>NC_081450.1:8736931-8793807 GCF_007210705.1 Tigriopus californicus | reverse complement strand
GGTCTCTCTTCAAGGTGCCTTATAAAGCATCTTTTGTCTATCTTGTCTGACCTACAGCGTTTGTAATGGCTTGCTTTTTGAGACCGGGGTGGCGTAACTTCCCTAACACTCATTTATCATGACGGAACATGGGATACTTTTCACGAGCACGGGCGATTTACAGCTGTTTCACAAAATTCGCTTCTTTCTCATTGGTAGTGGAAAAATATGATCTATGTGTAGAGAACCTTAATAGATTGTCAAAGTTCAAATATCCATGCTGGAAATTTCGATTTGAAATATTAATCGCTTCGTTCTTTATTGGTAAAAGGATATTACCGTTATTTCTGCTCACCATGTACTAGCCTACGTTCTACTTTGGAAGCATAGTCTTGAACCTTTTTGTCAGAGATAATATTTAGTTGATCTCGATTGAGTAGAAGAGTGACCATTGTACAGTCTCCTCTTACCCACCATCTGGGGATCGGTGGTCCATCGCCAATGCAACCTTAGAGAATCTCGTTCTCAAGTCTCAAAGTTTTAGTCGAGCAAGTCTTCATCGGAACAATCTTTTTGTTATCATAGTGCCATTCTCATCATCACAGGTTTCATGCCCTCGTATAAACTACGAAACAGGAGAAGAGGAAATATTTAACTTGCGGCATTGAGTAACCTTTCCTACCTAATTTTCTCAGGTAAGTTTCAAATTCACTGAAGGCACGAAAATTGTTTTTCATTTTTGAAATTTGTATTCGTTTAAATAAAAACAGCCAATTGGACTTTGTTATTGCGACTTGATTTATGCTCTTGTGTTGTATGCCCTTGAGTCCCGAACGAATGATCAGTCCTGAGTTTGTCTCCACTAACGCTCATTCATTAAAATGATCGTAGAGAGTTCATGAGTGTCGCGTGGTTAGCTTTGTTGGGAGTTCATTTTTTATGCACACGGTATTTGCCAAGTGTTTAAGCCTCCATTTTCTTCCGAGAATGGTCCGCAGATAAGCCGTTTGTTGAGTGCGGGAATAAAGAATACTGGCGGTTCTGCAAACGCAATACTGTTGAGAGTTAGTAGGCTTGCCATCTTATACCCCCCCCCCTTCCCTCCCCAATGTTGTGTACGGTGCAAGTTGTAGTAGAGTGGTAAAGTGCTTGGAATCAGAGAGGCACAGTTGTTGTCCGGAGTTGGATAAATTGCTGATGGCTAGCTGTGCCTCCTACTTACACATATCTGTGTGTGTGAGTGTGTGTGTGTATGTATGTGTGTGGCGTTGGCGGAGGAGTAGTGGTCTAGTGGGTCCTCTGCCATCCGTTTGTCGTACCGTACCAAGGTAATTAAAGGGAGGCAGATCTTGTGTTCGGGTTTTGCGCGCCGCAATCTCATTGGCTGAGAGCTTTTGACGAGGACCGACGTCGTCCAATGAGGAAAATGGATGTGTTTCAGAAAAGAGCTTGACGAGAACGAGTGCCAGATCACGCTACCTTAATGTGGTGTCTTATATTTTAAAAAAGATGGAGAGCATCCATGGAGGCAAAAATGACCCTACTCCAGTGGATTATCTTCATCCCAGACCTAGTTTACAATTGCCCACGTTAAATTTTTCGGTGCAGCAAGTGGCAACAGTGTGTGAAACTTTAGAAGAAAGTGGTGATATTGAGCGGCTGGGTCGGTTTCTATGGTCCTTACCCGTGGCTCATCCGAACACAGAAGAGCTCAACAGTAATGAATCGGTCCTTCGAGCCAAGGCCATTGTGGCGTTTCATTTGGGAAATTTCAAGGAGCTCTACAGAATCCTCGAATCCACACGGTTCACTTCCAAGGACTCCCACCTCAAACTCCAGACTTTGTGGCTGGAGGCTCACTACCTGGAGGCCGAAAAGATGAGGGGCCGACCCCTGGGGCCAGTTGACAAATACAGAGTGAGGAAAAAGTACCCCTTGCCCCGAACCATCTGGGACGGTGAGCAGAAGACCCATTGCTTCAAAGAACGGACACGCAGTTTACTCAGAGAGTGGTATCTCCAAGACCCGTATCCGAATCCGGGTAAAAAGCGTGAACTCGCCCAAGCCACGGGACTTACTCCAACCCAAGTGGGAAACTGGTTCAAAAACAGAAGACAAAGAGACAGAGCAGCGGCGGCAAAAAATAGGTAGGAACACCTGGGACAACCCCATGAAGCCTTTCATTGTGATACGTTTCATAGGCCCCCTTACACTAAAGTGTGCCTCCTTGATGCTTGGAAGAGCATTGATTGAAGGATTAATTACCTCGCCATTTGTTAGCTAGGTACGACCCGAAAGTACTTCAAATGCTTTACTTTGCTAACTGTCCAAAACACTCTTCATCAATCTACAGAGAGAGAGAGATAGAAAGATAGATGGATAGATCCAAGGGATAAGCAATTCGTTTCGGACTTGATGGGTTGCTTTCCTGGCCTGAGCACTTAAGTTGTCATTCTTATGTTCTTTAACTGAAATGTAAAGGAGTCAATAATGGAACCTGTAGTAAGTTATTTTTAGTAAATGATGTCTGGAGTAGGAAATCTTAATAATGAAAAGATGTCATTACTAAAAAATACTTTCAATGGGTTTTCATCCAACATGTTTGGTATTTTAACAATTTCGTATGAGTCATTAACCATTCTGTGAGAGCTTCTATTTAATGTAGATTGCAGTTGTCTGCTTTGGACAACACATTATCTCTCAAATAAGACTTGAAGCATATAAGAGAGCTTATCGATTTGAAAGGCTGGGGCGTTCTGATCTTGAAATAGTTTGTCATGGTTCATCACCTCAATTTCATCGATCAATCAGCTTGACCGTTTTTGGCCCTCTTTAAAGCATCAAAGAACTTATGATACTGATGTCGATTGAGGACCAAAAGAAGACGTAGACAGTGTTTTAAAGGATCATAAAGAACATGGTTTTCCAAGAAAATGTTATCGCTCATTTAGCTGTAATAAAGGTATTACAAAGATAAAATAAAGATACAGTACATTTTCAGGGGTATTCATGAGCTTTTTGTCCCTAACTAGGTTTTAGGGTCAATTCTAGTGACTGTGTAGGCTGAACGTGCGTTTTGAGAGCACCTTCAAGCCCTCGTGAATACAAGCTAGTTCAAACAAAGAAGTCCACTTTTCTTCTTTCTTGGGCTCCCTCATCGTTCAATTGATTTCTCTCTAGTATTCGTAGGGGAGTATTTATGTGTTGTTCCAGTGGCATCCTTTAATTCATCTTTATCAAAATTTCTGATCAGCCCTATATTCAAGGGCTAGCCAGATCTGCCAATTTTAAATTTTGGTGGATCAAATTTTTTCAATGCTAAGGTGAATAAGATACGGCCTATCCATATTAGGAATAAAGAGACAGAGCATAACAAATTTTATTATCTCAATAAGCCAACCTATCGTAATTATACTAAATTAAAGGTGTGATTTCCTTACTTCATCTTTTATCACATAATCGAAATTTAACCACTCAAAAAGGGTTGTTCATGTACTGAAAATGAATTAAAATCTTCATCCAAAGACTGGAATGAGTAATCTACAACAAGAAACTGTACATACCTACGCCATGACCTAGCATTTATGTACAGCTACAATGAGAAATAGATACTGTACAAGAATATGATAGCCACGTCGAAAATGTGACGTGGCAAATTATTTCAAGACCAAAATACCTGAAATTCAGCTTTGGACCTTTTCCTCTAACCCGGATATTGGCAATAAAAGTTTTAGGTCCTTTGTTTTTTATCATGGATTTTTGACCGTTGGAGAGAATTTAATCAACAATCACATTAAGCTGAAAGATTATTGTGACAAGATTTATATAGCCTTTAAGAGAAATTTGTCCTAGGTCTCGTCATTTCATACATACAATCCAAACTCTGTCGGTCATCTGTTGCAATCTGATGTAACTAGAAGCCTTTTACTCTTAACTTGGTTAAAACTTCATAATTTCATTGAATTTGATTGACTAATTTTCAATACCTAAACCACAATATGAAGAAAAATGGTCCTCTCCGTTCCTGTACATTCAGTACTATTATTATATCTGACAATCTTGAACTTAATACCACCATCCTGGAAAGTCATTTTTGACCAATCACTGAGAAGAAAGGAAACATCCAAAATATAGTACTCATCGACGATTGGTTGAGCAAATTGCTGCCATTGGCAATTGTGTGCCTAAATGAGATTCACAGATATTTTGCAATTCTTGCTTGTTTGTTTTTGAGGTCATGGAAGAGAAATCGCGAATCCTGAGTATCAGACAATTGTGTGGCAAATAAACCACATATTTTCGCTCGATACCTAGATAACGAAAAATGAAATTCCCTCACATTCCTCATCATTGCATTGAAAAAAAAGCCTTTAACACTAATATGTAGTAGCACTTGTATCAATACTAGTCTATCGACTGTGAGAAAAAAGTCGATTAATTATTTTCGAGTTGCACCTTCCCACATTCTATGAAGCTACTCCGTTGACGTACCGAACGAACATGGAGTCCATCGAGTGGCAAGCAAGCTTCCATTCCAGGCGCCTGATGGGATGGCCAGAGGGTTCATTGCCTCTAAATTCCTGTCTCTTTGTATCAGCCTTCGATTCATCCGTCTTAGCGCAGCAAAAGAGAACAATGTGAACCAAACTTGAATGCGACCGATTTATATTTTCTTCGAGATATTTGTATTGGTTAACACTGAGACACAGTCTGCCTTTCTCTTTCTATAGGGTGTGGTGCAGGTGCATTTGACGATTTCTAACATATTGGAATGCCATAGTATTGATTAACGGTAAAAATGAGAAAATAGGAAAGCTCTGCTATTGGAATCGCAACTAGTGACAGGTTTGCAGCGAAGAAAACTTGAACATGTTTGATGTAATACAGATTATAAAATATCGAGTGGTTGTTTTTCGTGTTCAAGAACAATCGAACAAAATGACGAACCATTTCGATGACAGATTTCAAGACAATAGGTTTAAGCAAGACAAAAGTTCTCCAGACCAAACTTTATTAAATCTTTACTTAATGTTTGCCGTCCACCAATAACGAAAAGTAACTGATAATTATTTACCCCGAAGTCTACTCTTTTTTGGAAGTATCCTGCGATGCCTAGCTTCCGGTGCTGACTTTTATTCTACCAGATCTTGAACACTTAAGCAATAGGGGCCCTAATTTCCAACGTTTGACAACCCAAGTGAAATGGGGAAGAAGCACGGTAGATTGCTAGAAAAATCTGAGCATGATTTGTTATGAAAGCAATTTTTTCCGGACATAACGTTACATGAGTCACTAATTAAACATAAGATCTTGAAAGAATTAATCAAAAACAATTTAAACGCATTTTAACTCTATCAAGTGAAATCGGCCTAATCGGCCGTATTTTTGGAAGAGGCTACCTCACTAAGCGCCCTTTGAAGTGCAGAATGTAAGCCATATTTCCTGTAGATTAGGAAGCATTTGGAAGCTAATGCGGGGAGTTTCTCTTTCACCTGAAGAGAGTTGGAGGGATCAGCTCCTGAGGTGGGATATTTTTGTTTCGTAAGATGGGTTTCTCTGTCGCTGGCTCCAATTTTGACGGATAAGTGGTCGATTTTGGAGCTCCTTATAGAGGCTGAACATTTTGCCACGATTCAAGACAGATAGTCGGTTTGTCCTTAGAGTGGGGATTGAACATGTTTTTTTGTATTAGCAAAATAATTGCTAAGATTGCTAAGCTAAGATTTCTTTTTCATGGGTTTTGTAACCAATACAAAGAATGTCATTCAATGTGAAAAATGTCATGTGTGATTGATTAAAAACAAACTATAATGAGAAATGGTCAGGTACAATGATAAAGCACTTGGTCTACTTACGAATTGGTATTAGCCGATCTTATTCAATTAGTGGGCAGTTTCCTAATAACAAAAACATTTTAAGCATTCTCTATATTAGAAATAGTAGTTTCACGCAAAATATGCCCACATTTCTTATTATCTTAATACATATGCATTCATTTTTGATCACTTAATAATTAATAAAATTGATATATTTTTTTGCGGACTTCCTTACTGCTTCTGGGAATGGGATCGATCCCCAACAGTTCAAGACGGAAAAAGTATGCATTTTACTTAACGATTTACTTAAATCATATCATAACTAATACACCAAAATTTAAAATTGGCAGATTTGGCTAGCCCTAGAAGAGGATTGCTCAGATATTTCGATCAAAAAATTGTCCAAATCTGACTTAAAGGAGGCTATTGTATCGACACTTGCATTTACCCTACGAATATTTGAAGGCAGCAAATTGTAAAATGAAGCAGCCCGAGAAAGAAGAAAGGTGGACTTCAATGTTCGAACTACCTTGGATTCTCGAGGGCTTGAAGGTGCTCTCAAAATGCACATTAGGCCTCTGCGGTTACTACAATCGACCCTAAATCCTGGGTTGGGACAAAACTCATGGATGTTTTTGAAGACGTACAGTACCAGATACCTTCGTACATTCTCTGAATACTGTACAATCCCAACCTTTCTAACCTCTCCCAATTCCCAATACGAGAGCTCTCTCATATCCTCACTGTTCCTAGTAAAACATCTTTGGACCTGCTGGAGCTTTTGCAAACCTGCTGAACTAATTGGAGCTCAAATGAGCGAGTCATATTCAAGATGTGGCTGAACAATCGACTTGTACAGAGTTAGCATCGTGATACTAACTCTGGACTTAAAGGTGCAATAAATCCAACCACATGTTTGAAAAGCTTTGACAACTGAGGATGAGGTTTCACAAAAATTTCTCCATATAATAAAGAGGGAACTCATGCAGTGCTTGAGTACGATTTTAAGTGCAATTCTCATAAAAGTATTTGCAGTTTATATTTGAGTCTTAGCCGCACATTCAATGGAAATTCAGATATTTGATTTAATAAATACCCTCTTTTAAGTGAAAGAACAACATGCAGCCATCAAAGACTATCGTTGTCTACAATGCCTTGTTTTAACGTCAAATGGGAAGCATCCTCAAATAGCAAGCATTTGGTCTGATCTTAAAAATGTAAATATTCACCTTAATCGGGACCGACTGCTGTGGGTTTAGAATACATGATGGAAGCAGTACTCTAAAGGATGCTATCCTCAAATAAGATGATTGCCGCTCAGCATCAGAGACATGCATTCGTTGTTACAGCGCCTTTGGAATTGATCGCAAGTTCGACCATTTCAGCTGCCAAAAGCCGAAGCAAACCCTATATGACACTTTGGCAAGGCTTATGTGGAATTCCACCCAACAAACATCGGATCATTGTGTATAAATAACAAATGCTTTATCATAGCCTTTCGAACACAAGGCTTTTGTTCAACGCATCTGACCATACCTTCCATTGTAGTGATACTGCGTTGGTCAATAAAACCGTAGCAGGTTTTATTTTTGTGGTTTTGACGTGCGGTTAGTAAATGCAAAACTTGTTTCGTTGACAACATGTTCATTAACGGTTAACACCCTCGGTACCTTTATTTAATGTTAACGTAACCAACTAGTTAACTTTTACTACATTTTGGTCCGTTAAAACTTTAGCTTATATTTCCACTAAAATAATATCATTGACACAATGTTTGATATTTCAAACTTACCTGTGATACCAATTTCATGGGTAGTTTTCTCCCCGTCACCTAAAAACACTCGGGATAGCTTTCCCAACAGGGTCATACCAGTTAGTGTTGTCAGAAGATGAACAGATCAGTTCCTCGATAAAGGTCCGCCTTTTTCCGATTTTAACTTCCGTGTTAGCGATTAACGATGCTCGTCGTTGCAGAGATCAAGAAATCCTTTTTGATTGAGTTTGATTGATCAAGCGTGTGGTTTTTCCTGGGGAGTAGAGAAAATTAATCAAAAACGTTACAAGCTTACCCTGCCATAGAAAACGATTGTCACATGCTGATATCCTTTCTTTTTTTAGCCATGATAAGGTTTTCAGCATTCCCAAATTAGGCTGAAATCAAGTGATTTATCTCAGTATGATAACTGACATAAAGTATTTATTCATATTTTTGTGATTATGAGCAGAACATTTGCCAGGTAGCTTGATTCATGGTACGGTGTGATGTAAGACCCGTGACCGGTAACCGGTGACCCATGATCTTTGATCTGAATTGTCGCAACCATGAGCTCGAAAATGAGGTCCTCGACGAAATGATACTGCTTGTCCCGTGTGAAGCTATAGTTTGAATCGCTTCCACCGCCTAGTTAGTTAAAGATATCTAGGACAAAATACAGTTGAAGATCTAGAATGCAAACTTCCGTACATGACTAAAACGCTTCATCTCGATATCTTTGGCGAATCGCCGTTTGCTGATCATCTCATCAGCCATCAATCCATGGGAAGGCGGTCGGCGCTCGCAGTTTCGTTTCCGCTCTTTGCCGCTCTTCAACAAAGAGCTGTGACCGGCTGACAGAACGTCTACCCACTGAGGCAAGGAATTGGGAACACCGCTAAAATAGGGAACCAATAACTGATAAGTGCTTTGTCACTCATAAGAATCTTTCCTTTACTGCAAACAAACATCTTGAAGAAATTTATGAAAACAAAGTCAAAGATGTTTGGAATTTTCATAGGGCTCACGAACATTATCAAACACCTGGTGCCATTTTGAAACCTTTAGAACGATGTAACCCAACAACTAGTTATGCATGTTTTTATTTTAACCCAAGTTAGGTATTGTTTTGAGGAAAGGTTATCACATAAGTTTGATTTCCATCCAGAATGGACGTACCTTGCTTTTCCAGACTCAATCAATGATATTAACCAATTTATTGTATGTACAGCCAAACGCGAGCTTCAACTTAGCCCAAAATTGACACTGGCATTTCAATGGCAAGAGGTTGTACTCTTAAAACGTGATTAAAGAAAGGCTGGGAGGATGATATTGAAAAAGTAGATTTTGTAGCATGCAGCTCTATCCAGAAATATGTCCAAGGAAAGTGCTCAGATCATTACAAAAAATAAATCTCTGACTGGAAGACTCTTCAAAAAATATTCAAAAGGCAACATTCGAAAAACCCTTCGAAACGTATTCACGTTTATGCTGATACAAATAGTATACCGATATCGTAAAATTTGCACAACTTTTTTTCGAGATTGGTCATGATTTACATGAACCAAGCTAACGGAATTTTTTAGGCGCATATTCAAGAACTTGATTATCCAGACTAGTGCTGTAGAAAGGCTCATTTCGGTTTCAGCAAGCCGTTGGGGTTTGGCATTGGACACATGTAGTTTAAAGATTCGAGAACAAAAGAGCTTGCAACTTTTTTTGCTGAGGAATGAATTGGTCTTTCATCTTGCTCCTGAAATATCAAATATATGTTCAGAACACTCTGTCGTCCCTCTAGTGAATGTGACGCTTATCTCTATAGCACTCTAATTCGGGCAACTAGTTTCAATAATAAAGCCCTATTCATTTTCTTGAAGGCACATTTAATTCCAAATGTTTGCTCATTTGGGAAAGATGAATCTTGGGAGTAGTTTCTAATGCGATTTAGAGCCAACTTTGAGCATTTTTCAAAAATATAGCAAATGTTCAAAAGCCATAATCCAGGACTGTGCCAATCTGAAAGCTCTATTTTGGTGGTAAAACGTGGACAAACAATCTTTAATCTTGGAGTGTCAAGCTAGCGTCATACAAATGACTTTAACGCCAAGAAAATGACGGTTTTTACAAGGCATACTAATCCATTCTTATTTCAATCTTTCACGAACTCCCTAATGTATCTAGCATAATTTTGCAAGAGGAACATGACGCATTTTTAATGCAGGACATTACTTTGAAAGTGACTGAATATTCTTCGCGTCAAATTCGTTAAAGAGGCTCTTTTTAGTGCAAAGAGGGTTTGTGCAAAAATAATTCATACCCTTCAGAACAAAGTTGGACAAGCTGGCTAGTTGCATTTATTGGAACTTGGGCTGATTTTTGAAAAAAATGCCTGATGGTATTTCCAACTCAGCATATTTTCATGAACCACGTTGGCTAAGCATTCGTCTCACTGTACATTCGGCAAGTTGTAGAACACATTTAGAATCAATTTTCATCCCGCAGGACTCTTGGACTAAATTTTCAAGAAGGTTGATTCGTTTTGTAGGCCCCCACCGCATTCTTACAGATGATTGCCAATATTAGGTTAGGTCAGAAGTTCCTGGACGAATAATTGCGTCTGCGAATTTTCCAACTTCATTTGCAAGTTTTAGCACTTCTTACAAATGGATTGCACAATTTGAACAATTTCAGAGAGAAACGTTTCACCACGGTTCAAAATTGTTTAGTTGAGACTGAAAGAATTTTTTGTCAAAAATCGGCTATTTACTCTGATCTCAAGTACTTGAAAGAGGTTATACCTTTCTTTTGCTTTTTTTTATCTTGTCATGAAAAGGTGTTGTCTAATAGCTGCATTCTAATTCTTTTTTTTTTCATTTTGCTGACATGTCTTCAGATTTTGTCAATCCTTCTCTATCAAAACTATGTAAAGTGCTGATTTAGCTTGACAACACTATTCCATATTAACCTTTCTTGTTGCGAGATACAAAATAGCCTTCGTAGCCCTTCTGAACTTGTAAGGTCTAGTGTTTTTTTTTAGTCCTTTTTGTAATTTCGGGCCATTTGGGTGAAATATTGTTTTCTGAAGTGATTGTTTTGTGAGCATAATTTGGCTCGGCCTTTTCATCAGATATTTCAACACGAATATCAGGCATTCCATTTTATCTATCATTCCATTTGACGTACTCCGTAGTTGCTTGGCATTTGGTATTGGTTCTTCTTCCTCTACTTTTTTATATTTTGCTAAATTTTGATCACTTTTTCTCATACAACCTCAAAAAAACGTTGCTGGATCAATCTCTTTTCACTTTCTATATCACTTGGTTTTGTGAAATTGTGATACTAATCAATGATTTAAATTTGTTACAAGAGTATAGAAAAAATTGAATCCCGCCTTTTGCGCAACAGAAAGTCAAAAGTGGATAAACTGCCTTTGCAGGTTTTTTTTTTATTAAACTTTGCATAACTAAAATTTGAAACATGTTCGAGATGAGACGAGGCATCCATTATTTTGTTATCACACATGCTTCTGGCATTCCTCTGATCAAATCTTCTTTTCCCTCTTTCACTTTTCATGAGCTATTTTGAGTCTTAATTTAAGTAAGTATAGGTCGCTGGTTCAAATCCGGCTCCAATGTCCATTTACAGAGGGTCAGTCGACGAGCCCAGGAATACACGTCTGAACGCATGTAGCGGGTTGAAACAACTGTTTTATCAGCGATAAATTTAGCCACAACACTGGGAGAAATCTGACTACAAAATAAATGCAAATTATTTATAATTAGTGGTCGAGCTTGAAATTGATTTGCAGGTTAAGCAGAAATTCCAGAGAATTCTTTCGAAACCAATTTTCTTCTTTAGACAATTCAGATAATCGCCACTTAGGAAAAGCAATTACTCATATGAAACCCTCTTTCATTTCTGCTCAACGCGCATATCAATGTCAAATCCGCTCTTTATTCATGATCTTTGCTTCCGATACTCGGAACACCTTGTAATTTCACCATGTGAACAGCACTATGACAAAAGACATGTAATAGCCGCTTTAGATACGTACATGTTGCTTGGGATGTAGTCACATTAGGGTAGCACATAGATTTGAACAATATGAGATTCCATAAATTCACTTGAGCTAACAAACCGAAAATCTTATCATATGTCTGTTTCGATGCTTATTACTTCTTACAGCAGACATGATATTCAAAATATGTGTATAGGCACAAGGTCGGTAAAATAATTAATCATTAAGAACATGTATGTAGCTTCTCCGATTGGCCTTGGGTGTACTTTCAAAAATGTGCGCTGATGTGTATGTGGCCGGAATTCGATTGGGAATCTCCGTCAAACGAACATATATAGTCGGATTCATATCTGGGGATGCAATTGAACATCTATTGCTTTAGGGCTGGATTTTCTTAGAGTATATTCATCAAACATGTAACCATGCGAAGAATCTATTTTCTGCACTTCTATTCTTCAATATTAAGTGGGAATATCTTGGGATTTGAAACCTAGATTTTCAAGAGCCTTTAACGTAAAAATTCAGCTTTTGAAAATCCATAACCGAGCAAAAAGGTTTTCAACAGTTAATCAGTCGAGAAAAAAAGGTGATAGATATGTAGACTTTACTGATGTGATCAATCTGTCTGCGCCTCAAATTTTCAGACCAGCACTGCCAAATCTGATCCAGGCTGGATATTGATAGGTCAAGGACCGTACATTTTTTGACCCAAAAGAATCCAGATTGGATCAAACTAGTCAGTACTGGTTTGAAAGTTTGAGGAGTAAGCAGATTGATAATATGTAGTTTGTTTATTTTGCATAACCGAATGTAAGAAAAGGCATGGCTGTTGATGAAACTTCCCTAAGTACTAGATTAAACTCTGCATTCGATTGTCTGGACTACTATAGCAATTGATATGTTTACGTATGACCTGGCGAATAGTAGTGTTGTGCAAGGGTTTCGATGTAGCATCTCAATGAAAAGCATGGCTTTTTGCGCTTGATATGACCATATTGTAGAAGTAGTCTCAACTTTCTCTTTTTCAATGAGGTCGTCAGTTGTTCTTGGCATTGATTTATCATCCACGCGTAATCAAACTCAGATGCTCATGATTTGCCCCAGAGAGTAACAAATGGCACGTTAACTAACAGTTTCCATGCACTAGGCATCAATTATTGAAAGTTGCACCTTTCCAGTCATAAGTTAGACCTTATGCGTCCTCGAGTTGCACCTTTATCCCTTTCAGTTGCACCTTCTCAATACTAGGGTTGCGCCTTTTCAGCCAAAAAGTTGCACCTTTCCCCATAACAACTGAGGTTGCATCCGTTGGTTGGTACTTCTTGATTCAGAAATCATTACCAAAAGCCCAATTCCATCCCTTGATATTGATGAGGCCTCTATCGAAACGCAAAAAACAGCTTTTGTAAAAACTTTTAAAAGCTGTCCTATGTCATGTTTCTTTTCTATCGATCATTTCAGATTCAATCAAGGTTGCAGCGGTGACGATTCGAAAGATGGCGACCGCGTGGACTTGGGAAGCGACGATTCGGACTCGGAGCTCGATATTGAGGGCACCACGAATATGTCGGACCATTCGAGTGAGGCCTCTCCTAAGGAACAGCTCGAGGCAAGCACCACAAAAGAAAACGAGTCTCAAAAGGATTGGTCCAAACCCGACCACCATCACCCGCATCATCATTCGACGAGCAATCTTCATGGATTGTTTGTACCCTTCTTCCCAAATAATCACAATCTAGCCTATCCATATCCCTTTCAGCAACATCTCTTCCTCAATAAGGATTGAGACTTGAGCTAGATTTCCCATTCCTAAACATCTTCCTCTCCCTGTTTCCTGCAACCATCGTCATTATCTCTATCAACAAAAAACAACAACAACACCAGCACCACCACCATGGAACATTGTCAACATCAACCCACGCAACACCACAACCACCATGCATTGTCTCCTTTTACTTGACTTTGTATAGCTAGTCAAATCATAAAAGTGATTTCTAAATATTGATGCCCATTTTAGTGAATAAATGAAAAGACCTTTTTTCGTTTGCATCCGTGAATTTTCTTTGAAAATTGACACAATAAGTTTATTTGTTACATCATAGCTCTCCAGGAATTATCTAATTTGTAATCGCATAAGGATTCCAGTAAATTAAAAAGATGAATTTGCATTGGTATGGAAGATTAAAATGATGTTACTTGTGGTATTTTAGTTGATTGAACGAAGGTGTTCCGTTTGGGAATGTTTTCGGTCACCCTACTTACTTTTTCGGAAAATGGCGCACAGGTACTAGTCCCAGCACATACGTAGGTATCTAAATTTAGTAAGGAAAACCGAGAAAACCACAAATAGTGTCGTGAAATAGTGAATTAATGTCTTTTTGAAAGCTATCAGACGTCTCCGATTAACAGTTGTTATTAAACTTCCACAATTATAGTTATATTTGAATAAAAACTTTGAGAAGCTGTTGAAAATGGGAGGATAGATATGTTTCGAATTTGAAATCTATGTGACTGCCGCAACAGCCAATGAGATGGCGAACCAACCTTTCTAACGCATGTTTACCGGCCCCAAAACCAATGAGTGACATGTAAATGTAAAGGACGAAAACGAAAACACTACAACTTTAGGATTCCAAAACGTATGTAGGTTAGTTAATGTTACGAAAATGAAATGGTCTTGCGTCAAGATTTCAATACTTGTTTAGGTTACATGACTAAAACTGATAAATGACTAAAAAATACAAAACGACAATGACTTTTCGAATATTTTTTTCTGAACCTTTATTAGGGTAGGATCTCTTCGACCTTACTTCCAAAACATTAAGTTTTCTTTCTTTGTAATAAATGCTTGGAAACTTATGTCTAAGGCATATACGGACATCACTCTCTGGAAACTTAACCTGCTAACAGGGCCGTGAGGAAAAGGATTAATGGCAATATACAAACACAGACCACCAATGTTACATCGGACCACATATTGACCGGCTTAAAGGGAGCAAGGCTGAAAATGTGAAAGATCACAGCAATAACATCACCATGGAACATAGTCAACATTAATCCACACAACACCATAACCACTACTTGACTTTGTATAGCTAATCAAAACATAAAAGTGATATCGAAATATTGATGCCCATTTTAGTGAATGAATGAGTCCAGGTGTAAAAGGTCTAGTGAGAGCAACTCACTAGTCATAATGATAGCTCGTTCTAATTTAAAATTTCAATTCAAGTCTCTGATTAAATTCTAGTTCTACCACTTTGCCAGTAAATCATCACATGTAACTGATTTGTGGAAAAAAACCTGGGTCAGTTTGGGAAGGTGATTGTGGCCCAAGACAAGGACACTAAAGCAAGGAAACGCCACCTTTTTGTGATCACCAAGCCTTTCCCGCCAAGTAAGGCCTAAATTTTTGCCGCTGAAATTTTTGAATGTCAGTTATTGGCATAATTATTGAACAAAATATGTGACTAATATCATTTTCGTAACCTTTGATGGTATGTGCTTAAAACCAGGCATTCTGATAAACTTAAAATGACTTTAAACATGTCTTAAAGAACAACAACTGAAAAGTGCTAATTAGGTTTTCTTGATAAAACAAGAATTTGTTCAAAACACAATCAATAAATTCTCTTTTGCCAAAAATATTATTTGTAGAAAATTCTTTCAGACACATCTTGACCAAATTTCAAGTAATTTGACGCATTTGTTATGAAACTATGGTTCTCACTCTAGGAATGGCCCTCAATCCAAAAGTAGACATACTGTATCTCAGAGCTACATATTGTTCTTTAAACTCATTTGGATGCTTCATAATCATGAAATAATTTTTTTAAAGAGATATGGCACCTGTTTTATTTGACTATTTTGGTATTTTGGATGCTTTTGCAAGAAAAACAATTTATTGGAGTCCAAAGTGCAAATTCAGATCTAGTCTACTGTACTTTGATATTTCTCTGTGCCTCTTAAATAATGCCTGCCTTTTATGCAAACTTCCTAATAAGTAGAAATTTAAACTCTACAAAAAGATAACTCATTCATTTCTCACCAATGCCGCCTGATGTTTTTTGTCAAATGTGTGGGTTTAGACAAAATTATCACTTGTCCATCCAAGATATTCTAATATGTTAACATTTATATACATGCACTATTATTGCTTATTCCATACACTTTTTTTATATTTTGTCAGTGTACATTACCCATCAATTAATAAAATGACGCTTGATGATTTTCTATCTATGTGTGTTTTTGAGCCCATTTTACGCAATATTTCACCAATTTCAATCGAAAAATAATTTGATTGTTTTTGATTAATTTGATGTTCATTTATTCTTCTGACTTTCAAGATTAATTCAGAAATATTTAGTATAAGGACGGAGTTGTATATCAAGGAGGTCATTATTTAATTAAAAACACCTTAATGTGCTATGCAGTACGGATAATCTTGTTTTATTCATACTGGAGTTCATGTCTTGATTCAACGCAATGGCCTAAGTTGGCGGTGAGGGGAAATCCGTGAAGTTTCCTCTCTATAGAGTCCCTGCCCAAGATTGGTGGGAAAATAAGTTTCCTATCCAGCCCAGAATGAGATCCACATGTCCAGTTGTTATATTTTGAACAGCGGCCAAGCAAGACCGATCAGGCCCATGGGCTGGCCCGACTCGGTTGACTCACTTCTCCTCAAAGCTTATGCAGCGCCTCTGGCGGTCTCGGAAATGACTCTTCTATCCTAACTGGGCGCACTAGGCACAGCTCGGCTTGGCCGCTGATAGTTTTGATTTTGCCCGCTAGGATAGCACCACGGCCAGCGGTGATGGACCGAAGAGACCCCGGCCGGATAGCCCAGCGGCCCAGTGTCTGCCTACAGTGGTCGTGCCTCTCATTTTTCAGCCCTGAGATTGGGAGAGAGGAGCGCGTGTGCTTATAAGTCGATACATTCTGGGCAGGTGGCGGCTACTGGCTGGCTGGCTGGCTGGTTGGTTGGCTGGCTGGCTGGCACGTGGGCTAGAGCGACAAGTCGGGTCTGGTGTCCTCGCTAGGTAGGTGTGTAGGCCGGGGAGGGCTTGGAGAAAGAGGGTGAATGAGGGCTTTGGTGGCGTAGCTGTGTAGCTGAACTGCTCGCGTTTCTGTCTTCCGGAAGAGGATTCCGGCCTGGCCCCAGAGCTCCATCCTCGGCCCGCATCGCTCACCTTGACCCTGTTTCACGGCTCTTCCACGCTCTCTTGAGATAGTCGTTCATGGAAGCCGCTGGCCTTGTTCCGGTCTTGGCGCATCTGGCCTCCCGCCAACCAAGACCCAATTCCGACCCATTGTGAGGGTCCAGGGCGTAAAGGCGTGTACCGGTGTATCCACCGTAGTGTGGGTGGGTGGGGTTGGATGCGGCGCACCCGCTAGCCTGGACCCTGCCACCCTCGGGCGTCTATGGACCCATGTTCTGCCAGTGGGTCGAGTGCCACTCATGTCTTGATGCCGCACAATGGGCTGCCCTCGCCCTCGCACCGCCTCCCGCCTCCTCAGTCTTACGCCCCCGTCCCCGCCCTTACTCCCGTCAACGACCCGTCTAATTTGTCCAGCCCCATGTGGCCCCCGCATCACGGTGGTGGAGTTAGTCTAGGGTTGATCGATCCTCCACCGGAATCGGGTGTGACCAGTGGTCCGGGGGTGCGGCCCATCGGCCTCATGCTTCATCCACAAGTCACGCCCGTGTCCAGTTTGAGTCTGACGCCGGTTCACAGTTCGTCGATCGCGTTATCCGGGGGTAGCGGCTCGTCTGACACGGGATTGATGTCGAGTGCCCTCTCATCCAGCACGTCTATGGCTTCTACCGGACTTCATTCGGGAGAAGGGCCAGATCGACTCCCGCCCTCCATGTTGACCTCGTTCACTTCGCCCAGTTTGGCACTGGAACTACCCATGGTGTATGCCTCGCCCGCCATTGGCCCGCACTCGCGCTTAATGTCCACCGGCCTTAGTTCGTCGGCCGCTCATCACGGGCCGCCCGAGGCTCACTTTTCGATGAGCGGTGTTCCACCCGGGAGCTCGATTGGTCGCTTGAATTCTGCTCTCGACCCTAGGCAACCCAAGCCTCATTACCCTACCCTTGGCGCTCACCCGGGTGGGTCTGGTCCGCTCGTGAATCTTCATTCAGTAATGGGGGCGCCCGCATCGTCTTCCATGATGTCCGGACTCGCGGCCGGCCCTTCCACTTCGGTGGCTCATTCAACGTCATCGTCAGCTTTGGATATGATCGGCGGCATGACCCTATTCAGTCCCGAGAAAGGCCGGCTGCCCGCTACTGAGGCTATGGCTGGCTCATCCACCGCTCATTCTTTGATAGCCCACCATTTTCATGAATGCGTGCCCAACGCCAATCGAGGGTCCCGCACTGTCAGTGGTCACGGTATAGCGTTGAATCCGCCACCCCCAGGTGGTTCGGATAAGCCACGTCAATTCCGTGATCCTCGCTCGGCTCCACTTCGGAAGTTGTCGGTGGATCTGATCAAGACCTACAAGCACATAAACGAGGTGTACTACGCCAAGAAAAAGCGACGGGCCCAACAAGCCCAGGTTGAGGACTCCACTCATCATCGGAAGAAGGAGCGCAAGCTTTACAACGATGGATTTGACGATGAGCATCATGACTACATTATCAAAACCCACGAACGGTTTCTGGACCGATATGAGATCGACTCGCTGATTGGCAAAGGCTCCTTTGGCCAAGTTGTGAAGGCCTTTGACCACGAGGAACGTTGTCACGTTGCCATCAAGATCATCAAGAACAAGAAACCCTTCCTAATTCAAGCTCAGATTGAAGTCCGTCTTTTAGAAACTCTCAATCGAACAGATTGTGAAGACAAATACCACGTGGTGAAACTCAAGCACCACTTCATGTGGAGAAACCATTTGTGTTTAGTGTTCGAGCTACTATCCTATAATCTCTACGACTTACTCAGGAATACGAACTTTCGCGGGGTGTCGCTGAATTTGACGCGAAAATTTGCCCAGCAAATCACCACCGCTTTGTTATTCCTGTCTTGGCCGGAATTGAAAATAATCCACTGTGATCTAAAGCCGGAGAATATCCTTCTCTGCAATCCCAAGCGGTCTGCCATCAAGATTGTCGACTTTGGCTCGTCGTGTCAATTGGGGCAACGCATTTACCAGTATATCCAATCGCGGTTCTATCGCTCGCCAGAGGTCCTACTGGGAATTCCTTACGACCTGTCCATCGACATGTGGTCCCTAGGATGCATTCTCGTCGAGATGCATACGGGGGAGCCACTCTTTTCAGGAGCCAATGAAGTGGACCAAATGAACAAGATCGTGGAGGTGCTCGGCATCCCACCCAAGTACATCCTTGATAAAGCCCCTAAAGCCAAAAAGTTCTTCCAGAGGCTTCCGGACGGATCACATACGCTTATCGTGTCAAAAGACGGAAAGAAATATCGAGCTCCTACTTCCAGGAAACTTCACGATATCATTGGTGTCGAGAGTGGGGGCCCCGGGGGAAGGCGAATAGGCGAACCTGGGCACAGTGTGGCAGATTATCTCAAATTCAAAGACCTCATCTTGAGAATGCTCGACTACGATCCTAAAGCCAGGATCACGCCCTACTATGCCTTGCAACATAATTTCTTCAAGCGCTCCCCGGATGATAATTCGGGGACTTGGGGTGCCCCTTAAACACGGAAAGCTAGCTTAATTAGATAGAAAAGGGGTAGCGACCAACCCACTAGCGCCCCATTGGCCCCATTTACGAGCAAGTCCGAACAACCTTGAAAGAATAAATGACAGATCCGTCCCCATCGTGCGGCGCAAGTGAGATTGGAACCGTTTTCGAACGGTTCATCTCACTCGCTTCATCTTGTTCCCCATTACTCTCAACGAAGTCCGATCTACATGATTGTTTGTGTGATGCCTCTGGAGCAAGATCTTGTGCAGAGATGGAAGTGAATGCCACTAGTGAGGCAAAAAGGAACTATTATTACCATTACTTCAATCACTACAACTATTATTAGTGTTATTACAACAAGAACTTCAACTACTACTACCACCATCACCTCTTCTACTCGTCCGCCGGATGTTTGGGTTCAATAGCCCATACTCAATCTTGCCAAACATGTGGCTCAACTAGTGACATTCATTGATAACAATTAACTGTAAAGGACTCTCATCATATTTAATGGAGTTAATTTTCCATATTTGTTTTGTACTGAAACTGATTAGAAGAAAAAAATCCCCGTTATCCAATAAAGCTAAATAACCCACGTATCCCTAACGTACCAATTTAGCCGGTGGTAAATTGCACTGTAGGCTATTGAAGCAATGTTAGAAAAGGGATTCTGATCAATTAGGCAAAGGCTACTTTCCTGATAGGACACAAAACAAATTATTATAGATATCTGGATCTTTTGCTGCATTATTTTAAAGCATCCTCTCGCACCTCGACTGGCAATTTTTTTTCTAACGTAAATCAGATTGCTTTGGGTATCAAACTCAATGGATGCTTATTGTGTTTTCATCGGACTAAATCCGCCCAACAAATGTCCATTGACCTAATGTTAAAACGGTTCATGGAAATTAAGTTGTAGCTCCGCAAAGACAACGAGATAATGATGGCCATCGTTTTTGGCAATATTTTCAACTCTTACAAGGAATTGGGCATTCTCAACTGAAATTTAAGCCGGTTGCATTTCAAAAGTCTGTCGCCTAAAGGAAAGGAAAGAATCGGCAGGGTCTCGTCAAAGTGAGGGGTCCATCTCCACTCTTGCAATCACAGTTTTTAACACGACTTCTCATTCGGGCGAGGTCGTCCTAGCGCAAGAGTAATGATCGCGCAAGGACCAAGATCCATTTCTTTGTCTGAACACGGACTTATAGAGATGACTAAAGTTTGTGTTCTGTATTACCGAACACTGCCGCCCTCAATGCAAATGGGGGGTTAGAGGTCTCACCAAAGATTCTGAAACAGGAGTGTCATTAGTAGGCCCGGCCAAACCTTGCAGATAAAGATGGCATTTATTGACACCAAATTTGCATAAGAAATCAACCGAACGTGTTTTCCCAAACTTAGGCATCGACTCGTTCGGCTGTTTTTGTCTTCCATACCAGACATGTAGATGAAAAAGAAAATTATATCATAATATCTTCCAGCACCTGAATTCGAAGGTGCTCTCCCTATGTAGAAGATTCTTGCCTTGTCCTTGGTGCCTCCCGCCCTGATCAGCAGGGCTAGAAAATAAAATTCTTTTTCAGGGCTAAATAATAATAAATAATAAATTCTGCTGAAAAAGGAATCGTCCATAGATGTACCCTTAGGCAAAATGATTCCAGTTTTTGAGGACGTCTGTTCCAGTCTAGCAATCTCTGGATGTGTTTCACAGGGCGGGGCACATTCTAAAATTCCGAAGTATAGGAAGAATTTGTTCAAAAAGAGTTGCAAACTAGCAAAAAGGCTCCAGAGCACTTTGAATCCAGTAGTTGTGGCTAGCCTTCAAAGAAAGTTGGATTTAATCCAAGGTAGAATTAAGGCCTCCATTGAGACAGATCAGTTGAACAAGGAAAGTAGAGTTGTTCAAGAGGTGAGGTCGAATCCGAAGGCGTTTTTCTCTTATGCAAACTCTAAGAGAAAGATCAAACACCCTGTAGGGCCTTTTGAGGTCGATGGGGAAGCCATAGACAATGTAGGGACTATGGCCAACATACTTGGAGATCAGTTCTCTAGTGTGTTTTCAACTCCACTGAGTTTAGGAGCAACAGTCCATTGCTCTATTGATGAGTTTGTTGGGACTGGCAAGGCTTGTCAAGCTGAGCATTTAGATGATCTTGTAGTCACAGATCAGGATGCTTTAGTGGCCATCAGGGACTTGAGACTCTCGAGCTCCCCTGGCCCTGATGGGGTGACATCTTAGTGTCTGATGAGATGCTCACAGGTTCTTGCTCCTCACAGTGGTAAAAATACCCTTTAAAGTTTTGATGGAAATTCCCAAGAAAATCTTGGCATTTTTCTCCCTCAGAAAATCATGGGGAACAATTTTGATTTTATTGCTTTATGAAATTCTAGCCCACATAAAAAACTTGCATACCTAAAACCATTATAAAAACTAAAATTTTCAAAAACTTACCCAATGTAAGTTGGGAACACATTTAGTTAGCTCTTGAATATAAATTATGAAATCATCTATTTCACCGCTTCTTAGTTACATGGAATTTAGTGGTCCAAATTTCATCGTTTTTAGCCCCAAAATGCCCCGGTTATATGTTAATTCCATTTCCCAAAGATATAATATCGATTTTCAATATCACAAATATGTAAGGATGGAAGTGGACGAAGAGGAAATGCGGGGAAAGAATGGGAACGATCCAGTAGGTGAGAGAGCAGAATGACAAGTGTTTATTTGCTAGTCAGCTGAACAGGGAAAAAGGCTGTAATGGCAGAGTAAGCATCGAACCTTAAGTATAGACATATGGAGAGATAATCCAAGAATACTATAAAATACAAACGATTATTTTTCCTCTTCTTACGTACATAGTCTCATAATAGCTAAAAATGCTATATAATGTCACTTAAAACGCACTAAAAGTGTTCAAAAAGCCGATCAAGTTTCCAGAGAAATTTCCAAACACAAATTGGCATTTTTCTACCTCAAAAAGTCATAGGGAACAACTTTAACTCTATTGTTTTATGGAATTCTAGTCCACATAAAAAACTTACATACCTAAAAACATTATGAAAACTAAAATTTTCAAAAACCACTCCATGTAAATTAGGAGCACACTTAGTTAGCTCTTGAATATAATTTGTGATATCGTCTATTTCACCGCTACTTAGTTACATCGGATTTAGTGGTCCAAATCTCATCGTTTTTAGCCCCAAAATGCCCCGGTTATATGTTAATTCAATTTCCCAAAGATTTAATATCGATTTTCACTATCGCAAAACTGAAAAACTATTTTCCATTTCTTGCATCATTTCAAATTAACTTAAAGCCTTGTACAACCATATCTAAAACCCTCAAAAAAGCAAATTTTTAAAAACATATTTAAAAAGCATCAAAGGTACATTAAGATGAATGGTCACTTGAAAATTTCACAAATTTCAATGAATCCTTAAAGAAGCTATTTTCAATCAGTTTTAACAAAGTCTTCAAGAAACGACAAAATCTATAACATTGTTTTTGCATGTATTGTCTTCAGAATTCAAGTGAATGCATAACTAAGTGTACACATGATAATTGTAAAACACATTTTCAAAGATTACACTTTTAGTGTGTTTTAAGTAACATTATATAGCATTTTTAGCTATTGTGAGACTGCAAGAAAACGAAAAGTAATCTTTTGTATTTGTGATATTGAAAATCGATATTAATTCTTTGGGAAATTGAATCAACATATAACCGGGGCATTTTGGGGCTAAAAACGATGAACTTTGGACTACTAAATCCGATGTAACTAATAGATGAAATAGATGATATCATAATTTATATTCAAGAGCTAATATATAAAATCGCACTATCGCAAAACTGAAAAACTATTTTCCATTTCTTGCATCATTTCAAATTAACTTAAAGCCTTGTACAACCATATCTAAAACCCTCAAAAAAGCAAATTTTTAAAAAAATATTTTAAAAGCATCCAAGGTACATTAAGATGAATGGTCACTTGAAAATTTCACTTATAAATAAAATAACGGAATTCTTGACTTTAAGATCTGCAAGGTTAGTAAAACCAAAGTGAGAAATACTTCTTGGAAATCATTCCTTCAATCCCCATTTGACGTCAAGGTATGACCTTTGCTAGAGTAGAAGGCGTTGTAGCTATTCCTTAACAACAGGAGACTCAGGCACCTCGAGACATGGACGATTGTGTCAATCAGGTCCCTGGCTATGGTGATCCTCTTCTTACAGAGAAGGTTAGTAATTCAGGCCAGATTTGGAGATCTAAATGGGCATAAATTAATCTTTTGTAGAGGACCCAAAGGTCCGCCAACATTAGGAGTTGGTGGATGGAAGTAGACTAGACTTTATTTCGGGAAAAGAATATATTTTGAATGTATGTAGGAAGAGCAAAGAAGTAGGACAGGAAGAAGCGGGAAATGAACATTTGCGCAGACTACTTAACACATGCCTGAACTTGTTTTAAAAGGTTTTGGATCTTAAAGTCAATTAAGTTCGCCCAAAACCGGATCATGGAGAGTAGGTGGAGAGTCTTAAGTAGAGACTCTGAAAAAAAGTCTCCCTGTGGGGGAGTTTGCCTTTGTGGGAGTTCACTGTGGGGGAGTTCACTCCTTGGGGACTTTGCTGTTGGGGGAGTTCATTGTGGGGGAGTTCACTCCTTGAGGAGTTTGCTGTTGGGGGAGTTCATTGTGGGAGAGTTTGCCATGGGGGGAAACAGATGGCCACCTTTTCCTATAAGTTCCCAAATCAATGGGTCTTCCCCCCAATCTGGTCAACCTGAAGAAATTGTTGGTAAATTACTGTTACTTATAAATGCTTATATGAAGCTTTTGATCAACATCACACTCAAGTGGTCTTGGAGAGTGGGCTTCAATACATCAGAAAAGGAAAGTAAAACATGGCTAAGTACCTTTGCAAGGCATTTTGTTTGACCCGTAACTGCAGTGCTATGCCATTCAGCTTTGAGATTCATTGGAATATCTCCCTCCTAGCTCCCCCTGGTTTCAAACATTTGTACGTGATCTTGATGTATCCCATTCTGTCACTTGTCTTTCGTTATTAATGCCCTGCTCTTTCACAACGGTGCATATTGTCTTTTCGATGTTAAGTTTGCTTTTCTCAACACTATATGTCTCAAGTATCACATTTCCGTCAAAAAATTGTTTTATTTTTTTGATGATTTCGTGACCCAGATTTTGCACTAGCAATGGCCGACCCAGAGTCTTGTTCAGGAAGTTGTGACGTAATGCATGGAATAGTGGAGAGGGAAGCTCTCTGAAATCTTGCTAGAAGACGTTTCAGTTTTGCGTTACCTCTGAATTGAGTTCTTGAACATCCAAGAGATCAGGATGCAAAAAAACATGGGACCATCCATACCAATGGCATCATGTCATATGATCAAGATTTCTTGAATTCAGGTCAATAGATGAGAAATATGAGGCTTCACTTGACATTGACAACATTCCTCATCCATCCCACACTGATACGGCAGCTGTCTCAGCGCCCTCTTGGACAACCCAGTTACTGCTTTAGCCGCAAGAGACGCCATTGAATCCCACCCTACCACCAACGATTCCTCCGGAGGGGCCCTTTCCACTAGGTTTTGCTTGAGGAAAATCCCCCAAAATCAACACCAGCCTAGAAAAGAATACCGCTCGCCNTATGAGGCTTCACTTGACATTGACAACATTCCTCATCCATCCCACACTGATACGGCAGCTGTCTCAGCGCCCTCTTGGACAACCCAGTTACTGCTCTAGCCGCAAGAGACGCCATTGAATCCCACCCTACCACCAACGATTCCTCCGGAGGGGCCCTTTCCACTAGGTTTTGCTTGAGGAAAATCCCCCAAAATCAACACCAGCCTAGAAAAGAATACCGCTCGCCCAAATGAAAGGTGACAAAATCGCCCGCCCTTGCCCAACCCAAACCTTTGAAGGGTAGGAAGTTTGTCAACTACCCAGACAACTCATCCAAATCGGAAGATTCTGCCTCCTGTGATGAGTCTCTAGAATTGCCCTTAGGACGGAAAGTTTCTCCAGACAGAGGCCGGCATCATGCCCTTGCCTATGCAATTGGCAGGACGCATAACTCCTATCCCATGGGTGGTAATGAAGAGTCTAACCCGGCAGGTTAGAAAGTTTATTTGTGAATGAAGCCATTTGGAACTATGAAAGTTTTGATTTCCCGCGATAAGATTTGTTGAAGACCTCTCAAAATTTGAGGGAGGTCTGGAGTCTGTTCAGGAAATAAGAAAGGTTTGACTTGAGTCCTTTGAAAATATGGAGGTTCAAGTCCTCCAGAGTATTAGAAGGTTCGAGTCCTTTGAAAAGTGGGAGGTCCTAGTCCTTTGGACATTGGAAGGTCCAAGTCCTTTGGACATTGGAAGGTCCAAGTCCTTTGGACATTGGAAGGTCCAAGTCCTTGGACATTGGAAGGTCCAAGTCCTTGGACATTGGAAGGTCCAGGTCCTTTGGACATTGGAAGGTCCAAGTCCTCCAGAACTGTTCAAGTTTCAAGCTCCCTAGAGGGTTAAAAAGTTTGAGTCATCATACAGAATTGAAAATTGACTCAGTTACTGATTTATGTTTCAGGGTCAGTGCAACAAGCCTGACTTACGTCAATGGTCAAGCAAGGAAGTTGAAGAGACTATCCACAGACTTCTAGGGATTATATTTCTAGAAGTCCGTGGACTTTCCCACCACACGAGTAACTGTGCATAGCAATTTAATAGGGCTATTTGCTAAAGGTATAACCTGGTAAGGTATAGAACGATTAGTTCATGCATTTTTGATCTCAAATAGGATGTTGACCAAACTATGGGGGCAGACCCCCTCGACACAACACAACCTGGATGAAGTTGCTCAATTGATGGAAAAAGAGGCCAAGATAGTGAATGGCGTCTTGCAAACACTAATGTAAAGCAAAAAAGCTGCCAATCATGAGATCACCATGGCAGAGGTGTGCAATGATAACGGTTTCCTTATGATCCAGGGCTTTGAGGGCGACGACCTCTACTCGCAAGACGCCCTCAAATGAGTGGAGAAGCTGAACGCAACAAAAGAAAGCCCTGTCCAAAAGTACTCTCCGCCCATTTTCTGGGGAAGCCCGTTTCTCAGCCTAAGACCGAGAAGGGATGGGCGTGGTTACCCTCAATCCTCCGTTTTCAGGCTTTACTAAGTTTGATCGAGGCCATTGAAGACCCCCTCTTTCTAGAGTCTAAACCAGGGACCTGGTCTTTGAGGCCATTGGCAATGCAATTGCGTCGCCGGTAACCGCGGTCTGAAGCCACCGTGAGGTTTTCCTCTCACCCACTCAAGATTGAAGACTTTGAACCTTATTAGTGTTTATGCCAGTGTCATGTATGTTTTTTTCATTCTTTCTTGTCATTAATTACAACAGAATTGCAATTGTAGATTATTTTTCTTCATTAAATCACACCTTGAACATATTAAGCAATCCTGAACATCTCACCGCCACTGGCAAGGTGTTGGTTGCAGGACACATCCATAAACCGGAACTCAGAAACTTCGAAATTGAATTCCTCCAAATCAGCCGTTTCCTGAAAGATTTCTTTTCTTGCGACTACAAAATTCCACTTTTTCGGTTTCCACTAAGCATGCACCTATCTAATAATCTGCTGGCCCGTTCATTTGAAATCATGATGTTGTTGAAAATTCGCTTCGACACGGGCTTGAAGACGGGTTATTTGTTGAATTCGACGACCCTCCTCACTTGGTTCTGCTTGTTCAGGTGGTCGAGAGTTCGAGGAAAAAGAAACGCTAAGTCATCGATGCATCCGGCACTCTGAACTACTACATTCGAAATCACGGGGTCAAAATTGCAGACTGTTTTCCCAAAGGTCGGTGAATGGGTTTGATGGACGTCTCATATGGATACTACCACATCAAGGTGTCGTAATGTTGGAACCATGTCGGGCATGAAATGGACTTGGATTGAGGGGAGAACCATGTTCTGTAATTGGAAAGAAGCATTTCTCGGAATATTTGACCTCGTGTACATTTTCACCAAACTCATGATGCTCATCAAGATTTACTTATAAGCACAGGGAATCGCTGCCTTCATTCACATCGCGTGACTGCCTCAATCTAGGTAATTCTAAAGCCGAATTTGAGTGGAAACCAACGTTCAGTCGTCAAACTTGGGCAAAAGCGTGTTGGATTGAAAACCAGGACAAGGCTATGGCGCCCACTCAAATCAGAACCTTTCTTGGTCTAACCATCAATTTAAAAGAACAAAAAACTATTTCCCACGGGTAAGATATTGCACATTGCCAAATTGATTATCGTGGCCCATAATTCCATACACATCCGCGAACTCGCCAAACTATGCAGCCTCTTAGTGTCGGGCTTGTTGGCTTTTGGACCAATTATGTTTTTGTTGTGCGGGCTGGCTATGCTTGCATGTCAGAAGCTCCCTCCTAGGATTGACTTGTTGATTCAGCTACCGTTATACCTGAGCTTTCTTTTCTGAAAACAGAAATCCATACATTAAACGGCTTTCCGATGATCCAACAAGACCATCAAATCCCTTCCAACATGAAAATGATCACTTTCGACACCAGCAAAATAGGGCATGTCAAGAAAAGGAAATTCAAGGATAAATGTGGTCCGCCACCCTGATTTGGGCATTTTGGTGAGGGAGAACAAAGACAAACATTAAAATCAACTCGCACCCTCCGTTCATTGAATTTTCAATAATCAAGTGATTTTGAGTGAGCTATGTAAAGAACCCGACAAAATGAACATGTCTGGTGTAATTTGGTGAACACATTATCAAATTTGTACAATACGATAATGCTATTTGCTTAGACAAGCAGGTTAAATGGAATAAATGTCAAAATTCAATGCATGCACAGTGCGGTTTGGCTGGGCATTTTGTCTTTGATTTTCTTTTAAAAGGACCGGTTTTCAGCGGTTTAGAGTTCCCTCTCCAGCATGCAGAGGAAACCCAACGTCACCATTAAAAATCTTATTTCATGAGGCTGTGTTCACGAGTGGCCGAAATCTAAGTGTCCAAGCGCTTGTGAAGAAAATAGACATTCTCCAACATCAAATATGGCTTTGAGTGGTTTCAAGGGAAATTCATACCTTGAAAATAAGTTTGTGTAAAAGAAAACTGTGTATTCAATAGTGGCGGCATTATCTGCATGCAGTTTATTCAAGTTTGTATCTCAAAAAGTTGACCAGTCAACACCTAAAACGCGTTTGCCATTTCATCATGCGCTCTTGTGTGAAGAGAAGCTCGGGCAAGCCCTCGCTCTTCTCTTCAAGCTCACGGCATGGAATGGGCGAACACTTTCAAGGTTGACGACTTTCTTCAAGCCTCACTTTTATAAACTCCACGCAAAGAATGCCCCCCGCAATTGAATAAATAGTTATTACTCCATGGAATAACGTCAGTTGTTCATGAACGCGCTCACGTGACAAACCATCAAGCTGGATTCTCGCAACATCTCCGACCGAGTGGTTGTCTAGAAAATCTTGCTTTAGCCTCGAGCTGCCCAACTGCCAAGAATTCAGAACGTTAAGGGCTCGAGTTTATTTTGGCATTAAAGCCAAGTTAGTGTTTTTGAGCATAAGGATTGATAGAAAAACACCACATGTTACAGCTTTGAACCATTTAAAAATAGAGTATTGTTCGTTTGTGTGCATAAGTTAGAAAATGAGAACCATTAGCTAGCCAAACCTTTATAGGCCCTAAATTTTTCTTTCCTGCCCGCCTCCTTTTGAAAAGAACCCTCAAATTTAGAAGAAAAAAGATTGAATAGTATTTGCAAGGCTTAAGGGGATTGGGGGACTTGGAACCTTCAAGGACCCAAGCCAAATGTGTGTGAATTGTTTTGCTCCGGGATGCCTGTATTTTGATGTTTTTTTGATGTTTCTGTACTTTGAGAAACAGTCGGGTGACATTGACTTAACTTGGCATGTGGTGCTGGCTCGCTCAAGAGTGTTCAGTGATTATGAAGAGAAAAAATGAAAATGTTCCTGAGGCCATGGTGGCTCCTTGATTTGTGATGGAAAGATCCGGAAATGCTCTCAACTCACCTACATTCCCAGCTCCATCAAGGCCTATTGAGAAGACTTTCGGGTTCATACTTGATCTTTAGAATTTCTAGTGGAACATTTTAAGACCAGAGTTTCTGAATTAGTCTTGGACGAGGTCATCACCCGGAGGCTTCATTTTATGATGGATCACCTCAGCTTGCCTATGCTAAGCAACAAGAAAAAAAACAGTTCTCTCCCAATCTGCTTGCTTGTTGCTCATTGTGGCAAACAACATCCCCTGTCCTGTACCGCCAACTCCTAGCTGAGAATATTTTGAGCCTTCAAAGCATCAAACATCTTAAAATCCTTACTAGTCCATTAAGCACTGATAGTGGGCTGAGCAAGAAAACAAAAACTTACCTTGGCGAGCGTATCAAGTCCCCTAATGGACGCGAGAAGGTCATGGTTCTTATGGCCAACGAGATTTATTGTGCTCAGCGTGCCGAGTTCATGGGTGGAAATTTCTTCGGATTAATGGACAAGCAGCAACCAGTCAAAACCGTCCTTGTGTTCATAGTCAAATCCATGGCTGGCCCTTACTGAGATAACGTTATAACGATGCCTTGTTCCCAATGACTACATTTGACACAAAAATTTTGAAGACCACCACGTACCAAGTCCTTCAGGCTCTGCAAGATAAGATGTTCAAGAACTTTGCCATGGACTTTTAAAACCCTCATCCAGAAGTACCATCCCAACCCTTCTTTTTGTCGTTTGACCCCGTACATTGGTTCAAAAATATCCACAACTTCCAGGTCCGAAACTATTTGGAATGTCCATTCTTCCAGACACCAGTCGTGATTCATCCCTCATTTCTCCACATTGAAGATTTGTTCCACATGGAGAAAGGCAAGCCAATCAAAATGGCTTACAAGCTGACCCACAAGGTGATCAGTCCGTCTTCCATAGAAAAAACGAATGTGGGTCTGGCAGATGCGGTATTTCACGATTCAACCATTGACACCATAGAGTTCTTTGTGAATGAAGGTACAAAGCCTGACTGGAAAGATCCTGTGACATTCCTGAAAATTATTCGTTAATGGTGGAACGTAGTCAACGTGAAAACTCCAAGTGGTGGCAAGCAAAAACTAGACCCGCGGAAAGAACCAATTCCATCCCCTGAGTCGGAGAGCCTTGTTTTTTTCAAAGTTTTGAATCATGGTTTGGATTGTGGGAGAGTCTTGATGAATGTCACAAGTTGAAAAAAGGTATAACAAGAGAGACCTTCCTGGCAACAATCCAGACCACAAGAGTCATGATCCGAGTTGCCAAACATCTCTTAGAATCCAAAGATTTCCAATTTGTACTCCTTGGCCAGCTTCAGTCTGATGTTATCGAATCTCATTTTGGTTGGGTTCGCCAGCTAGCTGGAGGAAACTACTATGTGTCTCTATGCCAGATTTTGGAAGCTGAAAAGTCCATCAAGTTACGATCTTTAGAGCGGATCCCAAAATTCAACTTGGAAGATCTCAAAGTAGTGTTCAAGTCTGTGATTAAGGTGGACCAAAGTCAAATTCAGAACAGCACCGAACTCGTTTTGGACTAAATTCCAACAGATGAGGACGTTAGCTTTGAAGACAAGGATCAGAATGTCCTCTACTACGTAGCTGGATACCTTGGAAGGTCGTTGGCGAACTGCAAGTGCTGTGAAGGCTGTAAGGTCTTGTTTGTGAAGGACAAAGAACTTGCCATGAAGTTCCAAAGTCCAAACAACGAAATTGATCAAATCCTACAAGCTACATTCTTTGCACAAGTGAACCAAGGAGGCCCAACAAACCCAAGTGACCTGATATTTGCCTTCTGCCTGCAGGTCTTGAAGTCTTAGAAGACCATTCAGAGGATTTCGCGCGCCAATGAATTATTGATGCCATCCAAAAACCAGCGAGATGTGTTTGTTGCAGCTCTTTGCAAGACACTGAGCTCGTCAATTTCATTACGCCCTTGTTCCAAGCCAGCTGCGACAATGGCCATGAGTATGAGGCTTTTTGGAGTGGGATAGCTCGGCGTTTGTTCGATTTCTTTTAGAAGAATATATGTGCTGACACTAATTCAAATGTACACGCAGCCACAAAACGTACCAATGTGGCAGTTAATACGTCTGGATCTCGCAAAATTGCCAAGTTGCAATGGACCACAACGTGAATAGAAGGAGAGTGGCCATGTCTAATATTATAATTATAACTTAAGCTAAAGCTTATTCTAAGGTCATAGACCTCTAATCTAACCTGTAAAGTCGATACCTTATGAATAAATACCTATAAGGAGTAAGGAATTGCTATACATTCATCTATGTCCATTTCATAACAATAAATAATAGTTAGAGATTAAAATGAACAGAAATATAACAAATCAGGGAAACAAACGGAGAAAATAATGCTCAAAGTTGCAATTAAACATATCTCACTTCAAAAAAAGTAGAAAATTAATCAAAAAATAATCCATATCTATGTTGCTCTCTCTATAAAGAGTATGCGGTAATCAGCCTGTCATGCCCCAATGAACTCTCGCAATTTCTTCAAATTTGAATTCATGCATTATTCGATTAGCAGAGAAGGCGAAATGAGAGAGAACTTTTTTTTTTTTTTCAATCAATGAGTAACATCCCTTCAAATTCGTTTTTTCACTTGTGATATTCTAGAATCACCATATTAGCAAAATGCCCAATAAAGACTAACAACGCATATGATCATTCATTTGATTTTACGTTGCAATTGGTCAAGCCAAGACCCAGCCAATATTCACCAATAGATAAACTTGCTTCATTTGATAAATAAGATGCCATAAGTCTGGTTTTAACACATGTTGTGATATATTTGATCACCATTAACCTAATCAACAATGTTGTTTCAAACAAGCAAATCTAAGTTTTGTTAGTAGTCACCACTATCTGAATGTAATACATGATTTGTGTTCACATGAACTGAGGATCAAAAGTTCCAAACTCAAAATCAGCCGTTTTTAGGCTAAACAATTAATGATGTTACCATCATAGGTCAAGGACACTAAAGCAAGGAAATGCCACCTTTTTGTGATCACCAAACCTTTCCCGCCAAGTAAGGCCTAAATTTTTGCCGCTGAAATTTTTGAATGTCAGTTATTGGGCATAATTATTGAACATAATATGTGACTAATATAATTTTGTACCTATTGATGGTATGTGCTTAAAACCAGGCATTCTGATAAACTTAAAATGACTTTAAACATGTCTTAAAGAACAACAACTGAAAAGTGCTAATTAGGTTTTCTTGATAAAACAAGAATTTGCTCAAAACACAATCAATAAATTCTCTTTTGCCAATAATACTATTTGTAGAAACTTCTTTCAGACACATCTTGATCAAATTTCAAGTTTTTTGACGCATTTGTCATAAAACTATGGTTCTCACTCTAGGAATGGCCCTCAATCCAAAAGTAGACATACTGTAGCTCAGAGCTACATATTGTTCTTTAAACTCATTTGGATGCTTCATAATCATGAAATAATAATTTTAAGAGATATGGCACCTGTTTTATTTGACTATTTTGGTATTTTGGATGCTTTTGCAAGAAAAACAATTTATTGGAGTCCAAAGTGCAAATTGAGATCTAGTCTACTGTACTTTGATATTTCTCTGTGCCCCTTAAATAATGCCTGCCTTTTATGCAAACTTCCTAATAAGCAGAAATTTAAACTCTACAAAAAGATAACTCATTCATTTCTCACCAATGCCGCCTGATGTTTTTGTCAAATGGGTGGGTTTAGACAAAATTATCAATTGTCCATCCAAGATATTCAAATATGTTAACATTTATGTACGTGCACTTTTATTGCTTATTCCATACTTTTTTTTTAATATTTTGTCAGTGTACATTACCCATCAATTAATAAAATGACGCTTGATGATTTTCTATCTATGTGTGTTTTTGAGCCAATTTTACGCAATATTTCACCAATTTCAATCAAAAAACAATTTGATTGTTTTTGATTAATTTGATGTTCATCTATTCTTCTGACTTTCAAGATTAATTCAGAAATATTTAGTATATAAACGGAGTTGAATATCAAGGAGATCATTATTTAATTAAAAACACCTTAATGTACTATGCAGTACGGATAATCTTGTTTTATTCATACTGGAGTTAATGTCTTGATTCAACGCTATGGCCTAAGTTGGCGGTGAGGGGAAAGTCGTGTCGTTTCCTCTCTATAGAGTCCCTGCATAGGTGTCAAAATTTCGGCGCTATCATCATTATGATTTCCCTTTTATCATCAAAAGTCATCCAGCCCAATAAGATGTGGCAGTGAATTGTGAGACACTATCTGATTGGCTCATCCACGAGTGAATGGGGCTAATAAATATGAATATGAAAAGTTCCTCTTTATGAAGGTGTAACCATTGTCATTATAGGATTTGGACATTGATTTTACCTGGCTCTAAAGATTGCTAGTGGTCCAGGTTTGGGGATTCTGAGTTGCTCAAATTATTGACTTCTCACCATTTCACCTTTCCTTCTTGTTGATCATTGTTTGATCGAATCAACTAGTTAGCAGATAATAACCAGGGTGACTTGAAGTCACAATTTATGTTGAGAGCAAAGGTTGTGTCTTGTGCTGATAAAACAGTACAATGGAAGGTCTCCTGGGAATTGATCACAAACAGGTTTAATGTACTGTTTAGCCAACCGAGTGGTAGGTGCAGGCTGGCTGGCTAGCATTTTTTATGCTAATTTTTCCAACTTTCACTTCTCCAAATCCAAGCCCACCCACTCCTCAAAGAACTCTTCAGCTGTGCCCTCCATTCTTTTTTCTTCCCACATGAGTGCATGGAGCCAGCAATAATCTTCACCCATGAGAAGGGGCCCAAGAACATTCCAAACAACCATCACCCTGGAGAACCCCTTCCTGAAGATGATGTCCACCCTCTTAGCTGCCTGCTTCTCTGGATTGGCCGAGGATAGGGATCTTCTTTTTTGAGTTCCAATTCGGTTTCTGGAGACGCCGCTCTACCACCATGGCAGCTATTCTCCTCTATGAAATTGTGCACTTGAACATCAGTAATAAGAGGATAGTGTATGAATGCTTTGTGGATTTTTTAAAAGCATTTGATAGGGTGGACCAAACACAGCCATTCCTCAAAATCCAAGTGTGGGGAGTTCCACATTCAATCTGTGTCCTGTTGTTCAACATCTATGCAGGGCTCATATGCTCCATTTGTTCTGATCTGGTGAGGACCTATCCCCCTGCTACTTCACTTCCATTGGCCTTCTGCAGGAGGATCCGCTATCACCAATTATTTTCAATTTTTAAGTATCTGACTTGCCCAAAGCCCTCACCCACCATCAAGCACTTTCCTGTACAGTATCTACAATACGCAGATGACCTGGTTCTTTTGGCTGAATCAGCCGTAGAATTGCAAAATGCCATCAATGTTGTCCACGGTTACTGCCAAAAGAACATCCTTCAAGTCAATACCATCAAGACAAAGGCCATTGGATCCCTTTCCCATTCCATGAAATTGATATGCTGTAGCCACAAAGTGATTTCCACGTCCAAAAGAAAAAAAAAGAATAGATTCAGTCTCACCATCATCTCCCTCATAAGCATTCGCAGTGTTTCTCTCTCCACGACCTTGACTTGCCATGGCACAGTTGGTCCGGACTTGTCGCTACCCCCAACCTCTTTGACCGCCAACGCCACGTGCCCGCCGTTTCCAAACCCTGAAGGTGGCAAGTCTAGGATCCATGGTCTAGGTCGTGGAGAGAGAAACACGGCAAATGCTTATGAGGGAGACGATGGTGAGACTGAATCTATTTCTGTTTGTTGCTATGCTGGAGCAATGTTACGTCAAGATGAAATCTGAATTGGCGGGAGATTTGATTTACTCTACACTAACCAATACTGTATGCTCCATGCTTGTTGCCAAAAGCTAATCAGGAATAAGTTTTGTAGGTTCAAATAAGAACAATGAAATAAATATTCTTCTAGGCTAAAAGCACCTTGCGCATGGAGTTTCAAAAGAAAACACAAACAGAGCAAATGAACATCCTTTCTTTGCTTTGACAATCCATCAGTTCATATGTAATTACCCATGTGGCCAAGAAGTGGCATTTATAAATTAAGCAGACGCAAACATTGAACTAGTTGAGTTCTGCCTTGGCAACCATTTAATGGATGGGAAGCACTGGTGTTAACAGGTAATTTTCCAATCAAAATCCAAGACAAACAAACAGAGAATACCATCCAATCCAATCAGCCCAAAAAATTATGTACATTTCATGGCAACTCCATTGAGGTCAGCACAATGTCATCTTGAAGACCTAAGACCCTCCCTCTCTGTCCATCACGGCCACCACCTGTCCATTTATCTAATTTCAGCATCTTTCAGGCCCTCTTCAAACAGAAGTAAACACCCTCACGCGTCCCATAATCCTAAGACCAGCAATCCCAAGACCAGCAAGGTCCATGAGGCTAGCATCAACTAGGCCAACTTGAATTCACGTGTTTTAGCTATGTCCCAAAACACTTGTATTGATTGAATGAGACATACACAGACAGAATATCATTGTCTTGGCGCAGACGGGATCAGTACCTCTGAGGACATCACAGACAGTTGGATCATTTTAGCCGTTCAAAGTATAGCTTCCCCTCCACTTGACCTTGAAGTTAAGGACTATCCTTGCCAGTAAAAATGCCCACCCATCCAAGTGAAATGATCAGTGATGGTGTGTCAAATTTTCAGACCTTTTAAAGCCTAAGATAAGTGGGATTCTGACAATGAAATAAGATCTTCAACTTCCATTGCTAGTGCAGTGATGTGAGAAAAATGCAAGTCAATCTGCTAGTTTTCAAGAATGAAAAAATGAAATATTTCCCCAACATCTTTGAAGCAAATTGTAAAAGTCAGAAACGAGGAAGCTATTTTAAAAGCTTATGATGATCTTTCAAAGATGCCATTGTAGATGCTGATGTTGCTAATTATGAGAGGTTTACTCTCACGAAATTTCTGTACCAAAAGTTTGGCAAAATTTGAAGCACAAGTAAACAAAACTATGGTTTTGACATTGAAGCTAAGGAAACTATCAAGGGCTGCAAAATATTGCAGCGTCTTTTGAGTTATATCATTTAGGCACTAATTTAACATTTATTTGCGCATATAACGTCATTATGCAACTGATAGAGAAAGCCCAGAAATATTGTCAATCTGGATTATTCGTCAATTTGGCTCTGATGCAGAACAGTTTGGGACCTGTTGACTAGAATCAACCATGAACCACTGGAGTATGGACGGGGATGGTAAGGTTGAAAATTAGCAACTCCAATTTGAGTCAATGAATTAAATTCTTCTTCAAATAAGGCTGGGCCCAGATCCCTTCGATTGCGTATTTCAAATGTCAGCTCAATCAAACCACTGGGTCCAAAGTTATGCCCTCTCAAAGTGCAGAACATAGCAGAGCACAGAATGAATGACTTAGCCCTCTTCTGGTAATCAATTACCACAAGAGGGCTAGTTCGTTCATTCATTGAAGAGCTTTGTAGTGCCTTTTGAGACGGCATAACTTTTGATCCAATCGCTCGATCAAGCTGAAAATTGAAATGAGTTATTGTCGTAGCCTGGGATCATTCTCATTTGAAGAAGAACATAATGCGTTAACTCAATCGCGAAAAGCCAATTCCCAAACCAGGCATCCCCGTCCATATTCCAGTTGTTCATGAATCAACAAATCAATTCCTATGAATCATGCATAGTCTTAGGGTTGGGTGGTTGTAACAAGAGAGTTGATATCTTTTTTTCTTGAAGTTTAGCAAGGTCTTCGAACCACCCTAAAATTTGAGTCGAACCATCAAACTACGAACCGAACTGGAGATACGAGCACATCAGTACTTGACAGAGAGTGGCGACTTTTTTTTTCTTCCCTTTTTGACGTTACCAGTGTTGCCGTTGCACGCAATTCAGATTTATATTGGTTCTCGAATAGAGTTACTCCTGAACTATGAAATTACTAACCAGAGGCCACTTGGCCAGGGGAAGAACAATTTCAAATTAAATGAGATCGTCTTTTTAAAACTACTGAACAAATCAGCTTTGATTTTCGATCTGGGCTTGACTGGGTGTGCATTGGCGCTTGGTCGTTCTAAATCCTTAGCATCACTAACCATTTTCAACCAAATATTACAATAACAAAAGCGATATACATCTAACTGTTGTTCCTGAAACTAAAACGAAGCATTTCACGTCCATCCTGCACCTGATGCTGAATTCTACATATCCTTGATGGCGCCATGTGCTTGAGGTGGAAAAAGAGACTGGATGATCGGTGGGGGCAAGGGGGAACCTCAATCTTTCGGGAAAAGGTCTGAAAAAGATTGGAGTGGTGGAGTGGATTCCACGGAGGCCCCCGGATGTTGGTTGATCCCTGCCTAACCACCGGCCTTCCCGCTCCTGTTCCTCCTTCAGGCAGAATTGCCATTTGATGCAAGATCGAGCATAATGGCCGCATCGACAACAACGGCGATATCAACATCTGCTTCACCACACACGCCTCCCAAGTCTTGGTCCCTGGACGAGTGGCATCGGTTGTTGCGGGAGCAATGCGTGTGCTACAAACAGGAACAGGTCCAATCCGGCCTCATTCAAGCCATTCGCCGCCTGACCACTCAGGCCGAGCTCGAGCCCGCCCCGGCTCCGTGGACCCGCTTGAAAACCTGGGACGCCTGGCACCACCTCTTGCGAACGGGTCAGCGAGTGGGCGAGGCCGCCGATGCGTGGCCCATTTGCCCCGTCTGGATACACGTCGCCCAATGTCTCAAGCGACACAGCGTGCTCCTCGTGGCCACGCTCTTACGCCAAGGCCCAGGCGACACGTCTCATGTATTCGAGCGATACGCTTATCAAAGGGCGCTGCAATCGGCCGTGGTCCTACTCGGTCAAACGGGCCAGTCCTCGGCCGATTCTGACCCTACGCTGGCCTTGATTGGTCGGGTGGCGTGGACTTGGATGAACGCCCGTCAGTTTCAATGCCTCGAGTCCTATCTCCAAGAACGATCCGATGGGGGACCGCCCGAGGGGACCACTCGTCCATTGTGCCAGGGCTGTCAGGCCACACCCATCCCTGGCTCGTCCTGCCGCCCAGATCGAGGGGATCGGGTTCACCTGATAGGTGATCGTACCTCCGGCTGGCTGATGTCCAAGCACGTGATGGGCGAATCGCTTCGATCGATTTGGAAGCGTCAAGGTCGAGATTTGACGCGTTTGCATGGCGGACAAGTGGATTTCTTGTCGCTTTGGCGGGCATTGGTATCGGTCCAATCCAATTTGGGCGTGTCAGCCTCGCGCGAATTTCAAAGCGGCCTTAAACCCCTGCTGGAAGGCTTGCCTCGTTTGACCGATCCGGTGGCCGCTCGGCTAGGTTTAGACGTGTTGCACGAAGTGCTGTGCTATGGTAGCACATTGGCATTGCAGGATTCCGTGTGCGACGGCGCTCTGCATTTGGCCAAAGATGTTCTCCGAACGTTCGAAGAAAAGCAACTCGAAAAAATTGCGGCTAATTGTCCCAGTCATCTCTCTGGGTTCTTGGGCACTGTGCAGGTGCCGCCGCCCGCCAGTGGCAACGGCCAAATGCTTTTACTGGAATCGGTCGTGTTACTGGTGGTCAAAGCTATGGCCGTTCTAGTGCGTGAGGGCTTTTACTGTAGCTCTTCCGAAGATAGTGATACCAGCCTCAGTTCTCGGACCAGTTCGTGCGAGGAGGAACACGGTTTGATCGAGCGCAAGATCGCCGGTCATCTGCGTCATCTCCACGAGCTGATGGTGGGCAGTTTGGCTCTGCTGCCAAGCGCCACGCTTTTGGAAGCTTGGGTGATGCTCTTTTTGGAACGCGATGATGCGATGCTGGAAAGCATGTTATGTCTCTTGGACATTCACGCCTTGCTCCGCGGCGGAGCAGGTTCCATGGGGGGCGGAGCTGGATCGTCATCGGCCGTGTTTCCCGGACTTTCGATTGACCCGGTGTGGTTGTTTCACAAGTATATGTCCGAATGCGCCTGGGATGGTTCGGTCTTGTTAGATTTCTTGCTGTCTAAAGAAACTTGTTGCTTGTTGTACTTACTTCGGTTTCTAAAGTATCTGAATCGCCAAGATAAAGCTTCCATTCCGCGACGAGTACGGTCGTTTCTGGGTGAGTTTCACGGCTCTTTGCTTCAATTAACTCGGAAAGAGCTCTTTCCATATGATATTAAGCCTCTCTTGGAGCAATTTCGAAAACTGACGATGCCCAGTCCATCGGACTTGGAAGACGTTGGACCTCCGTCCTCGCCATAAAATATGTGACCAAGTTTTACAATATTGAACGTGAAATTAGGCTGTGAAAACAATAAATATGAAATTCTTTTTAAGAATTTGAATGCGTCTGAATCATATGCGCCATCCACGTTCGAACTCGAGACTGCCCTTTTAATGGCTACGCCTTCCTTTCTTCGATTCCCTTCCTTGATACTGAAAGGAATGAATAATAATACCTACATGCCCCAAATCAGGTTCGTTGATGTTATGAGCCCAAGGCTCGGCCCCAAGCCCATACATTCCAGTTCAAGAAACCAACGCGTGAACTAGAGGTTGGGTGGGGCTTCAATTATCGGATGGCCCGCTTGTTTAGGTTGTCGTACCATATATACAGACGTATACATACACACAATTGATAGTTTTTCGGACGGAGCGTCCCTGGCCTGGCCACAGAAGAACATCTCTTGCCCCCATTCGTTATCCGCTAGCCACGCTGACCATCCTCCCTTTTAGCCCTCGCTAGAGCCAACGGTCGGGGGTGGGAACCAGGTCCATGTGGTCCATGATTGCGGCGGGGGCGGCTACAGCTTCGCCTGCTATAGCCATGTCTCCCATGCCCGTACGGGCTATAGTCCATCGAGGGTCGTGGAGTAGGTGGGGCGTGAGTGGGTGGGCCGCTCATGGGGTGGCCCAAGGGCCATCCACCTGTCGAGCCAAAAGCGATTTCAATGAGGAGGAAAAGGGCATTTTCCGCGTGCTCGACGTGGGTCGCCCCAAAGAGAAGGCGTCCTTTGAGATTCGGAAATTTACCCGGAAACAAGTGAAACATAGGTAATCAATGGAACCATGTTGAAGTTTGTGTTTTTGAAATATCAAATGTAAAAAAAACAATTTTGCTATTTTTAGAAACTGTCCACAAAAATGTTTCAAAAATTAAAAAATCGACAGAATTATACAATGCAAATCAATCAAGATTCGAAACCACAAGCACATTCATCCTGGTTAAAAGCAAGCACAATTTTCAGTCCTGAGCTTTTTTCTTTAGGATATATGAAAATCGCAAAAATGGCAATTTTGTTAAGATTGCCTTAAAGCTTCAAGTTTTCTCACTTGTGAAGAGAGAAACAAAATATTAGATGCCATTGTCGAGCGTGATAAAAGAAACAAGTAGTTTTTGATTTTTAGGGGTCGTTTCAAGTACACCATTGTAAAATGTAACAGGAATACAGTTTCTTTTTTAAAAGAAAAGGAACGAATTACTGTAATTTTGTTACTTGTAATTCTGTTACTACGGCCCTGATTATTCATGACTCTTTCTGCCTACCACCGATCTCAGGGAAAACGAAATGCCTGTGGATCAGGATTGGGAGGCTGTTTGGCCCGGGCCCCGCACCTTTCATCCTTCGGCCGTACCCCTGCCCGTACGTCAAGGCTTCGTGCAACACAAAATGGGCGTTCGCCCGCCCAAGCGAGCCAATATCGAACTCATGAAGACGCCCAATTTCCTGCATCTGACGCCACCCGTGGTCAAGAAACAAGCCACCACCCTTAAAGAGCTGTGCACGCCTTGGCCCCCAGGTATGAGCCCGCCATTCCCCCATTGAGCGTTCGATCGACCGATTGATTGATAGGTAGATGTGGCATTCATGTTTTGTTTTACCGTCAGGTAATTGCTTCAAGGCGTTCCCCGTTCTGTCGACCACAACAGACTATCTGAATACGAGTTCTTCCATTCGCGATGCTCGCGCTCGACAAGTCGATTTTGAAGTCAGTGTGGATGCTTTGACGCCGGACCCACGGATCCGCGAAAATATTCGGATCCTCTTGGATATCCCGCCACAGCGCGGGGCCGGGGCCACCTTCAAGTTTTTGGCCGCCAATTGCCCCACCCGGAAGCAGAATCTTGACCACGCCGAATTCCTCCTTACCGCCATCTATTTTGAATCACGGAAAAACGATGTGCTCGATCGCGATGAGCGCCAACCGTTGGCTGGGGCTGATCTGACGGGCGAGGCCGCACATCACGTCTTAACGGAGGGCGAGTGCCGCAGCACCTTGGCGGATTACAAGAAGTCGGTGCTCAAGGCCAAGCTCTCCTAACGTCATTTTCAGGTCTTTTCTATTTCAAATACATATGTGGCTATTACATATACCATATTCATTCTGGCCCATATCAAAGCTATAGTGACTCTTATTCCAAAGAGGTGTAAGTACTCGCTTCGTCGTGATGGTAATCTCGATTGTTGTTCTTGTCGTTGTGACTGGCTTCCAAGCCCAGGCGTTGATGCGATCCTCTGCTTTTGTCACTCTTATGCCCGCCCACCCCTCGACCGGATCGCCCACTAGCCACACCCATGGGTGAGGCAGGGGAACAAGAGTTGGATCGACTCCGGTCCAAATCTGGCCTTTGAACGTTGTCGGGCATGCGGTAGATCCCGCCCGTGGGCGAAGCACTCCGACCGTTGTTAAAGCTCTTGAACGAGGGTTTAATGGGATGAAACATGGAGGCCAAGGCCTCGGCCCGACCTTGCTCAAATTCCATGTGCATATCGTACATGTTTTCATTGAAGTCTTCGTCATAGGGCTGGGTGGCAGGTGGAGGCAACATGTGCAACATTTGAGGGTAGATCGAAGATAAGCTGCCTGGATGACCTCCGTACGCCAGATTATATTGAAGCCGATTGTGAAGCATGTAGTAATGGTACAACCAGCCATTCGATTGCATCACACCCGCCTCCTCCGCACTGCAAAACGTGACCAGAGACACGTGACATCACCGGTGGTGTGAACTGGTCAATGCGAATGTGACCCATAATGGACACGTACCTGAGAATCTGATGGGTGCATAGGATATTCGGATTTTGATCCGTGTCACCGGCTTCGCGCAATTGAATGACTGTGTGGCACCAGATCCATGTGCCTTCGGCTTGTTGCAAGCGAACCAGGCAAATGCAAGAGCGATCACTTTCGGACTGGGTTACTGAAATCAAAGCAATGAACCGAAAAAGTCATACTAATTGAAGGCCTTCAGAAGTTTGGCTCAGAAATGTGGATGGGATGGGCTTTGTAAAGAAAAAAACGATTGAATTATTGACAGTGTACTAGAAACGAGAAATGTTATGAACGCATCCAAAGGAAGGCAAGTGACTTGGGGGTCCATAAACTTTTGAAATTGGATGTTCTACTTGTCACAATACAACCCCAATCTGTTGTTGCCGAATAATTGAAACTGCATATTGACGATGGTCTCCGTCATGCCTTACTTAGCCTATGTTTGGTTTCAATGTCCTTGACACTCTCGGGATGAAGTAGATTGTACCACGATAATCCGACCACATCGGCTGACTTGTAACCCAAATAATACTCGCCACTGAAATAAAAAAAAAAGAAACATTGAAGAGCTTGCTGATTCAGTTTCTATAAACATTGGGGGAAATTGTTTGGGAACATATGGATAAAGATTGGGTTTGGGTCAACAATAGTTTTGATTTTCTTTCATTCTCAACAATTGAATCTTAGGCCAATTGTATGCAGCTAATGACATTTTCCTTCCTTGCAAAAACAGTCGCTTCTTAATGTATTCCGAAATTTGTATTATAAGGTATGTCTTCATCGATACATTGAAAGCTTAATTGATGAATAATGAAGTCAATGATTACACTCTGACGATGCAATCTTGACGGTTTATCATAAGCCTTGAATTTTTCTAAATTTTGGGCATCCTAAAACGGACCATTTCAGCTGTGCGTCAAAGGTTGCCAAAATTGTCTTATTCAAAAGCATTAGCAACGAAACCAATGCACGACAAGACTTACATCATATCTGACCATATCTAGGGAAACTGTTTGTCGACGCAAGACAAGAAGACCAAACTTTTGGTAAAATCATACGACAGGCCCAAAACGTCACGCCTCACAGGGCAAATGAGATGAGGGAGGCACGGCTTTGATTTTTTCACAAGTGCCAAAACTATCCATTCAAAACTGAAGGCGTGCCATATATTGGATCCTTATCTGCTTCCTTCTTTACTTAAAGTTCTTTGCTTGGGACCTTTTTATTTTCTTCTGTGCAACAGGATCAGATGAAGGATGGAATCCTCAGCCAGAATCTTTTAGCATCTTTTTTTGTTTGGCTTTTTAGTGCTTTACTATCTGCAGCAAAGAATGTAATCCCCGGCATAATCAAAATGAAAGATTATGGTTTGTCTAGTTGTTACCATTTAAACTCTAAGCAATTTTTGGTCTACCAACGAATTGAATAGGTCAAATTCAACTCCCGTTTTTTGGTTTAGGAAAGTCTGCAAAAAGAGAGCTTGCAGTTGAGCTACATCTGCCGTCATGGGTTTGATCCGACCCAAAACTATTTTGTGAACAAAAACACCAAAACAGTAGGGTCCAGAATAGAGTCATTTGTTTTCCATGATATCTGTATCATTTGAAGACGTATCCTAATGTCGAACATTCCAAGAAAAAAAGTTAATTTTCGGTGAACTCATAGCCTAGTAAATACATTTAGGTGCCTAGATTTTGTAACAGATAAAAATGCAGCAAGAACGCTAAAACGGGCTAAAAGCGACCTTCTCCCCATTGTAGCAATTCTTTTTGCATTATTGCAACTTGTTTTTGCATAGTTAAACCTTTATTTGCACATTTTTGCAACCTTTTTCAACTGTTGACAACTTTTTCTTCGTTCTTTTTCAACTTTTTTCCGCATTTTTCTCTAAAAAATACTTCTGTTAAAAAGGCAACTTTTTTCTTGAGGTCTACTAATGAGTTATGAGCAGGGCTTGAGTAACGCTATCGGTAATGTGGGTTTTTCAGGAAAGTAACGTTATCAGTGGCAGAACGGGTTTTAGCCCTCCCGTTCCCGTTACTTTTTTCTCTTATAAAGATAAAGAAAATTGCGTAAAGGTTTCCTGTCCGATTCTTTTTTCATTCTGTCTCAAACGCATAAACTTACTTGCCACTGATGGGATCAAATAAATGATCAGGGGAGTCATTTGTAAGTAACGGTAGCTTTTTTTCGGTAACAGTTCAAGCCCTGGTTATGAGTAGTGACCATAAATGTAAGTATGCCCTAACTGTTAATGAAGATGCATCCGCACAAAATGCATTCGTTAGAGAGTAAAAAAAATTAAGCGCTGGTATGTATCAAACACCTACTGTCGTGATTTCGATGTCCTACCTATGTACTCAATCCCTAAGCACATTAACCTAACTATCCCCTTTTCCTTTGGTCCTCAGCTGTACTTTTCAATCATTCTAAAACATAATAATTTTACGCCTATACTCTTTTTACACACCACAAGATGTTCGAGAGTGTTTTTTGCAAAAAAAAAAACAATAAATGCTACTTACGGTAGACGGCTAGGTTGCAAAACTCTCATCCCTTCAGGTAAACCTTATCGGTTCATTAAAGAGTAAAACACATGTAAAATAAAACATCCTTACATTTTTTCATAAAAGAACTTTCTGAACAATAAGGAAACATTTGGTTTAAAGTGGAAAAATTATTGGTATTTACGACGTGGAAGGGAAGGTCAGGCATTAGCAATGGTTACTGGGCGTTTGGCATTTAGTTTTACAATGCGGGCTTACAGTAGAACGAATTTTCAGCTGTCTAGTAGGGAAGTAAGCCGTTAGCCGTTTGACTTCACTAAGCCTTTCATTTTAGGACTAACTGCATTTGCTTTAGTGCCTTGATTTGAATCAGAATGAACATGTATAGATACTGAATAATGATTCCTGTCTGAGAAGAGAACAAAAGCCTCTCGTGATAACAACAATTAGGCACCTAATCCATAACTTCATTTGATGAATTTTAAGGGCATGAACTCACTTTCCATCAATCGACACGATCCTCATATCCAATTCATGAACGGACGTGAAGATACTGCTGTATGGCCAAGGCGGATGTACGGGCATGAACTCACTTTCCATCAATCGACACGATCCTCATATCCAATTCATGAACGGACGTGAAGATATTAGTGGCTCCTTGAACGATGGACTCTCGTGTTTCGGGCATGGCAATCGGGGTGCACCAAGACAAGAATACGTTCTCATTTCGCGAACACAGAGGCAGTACACCGGAGAATTTCCCTCGAATTAGAACCACCTGTATAAGACGGGACAATGGGTATACTTAGAATCGGTAAGGTTCCTCACATACGATTACTCATAGCTTATCAAGAAAGTCTTCGCACCTTTTGATCGCCAAACCGCATTTGCCGCCGGGAGTTCCTGGTCACATTCATCCGACAGAGGAAGATTTTATAATCACTCCCGTCGGCGTAATTGTCGCCATTCGTGGGTCGTTTGGTGAGTTCGGACTGAAGCGTAGCGTGGTCCTGTTTATCAATGATGTCGTACAAGCTGTCCCCGTGGATCAAGAGATCCTCCTAGAAAGTGGAGGGGGGCAATGGGGACGTTCAGACTTTAAAAGCAGTTCAACCAAACCATGTTAAGATGTCAAGAAACAACCGAGTCAGGATTATTTCTTACCATAGAGTGACCCAAATATTCGGCGGCATTATCTGAAATGTATAGGAGTTTCCCACTTTGCGTGGACATCATGAGAAAACCACTCATGGCCTGAAACAATACAAGAACAAAAATGAGATTTGGATCGGGTGTAGGCGAATTACCTCACTACTTGAAACCAACGAGAAGAGTTTGCATTGTTCAAGTACCCATCCTTAGTAAAGAATGAAACAGTTGGATAACCATTGAACATTTGGAGATTTTTTTTCCCGTCGTCGTTCACGTATACTTTGTAACCCCTTGTATACAGTATTTATCTGTGCATGCCTACTTTCTTATGGCTAATGGTTCTTTTTCTCTGTGTGCCTTCATCTTCTCGTTGTTCTCTTCTCGTTGGTGGCTGGATGGTTGGATGCTCGGTTGGTTGGTCGTTTCTTCCTTCTTGTTCATGCCCTTCCACTACTACAGCTCTACTTCGTTGTTAAGCAAACAAGTGTTGCTGTGACGTCACAAAGGTCTTTGTGTTGAGAGGCTCATTCTCATCTCGCCAAGAACCAAAGATTCAAGAAAAAGGAGAAGAGAAGAACGAAAAAGTTCGATCATCATTCGCCTCATCCTCTGTATCATCATAGCCATCATCACCACCATCGTCATGAGATACTGTACCTCTCTGTCCGCTCTGAATAATTTCAAGGAATCCGAGCAGAATCCAAGCACTGAATGCTCTAATTGCGTTTACCACAACCTGATGGTCATACTCTCATATGCATAGCGATATGACAGAGTGTCTGAGCCGTTCTGTATATAGTACTGTACACACTTGATCAGAGTACTGTGTGATTGCTTGCTTCTTTCAATGAGCCTATGTTTGAGGTTAAGTCAAGTGGTGCGAGAGAAATTGCAGAAGGTAAAATTAATGAGGAGTTCTAATTTTTCAGATTTAAGGGGGCTGGGCGATGTCATAATCAGTCGACCATTGGCATTCCAAAGTTGACCTAAGTTTCTTATTTCAAAGTCGGTGCCTGCTTTGAAGCAACCCTTCTTCAGATCATGAGTAACGCTTCTCTTCAAAGTTAACCAACCAATGACACCATTTCCTTGGGGAAAATTGTATCAATGCTCAGATTATTACCCTTTGTGCGAACCGTCGATGCGGTTTCACATCTGCGGTAAGTTCTAGTATTGCAAGGACTCTTCTACTCCGTTCAAGCCTCCAACCAATATCATGGTTATCTCAAGGACGAAGATTATTGGTTTGAAAAATGAGTCGGGAGTGAAGGGAGAGCCATCAATAATTGATTAGCACTCAACATTTCCTCGATAACCTGATCCTTACAAAGAGTCTCAAAAATCCAAACAATTTGCGGGCTTATTTGAGACAAAAAGACTGTAATATGCTATAGTGCTAAAGCGAATAGTTTTGAACACGGTTTAGTGTTTATTGACATTGACCCAAAATTATTTAGTTCACCAACGCTATCTAATTTATGTTTCAAGGTAGCCTATTAACATGCAAGAACAAATATTGATTAAAATAAGGTTCAACCATTTCACTGAATGCATGCGCCTTTCCTGCTCGTTGTCATCTAGGTAGAAATGATAAGTGCTCGCAAGAATTTGTGTTGTGCCTAAAAGATAGGCCAATCTATTTCCATTGTTTGCGAGGCTTGATTTTGACAGATTCACCCAACAAGAAATGCCATTGAAACACACGGATCCAAACATGCCAAAAGAAAGATGTGTTCTTACCTTGGAGAATCCAAATGAGGGCGTGTGAAACAGGGTTGGAGCGCGTCCCAAAGACTTGAAAACTGCAATGCGATGGAGACCAAAATTGACATCATGAGGCCAGAAATAAGTACGATCTATCAAATGAGCATGCGTGCTTCTAGCATTCGATTTTTCTTCTTCTTTTATTGTGTTTCCCCCTTCTCCTTCTCTTTCTCTCTCTCTCTCTCTCTCTCCTTCTTAGTCTGATCTCTGGGACTTTTCCAATGAATGTGGTTGTTCTTGGACTGAGCGGATATCCAAGCAGTTCTGAAGTTGGCAGTTGTTGTGGCATTGGTCTTTGAGCGAAAAGTCGTGACTTTTCGTGGCTGGGCCACTATTTGATCGCTCTTTCGAAATGCCAAAGTGAAACTCTCACCAAAATCTTTGAAGTCGTGACCAAACGAGAGATCTTACGACGAATTTCGACTCCAATCCGATCCAGTCCAACTCCAGCGCAGTACGTAAAACCCATGCGGTACAGAAGAAGTCTCAATGGACTCTCTACAGTACTACTCACTACCCCTGGTGCGTGATGGGATTATCGTAATTATGATCTGGAATGCTCACCTTGGTTAAAGTAATTCGATTTTCGTACGTAGACACACACCAAGGCCATGAGTTGTAACTGGGACAGCCTCTGGCGAGTGGATGTGGGCAAGGGCAGTAGATCCCGCAAGTTGGCAATCTCACCATTGATCATGTCCCTGCGCATTTTGCTGGCTCCTTTGGTGGACTTGGTGGAAATCTGACCTCCGCTCCCGTTGACGGATCCGTCCCCACTTTGTTGAGACAACTCATTTAGGTCATGCAAGGATGGTTCAAATGATCTGAAACAAATGGAACGCTATGGAACTGGTAGCACTTTTATAGTAAGAGCTGATACCTAAACTTGCGTTGCAGCGTTGAAGTCACCCACGCACTGTTGTGATAGGCGACCCAAATGTGTCACATGGAAAATCCAAAATGGGACAGAGAAAGGGAAGCGTGGAGGCAAAGCGGATGAATTTAGTTACGTACCCAAACTTTCATTGAGCCAGAAGATGTTAGTCAACTAAGGCATGAAATTGTTAGGAACAAGTGAAAAATTCTCAAGTCCAAAAGTAATAGGGCATGTCAAGTGAAGGAAAAATGTGGTCCGGCACCCTGATTTTGGGCTCTTTTGGGAGGGAGAACTAAGACAAATATCACAGTCAAATCGCATCATCCGCCCATTGGATTTTCAATAATCGAGTAATTTTGAGTGAGCTGTTTTACCAAACCCAACAAAATGAACATGTTTGGTGTTAAACTGTGAACGCACTATCAAATTGGCCCAATATCTTAATGCCATTTGCTTAGACGAGCAGGTAAAATGAAAAAAAAGTCAAAACTCAATGCATGTACAGTGCGGTTTTGCTGGGCGTGTTGTCTTTGATTTTACTCCAAGGAATAACGTCAGTTATTCATGCACGCGTCCACTAGACAAACCCTATAGATAAGGCTACTCTTGAAAATGGGGCTGAGACGTGATGCGACGCAGTTTCCTCACATGAGAGAGGCCCAGGGTTCGATTATCCTCCTTAACCTTTTCCAAAGGCATTTTTTTACTCTAACTACACCCACAGACAGAGAGAAAACATGATGTGGGCTTTAAGACTGCCAATGGGAAACATTGGACGATATGACGGCTGGTTTCGTTGGCCAGTAGAGGCTCAACTTTCCAACACTGGGACTCACCAATTCAAAGCTGTATGAGGTACAAACGTAACACAGTGGTAAAAATACCCTTTAAAGTTTTGATGGAAATTCCCAAGCACATCTTGGCATTTTTTTCCCTCAGAAAATCATGGGGAACAATTTTGATTTTACTGCTTTATGAAATTCTAGCCCACCAAAAAAACTTACATACCTAAAAACATTATAAAAACCTAAAATTTTCAAAAACCTACCCAATGTAAGTTGGGAGCACATTTAGTTAGCTCTTGAATATAAATTATGAAATCATCTATTTCACCACTTCTTAGTTACATGGAATTTAGTGGTCCAAATTTCATCGTTTTTAGCCACAAAATGCCCCGGTTTTATGTTAATTCAATTTCCCAAAGATATAATGTCGATTTTCAATATCACAAATACAAACGATTATTTTTCCTCTTCTTACATAGTCTCATAATAGCTAAAAATGCTATATAATGTCACTTAAAACGCACTAAAAGTGTAATCTTTGAATGTGTGTTTTACAATCATCATGTGTACACTAAGTTATGCATTCACTTGAATTCTGAAGATAATACATACAACAAACAATGTTATAGATTTTGTCCTTTCTTGAAGACTTTGTTGAACTGATTGAAAACAGCCTCTTTAATGTTTCATTGATATTTGTGAAATTTTCAGTGACCACTCAACTAAATGTACCTTAGACGCTTTTAAAAACGAATTTTCAAAAATCTGCTTTTTTGAGGGTTTTAGACATGGTTGTACAAGGTTTTAAGTTAATTTGAAATGATGCAAGAAATGGAAAAATAATCTTTCATGTTTGCGATAATGAAAATTGATATTATATCTTTGGGAAATTGAATTAACATATAACCGGGCATTTTGGGCCTAAAAACGATGAAATTTGGACCACTAAATCGGATGTAACTAAGTAGCGGTGACTTGTGGTGGAAATTGTGTGTCTGGCTTCAATCAGTCCTAACGTGTAGCATTAGAAGACTTCGTGTCAATATTTTTCAATAATGAGCATTGTAATTCAATCTTAGCATAATTGTACAAAACACATTGCATCATAATGCTTTGAGGAGTCAATATTGGGACCCTTAATGGGGTAATGATTGTTGAAGGTTTGAAACAATGTCGCAAAGGTCATGATGGAAAAGCAGTAGTTGACATTGTCAAGCCGGTAAAGCTTCCCTTTTAGAAGCCTATGCCTCAAGTCGTGGAAATGTGGATACTTTGGAATTTTGATGCATCATACTCAAACAGTCCATCAGAATTTGATTGAGAAGTTGTAAGCAATAAGGTAGCAAATGCAACAAAATTTAAAACCAAGAACAACCATAGAGTAGTTAAGAGCAAGCGCAATTTTTAACCATTTCATTGTTCATAATGTGCAAGATGGAAATGGCAAAAACTGGCAATTTCTGTTGAGCTTAAGTTTCCTCGGCTGTCACGAAATGAAAGAAAATTTAAAGGCCATTCTGGAAGTTGAAAAAGGAACGAGTAACGAATAATTTTGTTAGTTTTTGGGTCGTTACAATTACACAATTTCAAAATGTAAGGGCATTACAATTCCTTTTTCGAAAAGAAGGAACGAATTACTGTAATTTCGTTACTTGTAATTTATTTACTAATGCCTTGCAAGAAGTGTGGTTATCCTACTTTCACGCCTCTTTGCAATGTCAGTTAAATTGATGCTCGTTTATCAGTTGCCAATAGTGCTAATGATGCAGATACATCCGCCTTGGCCGTACAGCACTTTCACGCCTCTTTGCAATGTCAGTTAAATTGATGCTCGTTTATCAGTTGCCAATAGTGCTAATGATGCAGATGGCACTTCAAATACATTTTGGCAAAGCTGACCTTTTTCCTTATAGAACTGGAACCACACTAACGATACGTTAGGGACCTTTACAAGCCCATTCCTCATAACACTGGTAGTAAGAAAATACAAAGCTTTTGGTTTACCAATAACATCATAGACCCGCGAGGTCAGAACAGCTCTTGAAAGTAACTTACGAATAATCAGATCTATATCATTTGCATGGGTTGCAGGTTACATGCAGTTGAATATTAGTTGTCAATTTCATTTTTAGCGTGAAGCGGGGAAGGATCTACATTCAATACTGAAGAAGGCGAGAAAGAAGAGAGGAATACTTTCCCGTTTTACCCTCAATTGATGGTAAGGATAAATTATTGCCCGTTAGAATGAAACCCGTCGATGGTGTTATGGAAACGAATGATATATTTTGGGAATTATTTTGATGTTGTGCCACAGAGCTCTCATTTGTCTTTCCAAGCCTTACCCAACAAGAAATTTTATATCCTCTCTGTAAGGATTTGGGTTGCTTTTATGACAACTAGAGCAATCATTATCTGGAGGGAGCTATTTGTCTCATATTAGGTCGAGGGAAACACAAACTCATAGTCATGTTTCCCGTTTGGCTTGAAAGAGAATTCGACCTCCTAAAGTTGAAGCTTTGGGGTGAATGGTAAAGGATTTTAGTTATTTTGAAAGAAAATGGAGCTAGAGTAGACTTACTAAAATGAAATTGTACGATTGCAATGCAATGGTCCTTACTGAATAAGCCAAAATAAATTTAAAGTGGACATAATTCAAGCAATACGTTTCATCATTGCAAAATTGGAAATTGTCCATTCTGCTATGGCATCATTGAAGATGCCAATCTTGACTTTATGTTGTAAAGCAAGCAACAAAACAAACGAAAGGAGAAAAGGACATTCTCCTTCGATGAGGCAAGGACTTTGCTATCACAGTGAATTTTTGAACGCCTGGGAAAAATGAAGGACAACAAACAAACGGTAAATTTTTATACGCTCATGGGCTGACTGTTTCCTTACTCAAAAACAAGGACAGATTTTCCTCGCACTACTCTTGTGTTTTCACCCAAATAATCATTGATATGATTTCTAAAACAAATTGGCCAATTAGAAAGCAGCGTATTTTCTGGTGCCAAATTCATATTTGGTCTCAATAACAACGATTCTGAGAAAGTGTCCGGATTTTAAATTTTAAATCCTCCCTGTGTCCAATTCATTGTGTAAATAACTTTTTATTAAGTTCGTGGCATTTATTTATAAGGCATGCCAAAGTGTCAGGCTGAACTTTGAAGAAATTTCTAAACCCATAATTAGATAGGTATTATATGGCCTTTTGCTGAATCTAAATTCATAGCCTCAGTCAACTATCATTTATCCTCTCATAAGTTTGGAGTCATTGAAATCAATTACCATTGCAAACCGTGCTAATTAACCAAAAACTTATGGCCTCTTATGATTTTTCCATTCCTCATTTCTACATTTTCGCAACTTATTTTGGTCAAAAACCTCTACTTAATAACGAATATCTTTCCCAAGGCTCCCACTTATTTCTTTTGAGCCTTAGTGATAAAATATTTTGGATGCCAGGAGAACTGAATCTTCAAAGATAAGACAAGGTAAATTAAACTAGGAACATTTCGTTTGATTGCAGCGCTCGTTAATGACATAACAAGGCGATATTGTGCATTTGTCACAAATTCATCAAATTCATGCATAAAAGAATAAACCCCACAGGTCTACTTCGTACATAAAGTTTTTTCCGACTATTCGTTAGATACCTCAAGCCTGCATCAAGCGTGCTACATGTTAGGTTTCTAGGCTTTGTTGTTCGCCCACCATTTTTTGAAGAAAATGGAGAGCTTGAAAGGAAAAGAACGGTTACTACATGCTAAATACAATATAGTTTCTAAAGGGGAACGTGTCTTTGTAAAAAATTGTTCAAAACATGTTCTGGCCTTCATTTTTGACGTGAAATTTAAGTCATCAGGTCACTCCGAGTATTCAAGTCGTTGAGTAGTTCAAACTTGGGTGTTCTTCTGTTTCTATTTTTAGATTATCTCTGCGCCTTGTAATATTGGATAATAATTGTTAATTTATTCATGGTAAAATACCATCCCTTGAAAAGAGTTCAACATTAAATTGGGGTCTACCATTTACTACAATTTGGAAGTATTGAAGAATTCGATGACTGAACTGTTTTAGTTTGTGGGACCATAAGCATTCCCATTGCAGAGCTATCAAGTAATAATTTTCATGCTCGATGCTTGAAAATTCAATGTGTTTGCAGTAGATGCATTATATTTGAGCCAAATTAGAATCAATATTAAGTGCAATTCAGCAGAGAATGTTTCCTAATCCTTTATAGATTTTCCTTAAAAATCGTAGCAAATGATTGCTGTAGTTTTTTTTTGAAAAGTTTGATGTTTGGTCAATTTTTGACTCTTTAAAGCTATTGATGGATTGTCAAAGCAAACTCTACAAATTTATTTTTCAAAGCTACACCATTTGACGAGCAATGGCTTAGCTTTCAATATCATCGCCTCTAAAGTATGTTCCTCGTTCATCACTGATTCAAATTCTTAGGTGTCGGTGATTTACGCCAATGCAAGGGAATAAGAATACAAGTAAGAAGGGAATCTCATGTTAAGTCATAGTTAATGAAATATTTGTTTTTATAATTTGTTCTAATATGAACCATTGAGCGCAATGACATTTTGATTATTTGTAGTGTGAATAGGAAAATTTCTGCTAATGAATATCTTGTTCGGTCATTATTTGGGAGGCATGAAGGGTTGTCTGGTCAGCAAAACCATCGAGCGTAGGAGATCTTTCGTTGCTTGATTAAACCTTTAATTTTGTTGACAAATGCGCTTGTTCTAAAACAAGATTGGCATGAATGCTTAGTCCAGAAAGTGAGTGAGCTTGGAGAAACTCGATTTGCTTCCTCATAAGGAAGCAAGCCAATAAAATGGATTTGAACAAACCTGGAATGATGTGTCTGTGGGGTACGATAAGGTGTCATAGGGGTCCAATTGGCACACATCCTCTGGTTCTAATCAGCACGATAGGTTGATTGATCAATGGATTCACTCTCATGCACTCTTGGTCCCAATGTATTCGGCATCGACTTTCGACTGAATCGCATCTATGCTCATGGTCGTAAACAGTTGGCATTGAGGTTGACGTCCTCAGTTCAGCGATCTCTCAGTCGATCGTCGAGCACCCATCGCGTTCTCTTATATGATTGGGTGAAATTCTGGCGAGCCATAGGGCTACAGCCAAACGTCGATCGTCAACCGACCAAGACGTCGCTCGCCCCCGCGAACACTGCGTTCGAGAACTGCGAGCCAAGTAACGGCGAATGTTGGCTGACTTCCCGGTCAGGGAGAAGCTCACGATTCTGGAATCACGAAGCCAGAGGCGAGAGGGGCATTGGGGTTTCTCGTCAGGCCGCGATGCTCGACTCTGTGGAGGATGTTGGCTCAAAGCACGTTTTTCAAGTCTTAGGAGTGTTTTTGTTGGTTTCGACTTGGAATTCCTTTCGTTTCTGAGAAGGAAAGGTCAGTTAGCGTTGAGGAGCTGCTTTAAATTGTTACACTAATGTAAGGCAACTTTTGACAAAAAATTGATAAAAAAGTAAGAAAGAGAATCAATTCAAGAGCGAAGGAACACCTTTAAAATGATAAGGTTAGTGCCATTTAGATTGTTTCTTGGTCAATTGTGAAAAAGCAAGTGGTAAGTTTTCCGTATTTCTTGGAAGTTGGCTTTTCCGTGGATGTGATTTTCTCTAATCCGAAAAGCCTCCAACCCCAATTACTTTCAATTGTCTGTAGACTAATATGGATATCCAGTTTTGGACTTGAAGTGGAACTATTTTCATCCTTTAGGTTGAAGCTTCGTTGCATTTACATGCTGACAACATATTTTTGGCAAATGAATCTTGGCGTTCATCATGTCGAAGAAAACTAGCCAAAAAGTTAGTGGAACACCTTCGTCTGAAGTACAATAACTACTTGATGGACAATTCCTCAGCAACATTTCATCATTAAAATGTGTATTTTTGTAATTGTGGACGTTATTTTACTTTTCTGCATCAACGGCTTAAGAAATGATGTTGTCTTGGGGTATTTTACTTTTAAGGAAAAAGAGCAAAAATTGTTGTTTTTAGTAATTTCCTCAAGACTAATGTCATTTTTTTGTTCAAATGGGCTCATAGAATGTTAATGTCTTTGCATGAAGTTAATAGAAATGAGGATCGAAGAAAGTCAGTATGAAGTTTTGGGAGTTTGCCCTCTCATGTTACTGCTGTACCGTACATCCGCATGAAGTTAATAGAAATGAGGATCGAAGAAAGTCAGTATGAAGTTTTGGGAGTTTGCCCTCTCATGTTATTAAGTTTGAAGAGAAGAGCGAAGGTTTGCCCAAGCCTCTCTTCAAACAAGAGTGCATAAAAAAGCAAACAAGTTTAAAAAGGAAGAAGAGATCTTAGTCCCAAAGCTTGTTAGGTTGGGAGCAACGACGGCCTGGTGTGCTCTTTGGGGGCAAATGATATCCATCCTCTAAGACTATGCTCCCATCTCTCCTGTGTCATCTTTGGCCCCGATTTGTGTGTTCGATACCGAGATTCATACATACCCTTGGCAAGCTAGATTATATTTATTCTCATCTTTTTTTCGGTCTTACTTACCGCTACTGAGATTGGAATCCCAGCTGTTCAAGATGAAAGATTCATTCCTTTTACTTTACTTTTATTTTCATATATAATTTGATCGACCACCGAATTGGAGTTGGCGGATCAGGCTAGCCCTTGAATATAGGGTTGATCAGGAATTTTAGTCAAGAATTTGTCCAAGTCTGACTTGAATTCGGTTACTGGATCAACACCTACATACTCCCTCCGAATATTTGAGGGCAGCAAATTGAACAATGAAGGAGTCCGAGAAAGAAGAGAGAGAGTTGGACTTCATTGTTCTTACTACGCTGGATTCTCCAAGGCTTGAAGGTGCTCTCAAAACGCACGTTAAGCTTCTACGGTCACTGCAATTGCCCCTGAAACCTGGGTTGGGACAAAGCTCATGGATGCTTTTGAAGACGTACAGTATCAGGTACCTTTCGTACCCTCTCTGAACATTGTACAGTCCCAACTTTTCTAGTCTATCCCAATACGAGAGCTTTCTCATTCCTGTGATGTTCCCAGTAAAACATCTTTGAACTTTTTCGACCTTTTGCAAACCTGTTGAACTCATTGGAGCCCATACGGGTGAAGCATATTCAAGATGTGGTTGAACAATCGACTTGTACAGAATTAGCATCGTGACACTATCTCTGGACTTAAACGTGCGATATATCCATCCACATGTTTGAATAGCTTTACCAGCTTTCAACTGGATCTGCTCATCGAACTTTCCATTATCTTGGAGGACTACTCATCATCTACCAGTGGAGAGTCTAATGGTGTCGACCCAAGGTCATTGAGCGGAATTTCATTCAATTCAAGGCCATAAATACTCTTA
>NC_081450.1:8730031-8735367 GCF_007210705.1 Tigriopus californicus | reverse complement strand
AGAACATGATGATCTGACAGATTACTAGGTGTCACATGGACATACTGGATCAGATCAGGGTCATTGGGAAAAAACAAGTCAAGAACGCTATTCGCTCTGGTGGCTACACCAACATGCTGAGAGAGATTGCGCAAGATCGCAAATTCCCCCACCTTTTCGAACGACTGAGACGTCGGTTTCGAAATGGGAATATACTCATCTGGACTAGCCTCTCAGTCGACAACGCTAGTTGGAAAATTAAAATCCCCTGTAAAGAAAACCTTTGAGCAAACTGACTTGACTTTAACGAGCGATTTTTTAAAATTCCCTCACTAATGCAAAGACTTACTTGCCATTGATGGGATCAAATAAATAACCGCAGGAATCATTTGTTTTACTAAACGTTAAAAAATCAAATAAGCGTTTTTCGCAGTTTAAGGTCCCCTTTTTCTGCAAAAGTAACGGGTAATGGTTATGCGTTACTTTATTTAAAAAGTCTCGGTAACGGTAATGCGTTACTGTTTCTAAAAAGTAACAGTAACGATAACGCGTTACTTTTTTCGACAACTGTTCAAGCCCTGTCCATCAGACCTGTGAACATGGCTAATGTGCAGATCGTTTCTGACATATAGACATACGCTCCCATGCGGGAAATTGGATTATTCAAGGCGTCCTCTATCACATCGAACTTAATTGAAACCAACCATGGCTGCCTCTTCATCTAAGAACCCTGGTCGAAGCCAAATTTCTGTGATGGAAAGGAACGAGACCGTTTATCTAAAGCAAGATCCACAAGAATGTTGATCTTTGTGTTATCTTTTTGGAAATAAGACAATGCACATCGAGATACAGCCCTTTTACGGGCTGATTGTCCTTCGATGGACTAGTGCTATCAAATGTTTGACTAGGCCTTCTAACCTTTAAAAATCCTGCTTTTCGACCAAATTCATCTTAGGTGGAGGGTGAGGAAACTTATGAGAAGGTAATAGAGGAAGAGGAGGAACTCTGGCCTCCACCTGAGCATACGATCTAAAAGATGCGTTGGGCTCATGGCGTCCAGAGGATGGGGTGGGGTAGAGACTCTAAAGAGAGGAAACGACACGGCTTTCCCCTCACCGCCAACTTAGGCCATTGCTTTGAATCAAGACAATAACTCTAGGATCAATAAAACAAGATTATCCGTACTACAGAGTACATTTAAGTGTTTTTAATTAAATAATGATCTCCTTGATAAACAACTCCGTCCAAATAATAAATATTTCTAATTTAATTTTGAAAGTCAGAAGAATAAATGAAATACCCATGAACATCAAATTAATCAAAAACAATCAAATTGTCTTTCAAATCAGTGAAATATTGCGTAAAATGGGCTCAAAAACACGCATAGATAAAAAATCAACAAGAATCATTTTATTGATTGATGAGGAACTTGCACTAACAAAATATAAAAGAAATGCATGGAATAAGCAATAAGAGTGGATGTACATAAACATTAACGTATTAGAATATCTGGGATGGACAATTGATAATTTTGTCTTAATCCACACATTTGACAAAAAAAACATCCGGCATTGGTGAAAAATGAATGAGTTATCTTTATGTAGAGTTTAAATTTCTGCTTATTAGGAAGTTTGCATAAAAGGCAGGCATTATTTAAGGGGCACAGAGTAATACCAAAGTACAATAAACTAGATCTCAATTTGAACTTTGGACTCCAATAAATTGTTTTTCTTGCAAAAGCATCCAAAATACCAAAATAGTCAAATAGAACAGGTTCCATATCTCTTAAAATTATCATTTCATGATTATGAAGCATTCACATGAATTTAAAGAACAATATGTAGCTCAGAGCTACAGTATGTCTACTTTTGGATTGAGGGCCATTCCTAGACTGAGAACCATAGTTTCATAACAAACACGTCAAATTACTTGAAGTTTGGTCAAGATGTTTCTGAAACAATTTTCTACAAATAGTATTATTGGCAAAAGAGAATTGATTGATTGTGTTGCGAGCAAATTCTTGCTTTATCAAGAAAACCTAATTAGCACTTTTCAGTTGCTGTACTTTAAGACATGTTTAAAGTCATTTTAAGTTTATCTAAATGCCTGGTTTTACGCAAATACCATCAGTGGTTACGAAAATGACATTAGTCACATATTTTGTTCAATAATCATGCCAATAATTGACATTCAAAAATTTCAGCCACAAAAGTACTTGATGGGAAAGGTTTAGTGATCACAAAAAGGTGGCGTTTCCTTGCTTTAGTGTCTTTGGGCGAGGCTACAAAGTTTAGGGAGGAGAGAGGTTAACGCAATTGAGGATGAAGGTGAAGGAGGAGGAGGGGAGCAATGAGAGGCAAGAAGGGAAGGATAGAGGAAAGGTGAGGGATAAGTCTGTTGAGATACTAGATAATGAGGTTGAAACAAGTGCTGTCTCTTCCTCCTAGTGCCCCTGAGATGGGCCTTTGTGCACCTAAAATTGAGGCATATCTAATGCCTCAATGACCTCAAGCACACATATGGGTAAAAAAAGATACAGCCTTGATTCGAACAACCCTTCTCATTGAACTTGAGAAGGCCAAACTCTCTACATTTGGGACACCACTCTGGGTGAGCCAATTTACAAACTATCCCTCCTTTTTGGCATCTTGTCGTTTACGGACATCGCAAATCTTGAGAGCATTCTCTACTGTGTTCTCTTTGAGACGGATCTATCAAATCAAGAGTGTCAGCATCTGTGTCCCCTTTGCTTACACTTAACTGGTCTATCCCACAGTCAAGTAGTGGCTGGGTGTGACCAGCCTGAGCTATCAAGTCCTTTGTTATGAAAGGCTTATTAATGGAGGATGGAGTTTTCCCATTCAATACTAATTCAAGAGAGCTCCTGGCTCCTTCAGAAAGTCCCTTCAATAAAGCTTCCAAGGTTTTTCAAAGCAGTATGAGAAATGCAAATCTAAAATGTTGCAAAAATATTTTGGAACCTTCCTTCAACTGGTAGAAAAATACCGTTAAAAATGGGCAAAATAAAAACAAAAGGTGAAGAAGAAAAAGGTAAAGTCAGAGCAAGAGGGCCAAAGGTAAGGTAGTATGGTGAAAAACCAGCTACAGCAGGCAAAAAGCACGGGCGGGATGAAAACCAAGGAGGAAAGTATTCCCTGGGGACAAGCAAGCAGTGGTAAGAAAATAGGTGGTCGAACAGAGGAGAAGAGAAAAAGGGGAAGGAAGAGAGGCCAATGGCTCGACTTCGATGACCTGCTCTTGGATGATCAACTTACCCAGCCTCGGCAAGCACACACCATCTCATCAACATACAAGAACAATCAATGGAATAGAGCAAAAGAAGGTCTAGAACCTAATTTTGTACTGAAATTGCGAAGCTAAATGGATCAAATTAAACAAGCAAACCAACTTCACTTACAAATACATGAATGAACGAACAAAACAATTCAAAAACATTCCTTCAGCCAAAAATACACGAAATACCCTAAAATTGGGATTAACAGCATTGAAAGACGGAAAAAGTGAAAGAATACATGAACATTTGGAGAATATATAGAGCTACTATACGAGATATAGGAAGAAGAGAAAGCTAAAAAGCAAAAGTGTCTTACCTTCAGCGATGGGAAAAATCGTGATTGATCGAATTTCTGCCACTTTCTGCCACAGTGGCAGAAAGCCACAAAAAAATTGCAAAAAAATGTTGGAAGATGGTCAAAAATGGCCGCCGGTGGTTAGAATGGCCGATCTTGATTTTAAAAGGTGTCAAAGACAAGAAAGATCATAAGGTTTGGATGAGTTTTTCAAGGGTCCTTTGCTAAAAAGCAAATTGGTATAGCATTGGCTGAAATGCAAAATCTCCACCGATTAGTTGGCGGTGCTACTTTTTTAAATCTTAACCTGACCTAATCAAACCTAATCTAACCTTACCTAACCTAACCCAACCTAACCTTACGTAACCTAACCCAACCTAACCTAACACGATATTGATAACCCTTAAAGTCTCTATCTAAACCTTTTAACATTTTGCCACAAATTTAAAAATAAGCACCGCCAACTAATCGGTGGAGAATAACGTTTATCGCAAAATTCAAGCCCAATCACACNCCTTGGTTTTCATCCCGCCCGTGCTTTTTACCTGCTGTAGCTGGTTTTTCACCATAGTACCTTACCTTTTGCCCTCTTGCTCTGACTTTACCTTTTTCTTCTTCACCTTTTGTTTTTATTTTGCCCATTTTTAACGGTTTTTTTTCTACCAGTTGAAGAAAGGTTCCAAAACATTGTTGTAGTATTTTAGATTTGATGGCCGAAATTCGATCAATCTCGATTTCCCATCGCTGCTACTTACTCCTTAGATTCTAGCACGCAGGGGCCAGAAGTAAACTTGTTGGGTTTGGTTCAAGCCCAATCACACTCCAGTCACGATTAGTGATTGTTATCTCACATTCGATGCAAAATACCCATCCCAGCGTGTCAAGCCTACATACAGGTAGGCTTAAAAAGTAACGGAAATGTTCGTAAATACTAGGAAAATATGATTTAAAATGATATAATTATATATTTCTATTTTCTGCCATTTTTTGCCACTTATTTTAGACCAATAATTTCTCATCTCGGGTAATGAGAGCTAGCCAGGCGGAATAGTTTTCAGAGAGAATGAATGTCAGCTGATAAGTTGCTAGGGTATAGTTTCTGCATGTAGAGGCGCTGCTTTCCATCGGCTAGAGTTGCACTGTCCACTGGTTACCGATCCAGTTACATTAAAAACCACAACCAAGTCGATTTTCACTCTTCTAGCATTTCATTGTCCATCTTTCCAATATGTCATAGATATCTTATAGACATGTTTAGCTTGTCTGGGATAATGTTAGTATATTGCAAGCCTTTATCCTATCCCTTACCACGGTGAGCCTTCATATCATATCATGGCAGGTTTGGATTGCAAAGATGGTGATAATTTTTGACACGAGGAGTCAGAAGTAGAGTGACAATGGAGGAATGATCAAAGGTGATATGCTTTCTGATTTTGTTAGCATCTATTGGAATGAGATTGCCAATATATATATATTAATTACATTATCTCTCAACCAAGCTTTTGTTGTTGGAGTACATTTAGAGCGGAACTAAAGACTTCTTTGATCTGAATCAGTTTTGGAGCAATGGGTTTATATGCCGGTTGTCCAGTTTGAAAAACAATAATTACATCACCCCCTATGTCCGTGATGGATGAATCTGCGGCCCAGATTGTATAAGAGAACAGAAAAAATGAATCGTCGGAACAAAGTTCCGTGATCTCGTTTGACATATTACGAAGTTCTTGAGAAAGCCATAGTGTCTTGTGGGAAGGTTGCACTGTCAAC
>NC_081450.1:8727706-8729031 GCF_007210705.1 Tigriopus californicus | reverse complement strand
GTTTCTCCCAAAACTAGAGCTCTCTCATTCCTGTGATGTTCCTAGTGAAACATCTTTGAACTTGTTCGACCTTTTGCAAACCTGCTGAACTCATTGGAGCTCAAATGGGTGAAGCATATTCAAGATGTGGTTGAACAATCGACTTGTACAGAATTAGCATCGTGATGCTGTCTCTGGACTTAAACTTGCGATATATCCAACCACACATTTGAAAAGCTTTACCCACCTTCAACTGGATCTGCTCATCGAACTTTCCATTATCTTGGAGGACTACACCTAAATCTCTCACGGACGAAACCTGCTGAATGCCTTTACTGCCACCATTTACTAGCGGAGAGTCTAATGGTGTCGACCCAAGGTCATTGAGCGGTATTTCATTCCATTCAAGGCCAGAGTTATCATCAGCATAGGAAGAGAGACTGATATTACAACAACCGAGCTTCTGAAGAGGAGCAATGAGGACGATGAAAAGGAGAGGACACAAAATGGAGCCCTGAGGAACACCCTACCTGACATCATTTATGTCACTAAGGGATCCTTCGACCTTAACCAATTGCTTCCTACCACAAATGAAGCTTCTTAACCAATTGAGAACCATGCCCTGGATCCCAATCTCATGAGCCTTTTAACTAAAAGGTCATTATTTGCCTTGTCAAAGGCCATGACAAAGTCAAGATGGTCTACATCGACTGACTCATGACTCTCTAGCCACTCGATGGCCTGCTCTAAATGCTCAATCAGTTGGGTAATTGTGCTAAAATAAACTCGGAATCCGTGTTGATTAGGAGGAAAGACTACATGGATATCAAGAAATTCTGGAAGCTTGAACTTCATAATTTTCTCAAACCACTTGGCAATATTCGAAGTGACAGAAATCAGCCTATTTTTACTGGGGAGCGACTTATCTCCCCCTTTAAAAATTGGGACAACGTGAGCTAACTTTAATGAAGAGGGAAACTTCCCCTTATCCAAGATGCAACGCATCAAGTACGAGAAAACAGGAGCAAGAACCTGTGAGCATTGGTTTGGGAATTAGCTTTTCGCGATTGAGTTAACGCATTACGTTCTTCTTCAAATGAGAATGATCCCAGGCTACAAAAATTACTCATTTCAATTTTCAGCTCGATCGAGCGACTGGATCAAAAGTTATGCCGTCCTAAAAGGCACTACAAAGCTCTTTAATGAATGAACGAACAAGTCCTCTTGTGGTAATTGATTACCAGAAGAGGGCTAAGTCATTCATTCTGTGCTCTGTTATGTACTGCACTTTGAGAGGGCATAACTTTGGACCCAGTCGTTTGATTGAGCTGACATTTGAAATACGC
>NC_081450.1:8726311-8727687 GCF_007210705.1 Tigriopus californicus | reverse complement strand
AATTTAATTCATTGACTCGAATTGGAGTTGCTAATTTTCAACCTTACCATCCCCGTCCATACTCCAGTGGTTCATGCTCCAGAATATGATGATCTGACAGATCACTAGGTGTCACATGGATATACTGGATCACATCAGGGTCATTGGAAAAAAAACAAGTCAAGAACGCTATTCGCTCTGGTGGCTACACCAACATGCTGAGAGAGATTGCGCAAGATCGCGAAATTCCTCCAGCTTTTCGAACGACTGAGACGTCGATTTCGATACGGGAATATACCCATCTGAACTAACCTCCAACTCTACAACGCTATCCGGAAAATTAAAGTCCCCTACAAAGAAAACCTTTGAGCAAACTGACTTGTCCAACTCATTTCCTATGAATTTGAGAGCTGACAAGAACGAGCTTACTGAACAAGAGGGGACCTATATATTGTTACAATGGACAGATCAAGACCTTGGAGGTGACAAACTAAGACCTCTGTCTCTCCATTCGACATTTTTACATGACTAATGCGCAGGTCATTTCTAACATATAGACATACGCCCCCATGCGGAAAAATGGGATTTAAAAAAGTTATATTTTTTTCAATAGCCATTTTGATGACGATGAAAAGAACTTTTCTTGTGGTGGCTAGGCCTTGTATACTGCCAGTGGTCTACGGGTACTGTTATCAATTCAATCAAACCATCAAACTGTTTAAATATCAATTTTCGAGGAAGATTTTGCATTTCAGCCAATGCTATACCAATTTGCTTTTTAGCAAAGGACCCTTGAAAAACTCATCCAAACCTTATGATCTATCTTGTCTTTGACACCTTTTAAAATCAAGATCGGCCATTCTAACCACCGGCGGCCATTTTTGACCATCTTCCAGCAATTTTCTGCCATTTTTTGTGGCTTTCTGCCACTGTGGCAGAAAGTGGCAGAAATTCGATCAATCACGATTTTTCCCATCGCTGAAGGTAAGACACTTTTGCTTTTTAGCTTTCTCTTCTTCCTATATCTCGTATAGTAGCTCTACATATTCTCCATATGTTCATGTATTCTTTCACTTTTTCCGTCTTTCAATGCTGTCAATCCCAATTTTAGGGTATTTCGTGCATTTTTGGCTGAAGGAATGTTTTTGAATTGTTTTGTTCGTTCATTCATGTATTTGTAAGTGTAGTTGGTTTGCTTGTTTAATTTAATCAATTTAGCTTCGCAATTTCAGTACAAAATTAGGTTCTAGACCTTCTTTTGCTCTATTCCATTGATTGTTCTTGTATGTTGATGGGTAAGTTGATCATCCAAGAGCAGGTCATCAAAGTCGAGCCATTGGCCTCTCTTCATTCCCCTTTTTCTCTTCTCCTCTGTTCGACCACCTATTTTCTTACCA
>NC_081450.1:8692689-8725311 GCF_007210705.1 Tigriopus californicus | reverse complement strand
CTGCTCCCATGCTTGCTTGCTTGATGGGTGGGCCTTAGTTTGGGCCTCTCGACTCTCGAGTTCGCTTCACGAGCTCTCTGCCTAGCCCTCTCTCCTATTGTGAGACTCGAACATGGTAATTGGAGGGATACAGTCAAGAACTAGTTCGTGGGATCGCTTCATTTTTTCAATTGAGATTATTCCCAGGTTGCGTGTGTTGTCTCTGACGTCCAGGAAGAATTTCCGCTCTCTCAACCACATATGGACCTGTGAGACCTGTGAGAACTGAGAAGAGAAGGGGAAAACCATAGATAACTTCATTTACAGATCGATGAAGGGCGCTGCGATCGTATGTTTTCGTCTCAGCTGTTGCTAGTGGGCAAAATGTTCCATTCGTTGTCAAGATACCTAGAGTACCTATACATATTACAAATTTGAATCATTGATGGCTTGTCCAAATTCTTAGTAGAATCCCTAATATGACTCCTTGTCAAGTAATTACTCTCCTCTAGCACGCTTCATAAAACCCGTTTGAGCAAGCTGTCTGACCACATTTTTAAGAACCAAATTTTGAAGGGGTTGTAATGAGTCTCAAGTTGCAGCTTCCATCCATGTGGTGGAAACACTCAACTAAAGCGCAAGGAACAAGCCTGGGTTCATGCTGACCTCCAGAGGTCTTGGAATTACCTTGGTTACGTAAAGGTGCAATCATATAGCCCACATTCAAGCACATTGTTGGGAGATTGAAATCAAATTCCAAATACTTCATCATTGCGTTGCAGTTTTGGATACATTTTGTTGCACTTTCCAGATGTGTTGCCAAACAAGGGGCAATCAAAAGAGTGTGTGATTTCCTCTACCAATGTCCATTTTTTTTGACATGTTACGTGTGTTATGCCAAAAAAAAGCATGTTTTCATTATTCTACCGCTCTTTCTATGTGTATATTTGTAAGATTCAATCGAAATTGAAAGAAAACGTGAATAAAGACCGTTTTATAGGAATAATTCAACTTGCCCAAAGCAAGATTTCATGAATTATCTTTGTCCCTTTTCCACCAGCGTCAGCTGACCTGAGAACATGCTCATGTGGTACAGCTCCTGTTGAGCTTAAGCATTCTAGTTATGGTTTTCTATGGGGAAAACGGAGTGACCATTGGCAATGAAGAACCAGGGAAATAGATTCTTAGTGAGAGAGATGCATTAGAGCCGGGCATCAAATTTGATCAGCTCCAAATCAAATTGGATCTAGCTTCAGGATGGATAAAGCAATGTTTTGTATTGGGATTTAGATTAGATTTAAATTATGTTAAAATTCAGATTGGGGAGCAGAAAAGTTAGATCCAGAAGTCTGTCCAAATTTTCATTTTAGGGTGAGTTTTTTAAAACAGTTACTTTAAAAATACTTAAGCCATGTCATTGATTGAGTGGCATCTACACATGTGAAATGTAAGCCTAAAGTAGAAGAAAAAATGGCTTGAGTTAAGGTATCAAATTCAACAATCAAGAATGTATGTATTGTACTTAAACAGGTTCAATTTGAACTGTTCTAGCTCAAGTTAGTGAATGGCACATTCTAAGCCTTAATCAAGTTATGGCAGTGCATGAATCTGCTTTCTGCCCAACCATTTTGTGGACATTCTGATCTGGCCTGGCCCACAACCTCCTCAGTCTTGTGGCTTCCCATCTCGAAGTTCTGCCAGGGTGTCAGAATACTGCCCAGTAGCGCCAGTAGCCCATTACCATTGGTGGAAGTCAATGATAGGTATAACTGGGTGGGAAGAGATGACCCATGTGCCAGCTAGCCACGCTTTCAGTGATTTCACGCAACCTCGGATGGAATTATTTTTGAAAAAACGGATACGACCCCCACGACCTCTTTCGTCATATTATCATGTTCCTCATCATCAACAACAAGCATCACTCCTCCTCCATTGGCCTTTGGCTCACTTTCTCTCTCTCTCCGTGACTCGGATTGCTGGATCGCACCCGATTCGGGATCTCCGGGTCTAGAATTTAGAGATTGGGGATTGACCAACGCAGACAGGGGCCAGCCCTACCCAATTCATCGGTTCTTGGGCAGGGTACCCGCTGACCCGGGGGTCGTTTGTGCTTGACTGCCTCGCTCGTGGACCCGGCTGGTGGTGGGTGGCGCTCAGGTAAGTGGACCCCGTCTCCCGCTCCGCTGGGGCTTTCTCAGACCCGCCACGGGCCGGTCCAGGCTGACTTGAGTCAGACTGGGTCGCTCGGCTTTTTGTGTAGCCAGCTATCTTAATATGCGTCTAATATCCATTTGCGCTTTGCGCCTTGAGCCTTGCGCCTTGATTGGTCTTTTTTCCCTCTTTTCCGGTCCCGGACAGAGCTCGGGCAAGAGCTCGGTCATGGAGTCCTTGGTGGGGCAGAGCATCTTGCCGCGCGGTACGGGCATCGTCACCCGACGACCCCTCATCATTCAGCTCATCTACACGCCCGAGGATGACCGCGTGCATCGCTGCGCCGAAGACGGTACGCTCAACCGCACCAGTTGGGCCAAGTTCCTCCACACCAAGGACCAGGTCTACACGGACGAGGATGAGATCCGCCGCGAGATCGAGCGTGAGACGGACCGCATGGCCGGCGATAACAAGGGTATCTGTCCTGAGCCCATCTCGCTCAAGTACTATTCGGCCCATGTCTTGAGTTTGACCTTGGTCGATTTGCCCGGACTCACCAAGGTAAAAACTGCCCGTTTGCCCACGGCCAGTGGAACACAGAGGCTAGTCTCCACCCTTTGAACCATTCATCTCCTGGGATTGTTCCTTTGATTAGGTGCCCGTGGGTGACCAGCCCGATGATATCGAGAACCAGATTCGATCACTTCTGTTCAAATATATTACCAATCCCAATTCCATTATTTTGGCCGTGTCCGCCGCCAATGCCGATATCGCCACTTCAGAGAGTCTCAAGCTGGCCAAAGACGTGGATCAGGACGGCCGAAGAACGCTGGCCGTCATCACTAAACTCGATCTCATGGATGCGGGTAAGAATAGACTTTGAATGTCGCTGGTTTTTCCACCCATCCGCGGATCAACTGAGACTTAACGTGATGACTAGGGACGGGCAAATTGTGGAAAAAGAATTTTTGTCACTAAAAACCACTTTTTGACACATTTGCACTAGTCACCTTTATTTGCACCTTTTAATTTCTATTTTGCACTTTTTTGCACATTTGGCATAAAACTGTTTATTTTAGCGGAAATCAGAACTTTATTTGCGTTAGAATCAGTTTCAAAGTTTGATATCCAAAGCTGCCACCAAAATAAAGACATAAGAAGCTTAATTTTGGTCAATTGATATCAAATATTTATTGTGCAGGCCCAAAATTTTGTTTGAGAAACAAGGGAGAACAGAAATGAAACAAGTCAATCACAAGTCAAGAGACAATCTAAGCAGGGCGCTAAGATAGTTAACCAGCCCCCAAAAACGCAATAAAGCTGACTTCCTTAGCTCCTCCAGGCTAACTACGTTCTCTTTTTGAGGAAGAAAAATTCCCTCATTTTTTCAGTTAGATCAATGTAAAAAGTAGATCAATGTTGGAGACCTGTTGCTGGGAAAAGAGAAAAATAGGCAAAGGGGAAGCATTCCTCGACCCAATTTACAAAACAGTTGTCAATTTGGTCCAAAATTGAGGCAAAATTCGTTTTTAAAGAATGCGGTTATCAAATTCGTGCTACTATGAAAAAAATGTTTGAATACTCTTTCTTTGATTTTATTTGCACCTTTTTATACGTTTTGGCCTTTTTGCACCTTTTTGCACCTTTTTATGCACATTTTGGGCTTACATTTTGCACCTTGTTGTCTCTTAAAGCCTTTGTTATGTTACACAGTTTGCCGTCCCTAGTGATGATAGCATCTGCATGCGCAGGATTGTTATGCTTTTACCTTAACTAGGCACGGACGCCATCGACATTTTGTGCGGACGCGTTATCCCCGTCAAATTGGGCATTATCGGTGTGATCAATCGCTCGCAGCAAGATATTAAAGACAAAAAGTCCATCACGGACCAGATGAAGGACGAGGCATCGTTTCTACAGCGCAAGTACCCCACGCTCGCCACGCGAAACGGGACTCAGTATCTGGCCAAAACGCTCAACCGCCTCCTCATGCACCATATTCGAGACTGTCTCCCGGAGCTCAAAACCCGTGTCAATGTCATGGCCGCCCAGTTTCAGTCGCTCTTGAACTCTTATGGCGAAGATGTGGGCGACAAGAACACCACCTTGTTGCAAATTATCACCAAATTTGCCTCAGCCTACGTGGCCACTCTAGACGGGACCTCCCGGAACATCGAAACCTCAGAACTGTGAGCCACCATCGTAAATGTGTGATCAAACCGATGTGATTGATGATGACCGTCTGATTCCTTTCCAGGTGTGGAGGAGCCCGGATTTGTTACATATTCCACGAGACTTTCGGTCGTACCCTGGACTCAATTCATCCTCTGGCAGGTCTGACAGCCATGGACATTCTGACGGCCATTCGTAACGCCACGGGTCCCCGACCCGCGCTCTTTGTGCCGGAAGTGTCTTTTGAGTTGTTGGTCAAGCGACAAATCGGTCGACTCGAGGAGCCCTCTGTGCGCTGTATCGAGTTGGTCCATGAAGAGATGCAGCGAATCATCCAACACTGTGGCAACGAGGTTCAGCAGGAGATGCTTCGTTTCCCCCGCCTCCATGAGAAGATTATCGATGTGGTCACGAATCTGTTGCGCTCCCGACTTCCACCCACCAACACCATGGTCGAGAATCTAGTGGCCATCGAGCTGTCCTACATCAATACGAAACATCCGGATTTTCATCAAGATGCCATGTTGGCCGGTGCCATGATGAGCGAGGACCGAGGCAGTGTGATTCGTCGTACTGCCAACGAAAAAGCGGCCACCAACAATCGAGCGCAACGCAACCGACCGCTCACGGTCCATTATGGGGGTGGGGCCGCCCCCAATGGCGTTCTCCCATTGGAAGACAAAGATAACCTATCCAGGGGTTCGAAAGTGGGCGATGCCATGGGTAACAGTAACGCTTCCAACTGGCTTAACAATATTCTGCCCGCACCCAAGGGCGAAGACCAAGGTGAAGATGACGAGGCCTCAAACTCGTCCCGCGGGCCAGAATCAGGAGCACCGGCCACTCACGCCCTAATGAGCGGTAACACTCCAATCAAACCAGTCAATCTTCTCCCTGAGGTACCCAGTCATCAGTCTCGCAAATTAAGTGATCGAGAGCAACGCGATTGTGAAGTGATCGGTGAGGCAAATGAAAGATAACCGTCCTTTAGTGCATGCACTTCGATGCCTTCGGTCATGAGATCTAACCGTTTTTCCCTTTTCAGAACGCCTGATCAAAGCCTACTTCTACATTGTTCGGAAGAGCATTCAGGATACCGTGCCTAAAGCTATCATGCATTTCCTCGTCTCGTACGTGAAGGATAATCTCCAATCCGAGCTCGTTTCCTCCCTCTACAAGCAAGATCAGATTGCGAGTTTGCTCGCCGAATCTGAGCACATAGGACAACGCCGTAAAGAGGCGGCCGAGATGCTTCAGGTAAGAATCTCATCCAGTGGGGTCTGAATTGGACTGGAATCCTCGCCACTGAAAACTAAATTTGCTTTTGGTCTATTTTTCAGGCTCTTCAAAAGGCCAGTCAAATCATCAGTGAAATTCGCGAGACCCATGTGTGGTAAATGGTGAGCTACGATGTTAGCCAACAACGCAACGCCCTTATGTCCGAGAATCGCTTCGTAGTCACTCCCACAAGATTTTAGAAATTCATTTCAGTTATTTTGTTTCTCCAATCGCAGATCTATTCGTCTTGCTTTCCAATTGAAAATACTTTCATGACAGGATCTCTTGTGTGAAGACGTGCTTGTCGTTTTAAGTTCTGTGGAGAATAATACACCTCGAGTTGCTTGTCAATTGGTCTAGGTAGTATGAAGCCCCTTAATCCTGTTTTCGGGCCATTCTCTTATTGATGTTATGTTTAGAAATTTGGTCCGAATGTCACTTCAAGATTATAATTCGTCCTCTGCGTCTTTGGGCGTCGCTATACAATTGTGAGGAGTAGCTACAAGCCAAAACTTGTTATTTTGATAAACAGGGCTCGGACGAATTTTTAAAAAATAATTGTGATATTTTTAGGTGTTTTCAAGGCAAAAAAAAACTTGGAAACTTCTTATGTTATTGAAAAATTGCATGCCTAAACGTCCCCAAACTTTACACACGGAAGTGGAGACCAAAAAATAATACTTCAAGAAAAATGTAGTTCTGCAACCCTGATATTGAGTATTTTGAGGAAGACAAATATTTCAGCCAAACAGTACTGGGCATAGACTGAATTTGTCATTTAATTCAGTTTTCCGGATTATTGAAGCACTATTTTCTATGTATTGAACCATAGATAACTTCATATATAGATCGATCAAGGGCGCTGCGATCGCATGTTTTCGTCTCAGCTGTGGCTGGTGGGCAAAATGTTTCATTCGTTGTCAACCTACTTAGGACAACTATGATACAAATTTGAATCGTTGACGGCTCGTCCAAATTCAGAGTAGAAACCCCTAATACGACTCCTTAGACCGGTTATTTAAAGATCCTACCACGGAGTTAGGAGCTTAGACGTTAAGCGGTATGAAAATACACTTGCCTTAGTGGTGAGCAGACGGTCATTCTTATTAATGTCCAAGCCTTAACTTGGAGGTACCGGCATTTGAAAACTTGCCTCTTGTCAAGCAATCACTCTCGTCTAGCACGCTTCATAAAACGGGTTCTTCTAAGTTGTATGACCACATTTTTAAGAATTTTTTTGAAGGGGTTAACATGGGGCTCAAGTCAAAGCTTTCATCTATGTGATGGAAACACTTAACTGAAACGCAAGGAACAAGCCTGGGTTCAGGCTGACCTCCAGAGGTCTTGGCATTACCTTGATTATGTAAAGGTGCAATCAAGCCGCCCACTTTCAAGCACATTATTGGAAGATTGAAACGAATTTCCAAACCTCATCTCTGCGTTGCAATTTCGGATACATTTTATTGCACTTTCGAGATGTGTTGCTATGCAAGGGCAATCAATAGAGTACGTGACTTGCTTTACTAATGTCCCAATCTTTTTTCGACATTATACGTGTATTATGCCCCAAAAAGCATGATTTTTATTATTCTACCGCTCTTTCTACCTTAATGTTTGTAAGATTCAAAAGAAATTAAGATTAAAGAGGAATAACAAACGTTTCATGAGAATAATTCAGCTTGCCTGAAGCAAGCTTTCACGAAATATCTTTGTCCCATTTCCACCAGCGTCAGCTGACCTGAAAACATGCTTATGCGGTACAGCTCCTGTTGAGCTTAAGCATTCTAGTTATGATTTTCTATGTATTGAACCAAGAGTTTATTAGTGACATAACTGCACAAAAATGTCATATTTTTAAGAGCGAGTGCAGGTTGGCTACGATGTTTGCCTTATTTTTCCATCCTCAAAATCCTAAACAATGCACAGGGCTTGTCAAGTGAACAATTTTAACAAACTTGCTCAAAATGCTCAAAATCAGTGTTGCCACATAACATTTTCCTTGTTTACCTTCGCTTCACATGCCCTATTAGTTCAAAATTTTGCGAACCTTGTTTTATGTTGTTTGTCATTTACAGTGTCCCATTTGCATTTAAACAGGCTTTTATCTATGAGAAAGGGAGACTTTTTTGCTGTAAAAAAATATCTTATGCTTTCAAAAAAACATTTTAGCAATCATTTGTCCTCCAAAAAGATCAATTTTTCCGAGTACTAATTATAAAGTCTGTCAAGTAAAGGAAATTTAAGGAAAAATGTGGTCCGGCATCCCGATTTTGGGTATTTTAGGGAGGCAGAATTAAGACAAACATCACAGTCAAGTCGCACTATCCCCCCACTGAATTTTCAATAATCAAGTGATTTCGAGTGAGCTGTGGTACAAAACCCAACAAATTAAACATGCTTGGAGTAATTCGGTGAACTCACTATCAAATTGGCTCAATGCCGCAATGGTATTTAGACAAACAGGTAAAGAAATAATGTCAAAATTCATTGTTTGCACACTGTGGTTTTGGCTGGGCATGTTGTCTTTTTTTTCTCCATGGAATAACGTCAGTTGTTCATGAACGCGTTCACTTGACAAGCCCTTTATCAAACTCGTACTCTGGAACCAAACTCTGCTTGCGCTAAACAGTCGCTCATAGCGTTCTTGGCTTGTTCACCTCAAACAAGCTACCTTTTGGTGAGCAGTTTATTGCTGATCTATTTTAACACCATGTATACGAGGTGTGCCCATTCTAAAATCGGAATATCGAAATAATCGAAAAAGCGGATACGGAAACTTATTTATTGACAGTTTTCCACGTAATCACCCTCTTCCTCAATACTTTATATTATCATCAGCTTCGTCCATAACAAATATGCGGTTTTGAAGTCATCTTCTGATATAAATTCCTTTCTGCCGCATTCTAGACATGGCTGGTACTAAGTGATATTCTTCCAAGCAATGGGTGACTTGACCTTTTGGAACAGAAAGAAGTCGCATGGGGCCAAGTCTGGGCTATAGGGTGGATGTGGGATGTCCCAATTTGCTGGTGAAGAATATTAGGGATGCCTGTGTTTTATTATTGTGAATGACATGGATACATCGATGGCTCGTTATTGCGGCTTTTTGCGGATGATGTGAGGCTATCCGTTCTGTAATTAGTGGTTGGGATGCATTAAAACTTCATTAGTACTTTGAAATCTTGAATTTTTTATCGTTGTTTTTTCCTGCTCTCGTTTTATGTTTTGGGTAGCTTTTTTCGGGAGGCCGGTAATTGTTACATGTCATTAACATCACCTGAAATTTAATGAAAAACCTCAAAAAGAGAAGTTAAAACCTATTAGAAAGCTTAGGATTTTGAAGCGGTTTTTTTGTTGCCGTCCTTGTTGAATGATAAGCATATCACAATTTGTTTTTTTTTTGACAAACAGAGCCACCTCAAGTGTAGGAAAAATTATTTTATTTACTTGTGGTAAGAGTTGACAGTTTTCCCTGCTTCAGTCTTTGTCCAGCCATGACTTTATCCTTGTCCAATCCAGAATCAAAATCATTTAGCTTACAAAAGTAGTCTCACCAGGCTCCAGAAGACAAACAGTTACATGCCATAATACTTATATCAATCCAAAAAAGGGGCCCAATGTCACATTTTTGAACGTAGAAATATATTCAAGTTTTGCCTGGCTCCTGTTTTATTTTGGGAGGAGAATTGATTGTTGGAAAACTCGAAATTGTCCATGATGACCCGAAAATAAGAACATTTAAGGGATATATTGGCAAATGTTGTTATAAGCCAAGCAATAAAAGGATCTTTTAACATTTTTTGCTCTTATCACAATTTTTCATACCCATTCACATTTTTTTTTTTAACCAATATGTTGACATATTCATCAAGTTTTTTGCATTTCCGTTTATCTCTATGTCTTTGGACGCCAAAAGGCACTTTTCGAGTCTGGTAATTTGGTAATTGTAATTTGGATGGTTGTGTGAATTTGGGGAAGAGTTCCTCGATATGCTGGAGAGCCATCTCTTTCTCTTTGAGAGAGGCCAGTCAGTGTCGCTAGAAATTTATTCGTAGCCCAACGTCGGGGAGGGTTGGGGACCGCCTGGATCCTCCGGGTTGGTCCCCCATTGGCCATCAACAAAGCATATTCGGAAGAGTGAGGAGGGTTGAATTGTTAGATGTGTGCTCCAAGCTAACGAGTTAATTTCGAAGGTCTTCCTTCGTCTAGACCGACGATGGACCAGATTGAGCCTGCCCCGGCTTTGGTTTTAGCCCAGCCGCTACCCCAGCCCCCCAGCCCCCCAGCTGGTATGGCCCCTAGATCGATACTGAGCACTGGCTCATTCTGAGACCTGTGAAGCTCGGAAGATTCGCAACTCTGTCTGCCGTGCCAATCAATCTTGGAGGGAACCCAGGAAAGAGTAGGGACACCAAGCGACTACTGTTAGTCGAACGAAAACAAGAAAGAAGAGCAAGGAGGCAAATAGACAAATAGGCAAGGAGGAGGAGGAGTCATGAGATGGATCGAACATCCAAGATCAAAACAAACCCATCCACTTGTTGAATGAAGTGGCCATCGATTGCGCGATTAGTGCTGGACCGTACTACTAATCTGCTCAAAGAGAGCTAAGCCCGCTACAGGTGTTTGAATCTTTTTAAATCGTGCCCGGCGGCGATCCCTTGACCTTTGGCCAACTCGTGGCATCCCATCCCCGGCGCGGGCATTAGCCCTCGGACAGACAGACCGTTTATTTCTGCCAGCGTCCATCCGGCCAGTTCCTCCCAAGCGAAGCGACTCTGCAGGTGAGCGAGCTATTGGGCGTGGGGCCTATGTGGTATGTATGTAGATTTGGATGGATGGATCCATTCATCAATAATTTACCGGCCCAGATTGAGCATGATCAATCGAAAAAATGGGATTGGAAAACCGAATCAACCGCCACAACCCAGCATGAACCCGTTCAGGAATAAGGAAGTTCACCGAATCATTAAGAGCCGGTAGGGGTTGCGGGGTGAAGGGGGTGAGGGGGACCCGGATAAAGTGGGCCATGTCCCACTGTAATACACACCGCGATTCATGAGGCTGGAGGGCAAAACCTGGGGCTCACGTATTGTGGTTGGACCTCGAACCAAGTCCAGAGGCCGGGACCAACGATACCACTCTTAAGATGGGCAGACGGGTGGATGGGGGTGGCCGGAAAGCATTTTTCTCAGTGGGGAAGGGGAGGGCGGGATGAAAGACTCCCATCGGGAAAAACCGACCAGTTCACGTGGTATGTTCCCAGCCTGCCCACCGTCCCACTTTTTAGAACCCAACTCCCCCAAAGAGCGCCCCTGAAAAGCCCAGGCGGGTTCGAGTAACATTCCCCCGGGAAGAACAAGCAATGTGAAAGAAGTCAGGATCTCAACTGTGGCTGGGTGGATGGCCTTTCTCTGGGCTTTTATTCTTCTCTCTTTTTCCTCTTCCTCTTTTTCGCTCTGCCTTTTTCCCCTCTTTCTTGACCCCCCTTTTTTCACGTCTGGGCGGATGGTTCCATAATGGAACAAATGAGCGGCGTGCGTGCCGGTTTGTTGCCATGGTATGGTGACCCCTGGTATGGTCTGTCTGTCTGTCTGCCTGCCCGCCCGCCACTACCATTCCTCAAGATCTCGCTTTGGGGGGTGGGGGGGGTGATCCAGGAACGAGGAACAACTCTCACCAGAACTAGGGACCCAGGAGGGACATCCTTTACTAAAAAAAGACAGGGCCTGCCGGGACCGTTTAACCCCAAGCCCGACTCGCCCAGTCATCCAGCTGGTTGGTGTGCCATGATTCTGGCTGCTTTTCTCTATTTCCCGTTGCGTGAAGGCGTTAAACTTGCCCATTGCTCAAACTTTGAATGATCTTGAACCCTGGTAGAATTGGCTTCATGCGGAACCACGGTCCCATGCGGATCTGATCAGTCTCACCATGGGAACCGTTCACGTCAAACTGATCGTGGTGGGTGCGCTCTTGAGTCAATATCTCAGACCCGCCGGTGGGTTGGAGCTCCCCGCCCATCCTTTGTCATGCGGGCCCTCGCAGTTTGCTTGTCACGATGGGATCAAGTGTGTGCCCGTGTCGCGCATTTGCGATTTCGCGCCCGACTGCTTCGATGGGAGTGACGAGCCCGCGGATTGTCCGCGGAACATTCCTTGTCGTGCGGGACAATTCTCCTGTGCTATCAGCCAGAAATGCATCCCCGTGGAGTAAGTGGTCAAAAGACTGATGATGCTCAAAATGGGTGTCTCATGTATTTGGCTTTGAATTGTAGATGGACTTGCGACAGCGAGGATGATTGCGGCACTGACTCAAGCGGCACACCGGATTTGTCGGATGAAGACCCGCTGCTATGTCAGCGTAGCGTGCAATGTAGACCCAACATGTTCCCTTGTCGGGTAAGATATACATTGTGTGCCATCTTTTCCCAAACCCTGTACCTTCACAACGTCCTCTTCATTTTTTAGGATAATGTGACATGCTTGGATCTGCCCTTGTTTTGTAACGGGGCTTTGGATTGTCCTGATAAGTCGGATGAGGGCCCACAGTGCAAACTTAAACAATCTTGCCGGAAGTCGGACTGCTCTCATGGTTGTGCCATTACTTGGAAAGGACCCCGCTGCTATTGTCCCCCCGGGTCTCGAACCAATCCCAAATTGCCACATAAATGTCTGGATGTGGATGAGTGCCAGGTAAGATGGTCATTTCCTTCCCCTCTGTGCCACTTTGCGGACCAGTTCTAACTAATTTCTTGCTGCCATTGAACTCCAGATCAAAGGCCAGTGCGACCAGTTGTGTCAGAACCGGCCCAACTCCTTCCAATGTGATTGCGTGAAAGGATACAATCTGGACAAAGGTCACTTTTGTCGAGCCATCAATTGGCCGCCTTCTGCTCCGCCCATTCTGTTCATCGCCAACACCGCCAATATTGAATCTGTCTTCCTCAATGGATCGGCTATAGCCAAAACTAATCCCGGAACCTTGGAAGAGACTCTGACTCTGGATGTGATCCATCGAAATCAATCCGTTTGTTGGATGAGTCATTCCCCTTCCAATGCCAGTGGGGCTAGTGCGGCCGAATCTCGTCAATCGAGCCTCAAATGTGCCCATATGAACCATATAGACGAAGATTCTTGGGCTCTACCTGATCTTGGTGCTTTCGGCATGGAGTCCATCTCACAATTTGTCATTGACTGGACCAGTAACAATTGGTATTTCTTGGATGAAGACAACGAAATGGTCCTGTTGTGCCATTTACGAATCGACCATCACCACTTTGTTTGCAAAGTCATCATCTCTGGAGCCTTGAGCAAACCCAGAGGGATTGCACTGGACCCGGGACAAAACTTAGCTTTCATTTCCGTATGGGGCCGAAGTCCGGCTTCAATCGAGAGCGTTTCCCTCAATGGAGGTTCCCGGAAATCCATCATTAAGTCCAAGATCGTATATCCTTACGGAATTAGTGTAGACTTGCCACGCCAGCGAATCTATTGGGTGGATACCTATATGGATTGCATCGAGAGTGCCAACTACGACGGTTCCCAGCGTGAAACCCTTTGGCGAGGACATCCTATGCAAAATCTCTACGCTGTGGCCATTTTCGAAAATAACGTGTTTGTCTCCAGTTGGAGAGACAATTCGATCAAAAGGATCCACAAATTTCACCCCAAAAATCAAAACACGCTTGTTCAAGGACTTCGGCGACCCTTTTCATTAAAGATCAGCCATAGGCAAATCCAATCGTACAATAGAAGCTTGGCTTGCGACATCCCCGAAATTTGCCAACATGTACGTCACTTTCAAAACTCTTCAGGCTTCCGTAGCTCGGTTTTTATCATCTCCACTCTGCTTTCTTTTCGTAGATTTGTGTTCCGACTTCGGTGGAACCGCATTACGAATGTCTTTGCCAAGATGGCTTTTCTCTCACTGGTGATGGGAAGTGTCAATTGAAGGAATTGGATCAGTTCCTTCTTTTCAACCAAAGACGACCCAATATGATTCGAGCCATCGGCTTGGGAGAATTTAATCACAGTAATGACGTGATTATACCGGTCACCGGATTGAAAAAGCCAGGGCCCTTCGATGTTTTAATCCGAGATAGACTGCTTTTTGTGACTGATCAAGAGTCTGACGTCATCTATCAACAGAAAATTGATACCGGAGAACGCACCGTTTTTCTTGATCCAGGTATGAGATATTTAGCTGATGTACGGTGTTGGTTGTATTGGACCATCATGTTTGGCATTTCTGGTTTAAGGTCAAGTTGGTGTGACAGCTTTGGCTGTGGATTGGATTGGTGGGAATGTGTATTGGTCGAGCTCCCGGACCAAAGCTCTTTTTGCCACTCAGATCTCGGACGCTCAGCACACGAGAAAATTGGCCAATTTCCCCAATAATGGTCTTGCCGATTCCATTGCACTATATCCCAAGTTGGGCCTCATATTCTGGAGCACCACACCTGTATCTTTGATAGATATCGACGACAATCCGGGATTCATTTACTCCGCATGGATGGATGGCACTCATATTGAGGTGCTACCAGCCAAAGGCATCAAATGGCCAGGTGATCTGACCATTGATTTTATAAATAACCGCTTGTTTTGGACCGACCTCTCACTAAGAAGGATATCAAGCGTCGATTTGAATGATTTGAGTTCTCCAATTCAACATCACGGGTCTGCCAAGACGATAAATGGCCTCCAAGGTCTTGCTGTGTTGGACGATGACTTGATGTGGTCCGAAATCGACCAAGGTGTTGTGACGAGGTGGAATCGAACTCGAAAATCCATCTCTGGTCAACTCAAATTGAGGCTGCAGGTTTTTGGTCTCAAATTATACGATCCCAGAAATCAACCCAGTGCGAGTAAAGAAACCACCCCGGATAGCGGATGTGACGCTTGCTCTGAATTATGTCTGATCACTCCCAATGATGGACGAGGTTGCTATTGCTCTAGTCATTCTTCAAGTTCAGATTGCATCAAGAACGAAGACCAAATGACTGCGTCGTCAGACTCATTTTGTGGCGAGAATGGATTTCAATGTGCAGACGGACGTTGCGTGGACATCGCTCTTTTGTAAGACTTCGTCAGCAGCTATCCTGAAAAAAATGATCTCACAAATCCTTTACCATTGTTTTTCAGATGCAATGGGAACCCAGATTGCGCCACCGGAGAAGATGAAGACCCCAAAGTGACTTGTGCCAATGTCACGTGCGCTATCAACCAATTCCATTGCGATCGGACGAAATGCATAGCACACGATCAAGTGTGTGATGAAAAGTTCGACTGCCGCGACGAATCTGACGAGGACTCGCTAAACTGCCTCGCAGCCAATAGGTGCGACACTGAGTTTTACTTCCAATGTCAAGTAAGTTGGCGTTCGCACTTTTGATTCATCAATTCTTACTTCCCACATCATCACTCACGCACACTCGCCTTTTAGGTTTCGGGATCATGCATTGAAAAGTCCTTTGTCTGCGATCTGGAGCTGGATTGTGGCCCTGGCGATCGATCTGACGAACCCGATGATTGTCCCCGACCTACTTGTGATCTCACTGAATTCTCTTGCCATTCCTTGCGGAAGTGCATTCCGCTGGATTACCTCTGCGATGGCGAAGATGATTGTCTTGATGGCAGCGATGAGCGGGAATGTGAGCATTTCTGTCAAGATACCAAGCAGTTCTATTGCGATGTGGATCAGAAGTGCTTAGGGTTGACGGCCGTGTGCAATGGGAAGAAAGATTGCAGCGACGGCTCCGATGAAGCCAACTGCAAGGGCATTCACAAAAATCGCCCTTGCCCCAAAGACAAGTTCCTGTGTGGGAGTGGCGAGTGCATCCCCAAAGTGTTTGTGTGTGACGGAGCTTCGGATTGTGAGAGGGTTGACGGCCGTGTGCAATGGGAAGAAAGATTGCAGCGACGGCTCCGATGAAGCCAGCTGCAAGGGCATTCACAAAAATCGCCCTTGCCCCAAAGACAAGTTCCTGTGTGGGAGTGGCGAGTGCATCCCCAAAGTGTTTGTGTGCGACGGAGCTTCGGATTGTGAGAACGGTGACGACGAATTGCCAGAGCAGTGTACAGATTTCGAGCTCACTTGCAGCCCAACCCTGGAGCGAGCTTGTGCCTCCAAAACGAAATGCTTGCCTTTGTCTTATTGGTGCGATGGGGATGTGGATTGTCCCGATGGTTCAGACGAGGCTCATTGCTTGACCACTCACAAGGAGATTTGTGATTTCCCGGCATTCTCCTGTCAAGATCGCGTTCACGGCCACAACGTGAGCGTCTGTTTGGATGTGACTCGATTGTGTGATGGAAAGATTGATTGCTTGGATGGAACGGACGAAGGGCTATTCTGTTCTGAACAGTTGTGCTCCCAACGTGGTCACTTGTGCTCGGATTTGTGCCAGAACTCTCCCGATGGTCTTCGATGTCACTGCCCCGAGGGTCTTCACCTGTCGACCCAAAACCGCACTCAATGCACAGATGAGCATCCGTGTGATGAATGGGGTACGTGTTCCCAAGGGTGCTTGGCCATATCATCTCGGAGACACAAGTGCTTTTGCCGAGATGGTTATGCGTTGGAAAGTGACGGATTCTCTTGCAAATCCAAGGATCCCAGTGTGCCTATGATCATTTTCAGCTCGAGATCTGAGATCCGAGGCATCAGTTTGAGAACGGGCATAAGTCGGCCTTTGGTGACCAGTTTAAAGAACACCATCTCGTTGGATTTCCATTTCGAAGGTGATCAACGGTTTGTGTTTTGGGCGGATGTTTCGGAAAACAGGATCTACCGCGGTACGATCATCGGGAATTCGCTGTCGAATGTTCAGACAATCGTCGAGAATGGTCTCACTCGCATTGAGGGCATGGCTGTAGATTGGGTTGGACAGAATTTGTATTGGATTGAGAGCCACATGGATCAAATTGAAGTGGCCAAACTGAATGGATCCTACCGAAGAACGTTGATTTCGGGCGGAATTGAGTCCCCGAGGTCGCTGGTCTTGGACCCAATAGAAGCGCTATTATTCTGGGCTGATTGGGACAGTCGCGCCCCTCGAATTGAATCATGCAGTATGTCCGGCGATCAAACCACACGCAAGGTCGTATTTGCCGTAAATTTTGGCGGCACCGGAGCTTTGCCCAACGACTTGACATTGGACCGTGAAATGAGACGAATTTATTGGGTTGACGCTTCATCGGATTCCATCCATACTATTACTTACGAGGGAAAAGATCATCATCTTATTCTTCATGGCCAAGCCTATCTTTCACACCCGTTCGCCATCAGCTTGTACGAGTCTTACGTGTATTGGACGGACTGGCGAGCGGAAGCGGTCATTCGCGCCAACAAGTGGAACGGGTCGGACGTACGAGTCATCGAAAGAGTTGTTGGCAAGCCCTATGACCTTCATGTGATGCATCCTTCGCGCCATTCCTCGACCAACGTGGACTTGAGTCTTTTGCATTGTCAAAACACGAACGGAAAATGCTCTCACTTGTGCCTGTTGGAAAAAGAGCGGGGCTTCGTTTGTGCCTGCCCTCATCTGATGACCTTATCGAAGGTCGATAACCGAACATGTGTGGACAACGAGCGTGTATTCGTTATTGCCCGAACTAATGACATCATCGGGATTGATCTCGACCATTTCGAACGCCACGCCATTCCACCCATTCCATTGTCCAGTGTGGCCCTACCAAACAACCTGCAGTATCATGCCAAATCCAATCTAATTCTATGGCTTAACTCCAACGGCAATGAGTCCGAATTGAAATCTGCCACTTTGAACGGCACTTGGACCAAGACAATCCTCGACCGCGCTCTCATTCGGACGCATGCCTTCAGTTGCGATTGGAACACGGGAAACATCGTGTTTGCCTCCCAATTGGCTTTGCCCAAGAAAAATCGTACGTCCGAATTTAATGACGAAATCATGAGCAACATCTTTGTGGCCAACGCGAACGGAGAATTCCTGAGCGTGCTGATCCACGAAAACCCGGGATCGATTCGTGGGATTGTCACGATTCCAAAATTGGGGGTCATGTTTTGGAACGATGACAACGGCGTGAAAGAGAGTTTGAAGACGAGTAAAATGGACGGAAGTGAAGTGGAAGAGTTACGCAGCTTCATCAAAGACGACCTGGACGACCTGGGTGAAAGTGGTGCCGATGATGGGAGCGGTGGTCAATCCTTGCTCATCTCGAATCTATGCTATAATGAGCGCCGGCACACGCTCTTCTGGATCAACGCCAAGGAAAGCACCATCTACCAATATAGAATTAAGGTGGAAAAAATCGACGCCATTTATTCCGCGCCCGGCTCCAAATTGACGGCATTAGCCGTGTTTGAGAACTTCTTGTACTTCGCCAATTCCTCAATGCCCGGTCATCATAGCTTAGTGCGAATCGACTTGAATGCCAGCAACAATTTCCAAGTCATGTTGAACACCTCACAACAGTTCCGGTCTCTCATGATCTACAATCCGGACTCTCAAGCGGGTTTGAACGGTTGCTCGAAAGATAACGGAGGCTGCCAACAATTGTGTTTGGCCAAAGGAACTAGTTCTGTGGTGTGTGGTTGCGCCTTAGGATATGAGCTGTTCAATAAGACCAATTGCTTGGCCACCCCCTCAAATCTACTCATTCATACGTCGCGAGACGGCCTCTCCGGCAAGACCATTTATTCCCAGCCTCATGACGGCTTACTCTTCCTTCCACCATTACCCAAAACCATCTATCCGACGAGTGTTGCCGCCTTGCCTGGCCACGAAACCATCTTCTGGATCGACAACACGGAGGGGGCTATCTATTCCATGGCCAGAAATGGAAACAACTTGACCCGAGTCCTGAGACAGCTCCACTCACCGCGACAATTAGCCATCGATCCTGTCGCTAGCCACATTTACTGGACTGACGACAAGCTGAACGTGATCGAATTATGCGATTTCAAAGGCTCCAAGCGCTATGTCGTGATTTCTGAAGGCTTGGATGAAGTCTACGCCATCGCGTTAGACCCCTCGGCCGGCTACATGTTTTGGACGGAACTTGGGCCCCAACCAACAATTCGAAGAGCAGGCCTAGATGGGTCCAATCGGAGGGTGATCGTGCAGATGGATCTGAAGAGACCCACCGGGCTGACTTTAAGTCCCAAACATGAGCGATTGTTCTGGTGCGACCCCGAATTGGGTGTCCTCGTCTCGGTGCGTTATGATGGCACCATTCGAAATTCTATCCTTCATAGACTGAGTCGGTTCCTTGAATCGCCCGTCAGTTTAGTATTCCATGATGACCATCTCCTCTGGCTGGATTCGAATTTCAAGGGTGGAAGCATCTCCAAGATCAGGGTCGATACGGATCATGACGAGGTTGATCGGCTCTATGATCAATTGGGCGATTCTCTTTACCTCCACGACATTGCCATCTATTGTCCCAATTGTGAGGTGGGGCGAAACCCATGCCAACTAAACAACGGCGGTTGTGAGGATATTTGTCTCTACAACGGCGACAACGTCAAGTGTGCGTGCCAATACGGAAAGGTGTCTTCCAATAATCGCACCTGTGAAGATTATCAGGATTTCTTGCTATTTTCGAAAGTGTCAAGTATTCAGAGTGTGCACATTCACAACACCAAGGACAAAAATCCACCATTGGCCCCGATCAGTGGGAGTGAGATCATGAACAACGTCATTGGTTTGGCGAGTGATCCCCCTAATAAACGCATCTTCTACTCGGACATGAAACGAGGCTCGATCAACACGGTGAAATTCGACGGGTCTGATCATCGAGTTCTCATTGCAGACCAAGGGTCGGTAGAAGGGTTGGCTTTCGATGAGCATCGAGGGATCCTGTTCTGGACCTCAAAGTCGGATAACTCGATTAATCAGGCGAGAATCGATCTCGATCTAGAACAACAACGCCCTCGGCGCATCGTCATGCTCGGGTCACTCGATCGACCCCGAGGGATTGATGTGGATCGGTGTCAAGAGCAAATCTACTTCACCAATTGGAACCCTGAACGCCCCGTGATCCAGCGGGTATGGCGATCTGGCTTTGGATTGGAGACCATCATTTCCACCCAAATTCAAATGCCCAACGCAGTAGTGGTCGACTCGGAGGCACGCAAGTTCTATTGGGCCGATGCTCGTCTCGACAAACTAGAGAAAGTAGATATCGGGTCTCTACACAGAGTGACCTTAACCCATTCCAAGCCCAGTCATCCGTTTTCATTAGCCGTTCAAGGGGAATATCTGTTCTTTAGCGACTGGCAGCTTCATGCCGTGGCCAGAGTGAATAAACACACTGGAGAGGATCTGACCCTGTTGAAGAAGAACATTCCTCGCCCGATGGCGCTCTCGGCAGTCGGAACCAATTCGTCAGCCTTGGTGTGCCAATCTGATGGTTGCATGGTCTTGAATGGCGGTTGCGAGGATTTATGCACTCTCGATGATCAACGAGAGGTGTCCTGTGCCTGTTTTCCTCACCGATATCCCATTGATCCTGAGCGGAAGCGATGCGCCTCGCAAAAGCAGCATTGTGATGATCTCGACGCGTTTCGATGCGCTCAAGGTGCTTTGGATGGGTCGCCCATCTGCATTCCTTACAACTTGACGTGTGATGGTGTCAATCATTGTTTGAGTGGCTCGGATGAGGACCTGAGGTATTGCGCCATTCGCCAGTGTCGCTCTAATTACTTCCAATGTGCTAATAATCGGTGTATCTCGAAGACCAAGCACTGTGATCAAAAGAACGACTGCGGAGACTTCTCCGATGAATTGGGCTGTCCCTGTCCCCACTCGGACATGTTCAAGTGCTCTTCTGGGCATTGCATTTCCAATACAAAACGCTGCGACGGCACGCCTTATTGCCAGGATGCCTCGGATGAAAAGAACTGTTCCAAAGTGGATTGCTCGATCGTGCACCTGAATGCCGAAACGCAGATTCCCGTGTCCGATCAGACCCGATTGGCGCAATGCAATCAGACGACGGCCTGCATTCTGCCCGAATGGATTTGTGACGGAACCAACGACTGCTGGGACAATAGTGATGAAGAGGATTGCCATAATGAGCTGAGCAAGCAATTGCCGAAGGTACTCGGTCCCCAAACTTGCCCCAAGAGCACGATGTAGTGCCGCAATGGGAAATGTGTACCCTTGGGATGGATGTGTGATAAAGAGAACGATTGCCATGACCATCTTTCGGAAGGGGGAACCTCGTCGGATGAGGAGAATTGCTTGAAACGTCCCTGTGATCTGCATCACTACAAGTGCGGTAATGGGGAATGTATTCCTCGCAGTTGGGTGTGCGATCGAACCCCGGATTGTAGTGACCTGTCCGACGAGGCCGATTGCTCTCGGGAAGGCCAAGGTTGCCATCCTGACCTGGAATTCGAGTGCTCTCCGGGTAATTGCATCCCCAAGCTCTGGCTGTGCAACGAGAACGTGGATTGTGATCTTAGTGCTGGGGATCAAAACGATGAAGATCCAGTCATGTGTGAACAACAATCATCTTCCTTGGTTTGCCGTGACGACGAGTATCGTTGCCTGAACAACCGATGCATATCAAATAGATTCTATTGCGATCACGACAACGACTGTGGCGATCAATCCGATGAGCCGCGTACCTGCGACTACAACTATTGTCCCAAGAACTTCTTCCGCTGTCACGATCAGATGGGTTGTGCATCTCATGCTCATCTTTGCAATGGACATGCCGACTGTAACGATCGATCCGATGAAAACGTAACTGTGTGCCAATCGTTGGAACACCACGTCAATGTGTCGCTCCAAAGGAGCTCTTGCCACATCAACAACGAATTCGGATGCGACAACGGAGCATGCATTTCCTGGGACTTGTTATGCGATGGACGGAACGATTGCGGCGATTATTCGGACGAGACGAGCTGTAACGTGAACGAGTGCGAGAACCCCTATACTTGTGAGCATATTTGCAACGATAAACTCATCGGTTATGAATGTCAGTGTAATCCAGGCTTCAAAGTCCGCGACACTGACCCGAGTTTGTGCGAAGATATCGATGAATGTCAAGAGCTTCGTGCCTGCTCTCAAACTTGTCTGAACACACCTGGCTCGTTCAAGTGCGCGTGTAGGCCCGGATATGTTCCCTTTGACGACGGACTGAGGTGCAAGGCCAACAATAGCGAGCCGGCCAAGCTCATCTTCACGAATCTCTACTACATTCAAATGAGCTCGCTCCAAGGAGAGAGCACCATTCTCGTCAAGAACCAGAGCAACACCGTGGCCTTGGATTTTGATTGGAAGACCAAGTGTCTGTTTTGGTCCGATGTCACGTCACTGGGATCGAGTATCCGGAAGTTTTGCAATTGGGACGAGCCCATCGCGAGCAATACCACCCAAGATCGGGTTCTGCCTCTGCTCACCCTCCGTAATCCGGATGGACTGGCCATCGACTGGGTGGGACGCAACCTGTATTGGTGCGATAAAGGTAGCGACACCATCGAAGTGGCTAATCTGGATGGCCAGCATCGCAAGGTATTGATCGATTCTGGCCTACGAGATCCTCGAGGGATGGCGGTTGATCCTCACAGTGGACTTCTGTTTTGGTCAGATTGGGGATCAGAACCTCACATTGGACGGGCGGGTATGGATGGGTCCAATATCCGGGTGATTGTGTCGGACAACTTGGGCTGGCCTAACGCTGTCACCTTAGACTACACCACTAAGCGATTGTACTTTGGCGATGCCAAGAAGGATTACATCTCCGTAACTGATTACGAGGGTCGAAACATTCAATTGATCGTGTCCCACACGACGAATCCTGGGGCTCGACTTCATCAGATTTTCGCACTCACCATGTTTGAAGATTACCTCTATTGGACGGATTGGGAGGCTAAATCCGTCTTGCGAACCTCTAAATTGGGGCAAAACCCATTCAACCGAACTGTGACTAAATTGATTTCTCCACATCACAAACCGATGGATGTTAAGGTAGTGAAGCACTCGAAAGCTCATGAACAATTTCAATTTATTTCAAATATGGAAAGAACAAAGCCTTTCATCCCGTTTTCAGATCCTTCATCCCTTGAGACAACCAGATGTGGCTTATAATCCGTGTCTGAACAATGGGGGCTGTGAGGCGCTATGCTTGCTCTCGCCAGGTTTGAATGGCATTAAGAATGTGTGTGCTTGTCCGGAGAACTTTGTCCTGGACGACAATGGTCTCTCGTGTAAATCCAATTGTTCCTCGTCCAAATTCGTTTGTGAAAACACCGTCAAATGTATCCCATTCTGGTGGCGATGTGACGGGCAAGACGATTGCGGCGATGGATCGGACGAGCCACCTGAATGTCCCAAGTTTGTGTGTCGTCCTGGCGAGTTCCAGTGCAACAACAACGTGTGCATCCATCCCACCAAAATTTGTGAGCCATTTTCTCGCCTCGCCACGGTTCCCGTCACGTGGGTCAGTTTATGAATGCTGTACATTTTTTTCTTTTTAGGTGATTCGAGAGACGATTGCGGCGATGAAAGCGACGAGGTGGGCTGCAACGACTACGAATGTCTCACGGAATGGTTCAAATGTTCTGGCAACGACACGACTCCTGGATTTTGTTTGCCTCCGAGTCTTCATTGCAACAATGTGTCGGATTGTCCCAATGGAGAGGACGAACGGGATTGCATTCCGGCAGAATGTCCCAGTAACCACTTCAAATGCGGCAATGGGAAGTGTATGCCCAATGTTTGGGTTTGCGATGGATCCAACGATTGCGGAGACAACACTGGTAAGGATGGGATCAAATCAGCCTCAATATCGATTACGAATTTAAGATTATAACAAGATAGCGAAAACAAATGCCTGGACTTTATGCTTTCTTTAGATGAGCCCGAGAACTGTCCCAATCGGACTTGCCCTTCGTCCCACTTCAAGTGTCACTCAGGTCAATGCATCCCACAGAACTGGGTGTGTGACGGTGAGGCGGATTGCGATACCAAAGAGGATGAATCTGAGACTTGCCAGGATCCGAAACAGCACTCATGCGAGGCGTCTCATTTCCAATGCCAAAACTTTAAGTGCATTCCCGGGCGATGGGTTTGCGATCATGATGACGATTGTGGTGACAATTCTGACGAAATGGATTGTTTGGATAGGTATCGAAACTGCTCCATTGACGAGGTGTCGTGTTCCGACGGGATGTGTATCCACGTCTCCAAGCATTGTGATGGTCGAGTGGATTGTCGAGACAAGTCCGACGAGCTGTTCTGTCACACGGAGTGCTCTGAAAACGAATTCCAATGCTCGAAGCCCCCGTTGTGCATTGAGAACGCTTGGCGATGTGATGGTGAAAGTGATTGCTCCGATGGCTCAGACGAAGCCAATTGTACTAATCCATGTCCTCGAGGATCTGTGTCTTGTCACGACGAGGCCAACACTTGCATTCGACATGAGTGGCTTTGCGATGGCAAAGAGGATTGCACCAATGGCTGGGACGAGGATCAGGATCGATGTGAACAACAAGCTTGCCTGCCGAATCGCTTTCGCTGCCACCAAAGTAGCATTTGCATCCTGAACAATCTGGTTTGCAACTCCGATAATAATTGTCCGGATGGATCAGATGAGGCCGATGATTTGTGTCAAGTCCGACAACGGACCTGCGAAACGGGTCTGTTCCACTGTGCCAATGATCGATGCATCGACACCAAGTTCCAATGTGATGGCATCAATCACTGTGGCGACGATTCAGACGAAACAGAGTGTTTAGCCACGCCTCCGTGTCAATTTGGGGCTTGTGCTCAACAATGCGACGTCAAATTTAAGTCGGGCAAAGCCGGGGCTCGAATCAATAGTAAACGAATTAATGGAACGGCTTACTGCTCTTGTGAAGAGGGTTACCAGCTCACGTCCAGGAGTTCATGCAAGGCCCTGGGGGAAAATGCTACACTCTTGGTGGCCAATGAGAACGTTATCCGACATGTGGACCCCTATGCCTTAAGTCAAATGGTGGAAATCAGTCCCGAGAGATCGGAGGGCTCGAGCAAAATTCACTCCTTAGAAGTATTCGTGGGAAATGAGACCACTACCATATTCTGGTCCAGCCATCGTGAACAAGCCATTTATCACCACACCATGCGGCGTAGCAAGAACGCGAAACGTGAGGCCTTTGATACCCAAGCAGTGGGCCCCTTGGTTCGGAACGTAACCAACCCTCGGGGGTTGTCCTTTGATTGGCTGGGCATGAATCTGTACTTCATCGAAAGTGAGTTCTCCAATCGAATCGGCCTCTTCAACATTGATCGACGTGCTCGAGCACGCTTTGATTTGATGTTTTCGGGTACAATCAGCGATCTAGTAGTGGAACCTCATTCAGGGTTTCTATTCGCAACCATTCACGGTTCCAATCCCAGGATTGAGCAGATCCAACTGGATGGTTCTAAGAGGAAGACTTTGGTGTCTACCAACTTGATGTGGCCTCAGGGTATTGCCATCGATTACCCCAACCAAAGATTGTATTGGACGGATTTAAAGAAGCGATCTATCGAATCGACAGGAACAGATGGCCGCCTCAGACGGACCATCTATAGCTTTCATCCAAAGGAAGGAAAACCGAGCGGGATCGACGTGTTCGAAGATTACGTGTACTATTCCACTTACAAGCATAATCGGGTTTTCAAGGTAAAAAAATTCCATCCAACTGAGCCCATCAAGATCGTCGAAGAAACCTTTCTTGTCAAAGATATCATAATCATGCAACAGTTCAAAATTGCCCCTCATATTCCGGTGAACCCTTGTGCGGGCGACCCCTGCTCAAATGTAGATTTCAGTGTTTGCACCATTGGGCTCAACAGGACCAAGAACTGGTTGAATCCTACTTGCGTGTGCACTGTTGGCTATGCAATGATTAATGGCGCATGTAAACCACAAACATCCCATGCTGCAGCGCGTCCAGATCCATGCCAAGACCTCCACTGCCACAATGGGCAATGTGTCTCGCCCGATGGAATTCGAGCCGAATGCAAGTGCACCGACCCACTTTATACCGGACAATTTTGCCAGCATTACATTTGTTCGGGTTATTGTCAAAATCAAGGCATGTGCATACCGAGTCAGCCTGAAGGGTCAAATGTCACTGAAGGGGGCGGTCCCTTGTTAAAATGCGCCTGCCCAGAAGGATTTTCCGGTGAGCGATGCCAATTTGGACCCACCACGTGCTCTTGCCACAATGGCGGTACTTGTGTCCTCGATGAGCGGAAGCAGATTCAGTGCCAATGTGCACCCAATTTTGCCGGTCATCAGTGTCAGGAGTGTCTGGGTGTGGAGCCTTGTCTAAATGGAGGCCTGTGTGTCCTCAATTCTCGCGGGGCTCCATCGTGCGAATGTGTCAAGGGCTTCAGTGGTCCCAGATGCGCGGACTCTAAGTCTGCATGTCGACTGAAATGTCTCAACGGTGGGAGCTGTGTGATGAATGCCTTTGGACAAGCCGATTGTCGGTGTCTACCCCAATTCTATGGGAAGCGCTGTCAGAAGCTAACGTGCAACCATTACTGTATGAATGGCGGTCAACCTCTTCATTCGTCGGTGGACGGGAAATGCAAATGCGTCTGTAAGGCCGGCACCACCGGACCCAGGTGTGAACGGACCCATTGTCGAAAGACCCTCTGCAAGAATCAAGGCAAGTGTGTCCTCATAGGCGAGAAAGAGATCTGTCAATGCCTTAACTCATTTGCGGGCTTGAATTGCGAGGCTCGATCATTACATAATCCTTGTCATTTAGAGTTCAAGTGTGAAAATCATGGCATTTGTCGCCATTTCCCCACCACCAATACCACCGAGTGTGTGTGTTCTAAAACTCAAGCGGGCACCTTTTGCGAAAAGCCGAATCTTTGCCTAAACTATTGTTGGAATGGCGGTCAATGTGTGTGGACGTCTGAGTCTAGCGTGCATTGCCAATGTCCCAGCGGCTTTGCCGGCTCAAGATGCGATATTCGGCTCTCTCGTGAGGTCACTGCCAAGCCCCCTCACATTGATACCACGGATTCGGAGGAGATCCGCTCCTTCACCTCGACCATACTACTCATGCTAGGAATACTGATTCTGTGTGGTTTAGTGGCCTGCCTCATGGTTGCCTTCCACAAACGACACCACCTTGGCAATGCATTCAAGCATCGACGGATGGCCGAGACACTCGTGGGCAATAACGTCGAGTATTCGAATCAGATGTTCCTTCCCAATGAGGACGAGGACGATGATCTCATAACAATGAACGGAGCAAGGGGGGGGGCCAGAGGAAACGGCATCGTCGGCGTCGGCATCGGCGCCGGCGCCGCCGCCAGTGAGGGGACCTCCTTTCGCCTGGAGAGCCATAATCCCAATAGCTTTGGCAATCCGGTCTACGAATCGCAGTACGAGAATGAGGCTGAACGAGAGGGTCTTTTGATGGAACATCAATCTCTCTGCGATTCCAATCAGTTTCTGCTTGATGATGCCTACACCGAATCGGCACAGCACCAAGACGAAGAACAGCGGTGCGATTTGCTAACAGAAATGCACAAGGGAAAGATCAGACTCTAGACCCTGACCCCGATACTCCACTATTTATTAATGAACTGATTGTGATATATGTTTGCCAAAATGATCAATCTCAACCTCGAGATCAGCATTATTCCAAAATGAAAAACCCACAAAATTTCTTCACCAATGTCCTCCAACAGTCTGTGATTTTACGTGTGTATTTGTGCCAAATTTCATGTCAGTATTTGTCAGGTGTGACAAAAGTTTCCATTGCATCAAGTGGCTACTTACCTACTCATTTCATTGTCAAGAGCTTACAGCTAGCTAGAATCGAGCTCTAAAAGTATTCCAACGGTCGAGCCACCACCGTGCATATTGTTCCACAATAACATTTTCTCCCGTGTACTCTGGGCATTCAATATGATTCTGTCCGTGCGACTGAATTGATAACAATAAAACTCACTCGCTCTGCTTGCCTTTGACACCAAGTTACACCATTAGAAACGAGCGCCACCAATCGCGTACCAATTCCTGGCTTGTTCGGCTCATTTGTCAATATTTAGCTCGGCCAAAATATCATCGTCCAACATCTTGAGAGTCTCTGAAAACGTGCGCAGCCTTTTGGTCTTGTCACTCCCGGAACTAGCCTCCTCCTGATCGGTGGAGCCAGAATATTTCTTCAAGTGCTCGGGCGTCGATCGGCCACTGTCGGGATCATCCGATACTGAGGGTGGTCTGCGGGTCCTAGGAGCCCGCACGGTTTTCATGAGCTCCTCAAGACTGTCCGTTTTGCTCAGGGAGTAATTTTTCGTGTCGGGTTGCTGCGGGCGAGCGAGCGAGCGTCCAAAATCGGACATCTCGTCATTGCATTCGCCGATTATTGGTTGGACATCCGTTCGCCAGTCAGTTTTACGTCGGTAGAGTTTATACAAAGGCACGCCCCCACAGCCGTTGAGTTGCCACCACGATCTGAAGACGCTCTCGTAAAACCACCCGTTGAAGGGTTCCCAACTCATGGTATCGACAATGACTCGTCGCTGCTGGAACCCTGTCACTGCATGGATGGTGGATTTATGGCCAAAGCTGTCACAGATGTTGCATTGAGCAGCAGGCACTTCGGGGTCATTAAATGGGCACGTATCCTCCCAATGATCCCATTCGAGACATCTGGGACACAGAAGGTCATCAAATTCGGTGCAACCTTGAGCCGAGTGATCCGACGAATGACAACGTGAACACAACTTCAAATCCTGCTTCGTGTTATCGTCATATTGGATGTGGCTCGAGGACTTTTGCCTCAATTCCACCGATCCTCCTCCTTTCTTCTGCTTCTTCATCTTCATGTCGTAATCGGCCGAGAACAGATCCATACTGTTCCTTCGACTGCGGATGCCTGATCCCACACTGCCTCGGTCTGGACTGGTTTGCCTCGAGGATCGCCGAGAGGAGTTCAGGCTCACATTGACGCTGACGGATATCTCCGAGGATGAGGCTCCACTGCCGTGTCTCTTCCGAGATTTCCCATTCCGCTTCTTCGTCCCGTTGACTAACAACTTGGACTTTTGTTCGTTTTGTTGGTTTTGCAGATTTTCTAGAGCCGTCGACAAGCCTTTCAAGGCCGATCCCACTCCGTTGGTGTTGTGGCTTTCGACTGAGGGCTTATCATTTCCTTGCCTCATAGAGGCACTCTTCTTGGCTGATGACGTTGTGCCACTCTCACGTTTTTCTGCCATTGGGTTCGAGGATGACGGGGGTTTTGCCCCTGAATTTGTGAACGACTCGTTTTTGCCATTGGCCAAGGATGTCATTGTCAGCTCGTTGGGCATTTCTTGTGCCATTGACTCATTGGACGGTGGGATGATGTCGTTGGATTTCTGTCCCTGGCTCTTTCCGTCACCACTAGCGGTAAACGAGTATACCTCGGATTTAATCTCGCTAATTTCGGCCGAGAGCTTTCGCCTGGATGCAGGATGTGGAACACGCATCTCGTAGGTTCCATTGAAAATCTCCACACTTGAGCTCCGATGGTCGGATGTTAAACTTTGCTGCTGCTCCTGCTGTTGTTGTTGTTGTTGTTGCTCTCTTTGACGACGTTGCCTTTGGATCCCTTCAGGTTCCACGCTGCTATTTCGACTGGTTTGTCGAGAGGCCGGCAAAGAAATGGTCACACTCTGATCGGGAAGGAACGTATTCGTACGAGACAATGACCTAGCTCGAGGAGCACGTTTCACTGTGAATTGAACGGGTTCATCGATCAAAGTGCTCTTGAGCATCATGTCCACCGCCTGAAATGTGCCATTGACGCTGGGGCTCATTTCTTCCCGCTTCTCACCATCATGAAGAAGATGATCCCCATTGGAAGTGACTCGAATTTCCTGAGGCTCTGGTGCCTTGGCAGACTGAGTGGACCGTGCTTGGACTATTGTGACATCTTGCCGATCAGCCACTTTCGTCAGGTATTCGATTTCCTCAATTCCTTTCTTGATGATTGTCGAAGCCTCTTTCGCCGCCTTGGAGGATTTCTCACTTGGGGTACTAGTGGCATTTTGAAAGTTCGACGTTGTGGCCCTGGTTTGTTGGTGGCTTTTGTATGTGGTGGATGAGCTGGAACTTGAGGAAGTCTTTTTGTAACCAATCTCCTTGGTGGACGATTCGCCAAACGGCATGAACATGTGTACGTTATTCCTCTTTCCCGTGGAGATTAGTCCTGCTCCAGGGCGAATGCCCACTCCGCCGCTTAAATTAGACAAGGACGAGTGCCTTTGCTTCGTGGCTTTCAGGCCTCCAGGTCCCATGTCTCGGTCTGGTGTGGAGCTCGAGGCCCTTGTTCTTCCATTAGAGCTCAAGTTGGTGAAGATGTGCTCGGAACTTCGGTAAAATGAGCCATCTTTGCCCACGGCAATTGATGGTTCCGCCAGACCAATGGGATTGCTTCTGGCCATAAAATTGCGCTTGGACGTGTTGTGAAGATATTCCATGCTTTGGGAGAGATCTTTTTGGTGAAGATGTGCTCGGAACTTCGGTAAAATGAGCCATCTTTGCCCACGGCGTGGCCATCACGTTTAATTGATGGTTCCGCCAGACCAATGGGNGTTCTTCCATTAGAGCTCAAGTTGGTGAAGATGTGCTCGGAACTTCGGTAAAATGAGCCATCTTTGCCCACGGCGTGGCCATCACGTTTAATTGATGGTTCCGCCAGACCAATGGGATTACTTCTGGCCATAAAATTGCGCTTGGACGTGTTGTGAAGATATTCCATGCTTTGGGAGAGATCTTTTGTGGTAGAGGAGGACAGGTTGCCGTAGCTCCCGGACAAGGAATTCTTTCTGGAAGGGGGATTATTCTCCATGATGGCTTGCGTTCGATGTGGAAAGTTTCCGCCATTCTTTTCGAGGAGGCTCAAATACGAGAAACTCGTCTTCCGTTCTGACGTCTCAAAAGACTTGGAGCCTCGCATTTGAACCAAGGATATGCTCCGACTTTTGACAGGCGTTTCTCCGGATGAAGTTGTTCCATTTTCCATTCTGCATCCATCACCATTGATTTCAGGACATTTCTTCTGCTGCTGTTGCTGCTGCTGCTGCTGCTGACGATGATGTTGTGGTTGTTGTCCCTCTGAGTGATCTGCCTGAGTTTTGGTTCCATTGAACACTTTCTCGAGCTCAGATTCCGACTCAGGTGTGATCAATCGGGATTCTTTGGCCTTCCTGCCACTGAAGGCTTTGGTGAGGAAGTTGTCCAACTTCATCTGAAATGAAGTCACGCCAAATGCTTCCTCTCCTCGGCAAGACTGAATGGAAAGTGATGCTTCTTGCTTCCTCTAATCCTCAGTCCAACCGAGAAGTGCTCAAACTCGCACAACTTCAAGGAGAATACTTTCAAAATGAGCACACACGTCCATACTATCCAAGAAAGCAGCCAGCCAGCCAGCCAGCCACCAAAAGGCCGGGGCCAATTGGGTCCATGAATGAGGTGCTCTATGGATGGAAGGGGAACACACTTCCTTATTTTCTTGCCTTCTGGTGAGTAGGTAGGTAGCAAGTAGTGTGTGTATGTATGTATGTACGTGCATATCTCGTACATACGACGTTCTACATGGTGCTGTACATCGCCAACCCCTAAATGTTCGCCGTCAGTCTTGAAGCTTTGCAGTTTGTTCGTGGATCCAGGAAGGATGACGATGACTCACCCAGTTCGTCCTGTCCCACTTTTTCCACGACAAAGTTGGCCCGAGTTCACAATTCTCGAAGGGTGATGTCACACCTCCCCTCTTTGCTTCTCGCCCTGGAGATTGGTGCACCAGATTCGGGGCTCATCTCGATTTCAAATGGATGGGAAACATTTCACTAAATTAGATTTCGGTTAACATCCACCCTTGTGTTCGGATCGCACTAATTGTAAAAATGAGAAATCTTAAATAGCCACCATCCATCGCCTTTCCATTCTCTCCAGCGTCTGATGCTTCCGAGGGCAAAAGTGTGTTTTGAGTTGCACCCATATGGGCTCAGCCCAAAGACTAAATAAGATTTGGAACAAAGTTCAAAAAGAGCAGCTCGTGTGCAAATTATTCAACAATTGACCAAATTCTTAATCCAAGCCAAACAATCAACGTCACAACAATGAACATGAACCTGAAACATCCACTCCTAATATTTTAAATTCAAATCGTTCGTGATCCAGTAACTGATCAAATCGCCGTTCAGATAAGGTCATTTTGTGCTTTTCGGACGTCCAAGCTCTCTTATGCAAAAACTACGTTGCGTTGATTCTTTTTGGCTGATTGATGAAGCTTTGAATTTTGATGGGTACTAAGGCCTCGAGAGCGAACAAAGCCCTAAATGATTTTCAACTATGTTAAATAATGGATACATTAATTGATCGAAACAAGCCAAAAAACTATTTCAACATGTTTGAACCTGCGATCCCTCTCATGGCTAGAATGAACTTTTTCTCCTCCCCTTCAAACTTAGGATATATCTACTTTAATGAAAAGTGCTTTTTTTTCTCGTTTCAGCATGGTAAGGAGCATGATGTTAGTCCTTATATGAAACACATGGTAAAACAGTCAATACTTTGCTTTGATTAGTAACTACGAATTAGATGTTCAAATCAGCTCTCAAAGGAGTATCGAATTTTGGTGATGTCAATATCGGGCTCATGAGGTGGTTGTAAACGAAAATTTTCAAACTGAAATTACAATCAAACGAGTCAATTGTCCAAGCTTAAAACAAGATAACCATCGAAGGTGTTATTTCAAACTGAATGAAGCACCAATAACGCGTGATTAGCACCCAAAGAAACAAGAAGTTGAACAATGTATACTTGTTATGTTGCATACCAAAACTGTGGGGATCATCATTTCCCATTCCATTGTACGTCACTCGTATAAAGAAAAGCATGGCTTTCGGACTTCGATTTTAAAAGTAACATTTTTGCTTAACTTGATTTCCTTCTACATCAAGAATTAACAACTCCATAAGCAATCAAACAGTATAAATACAAATACTATCCAAAAATAACGAATGAAAGTTTGCATGTTAAGCAAATATGAAATACTCATTTCTTA
>NC_081450.1:8691667-8692654 GCF_007210705.1 Tigriopus californicus | reverse complement strand
ATTGACAAACAACTGCCATCTACGCACATCTGGAGCTCCCAAAACTATTGTCTTCAGCTTACCTCCTTCCCTTACATGACCAGTTCCAAAATGTAACTGTAACCCAAGCCCCTTAAGCCTCTGAATAACTGTCCTCAGTCAATCAAGTCTCCACCATTTATATCTTCCCAATAACCTTAAATGGTTCATGAAGATTAAATAAACTTTATATCACTTTATATCATTTATATCAGTTGCAGTTCTACACAATCCGTTACGACATCTAAAAGGGAAAACTGATTAGGAGAGCTCAAGTGAAGAAATAATGAAAAGTATCTTTATTGCCAGACATATACATGTCTCATAGGCCATTTTTTGCATATATGTATACATTAAACATCACTCGTTAGTGATTGGGAGCCCATTCTGGCGTTAAGGGTCGACATTCGAAGACCTAGACTCGAACTCATGAACCCGAGTTCAACTTAGAAGCTCGTTAGTCAACTACGCTACAACCATACTTCCCTCTGAACTGGAACATTGATCTACAAGTGATTAGGAGCTTATGATACAAAAATCATCATATCGACGAATTAGTCATTAGACAACTAGTACATTTTTAAATGTTTAGGTAATGGCTTTTCAATTGAAGTTTTTGGGTTTAGGCCGCCGTTCGAGGCGGTGCGTCTATCTACTGAACAGCAGGGTTGTCCAGATGATTGGGGACAAAAATGGCAAGCATAAACGGCGAAAGACGGACAGTAAACAAAATTTGTCAAAATAGCGTTCATTTTATGTGTCTTGGGATACAAAGCGTTTCTTACACTTTTCCACGTTTTGACCTTATTCCCAAATGACAGCTATAAAAATCTTCTTATCGAAGACACCGAACTGTCGCGCCTGTTTGTGGGACACTTGGTGGCCTTATATATCGTTCAAAAAGCAACATAAGTGGGATTTTTGATCTCGCATCCTTTCTGTTCAGAATGGCGCAATTTGAAGGGCAAA
>NC_081450.1:8568095-8691616 GCF_007210705.1 Tigriopus californicus | reverse complement strand
CCCTCTATATTCCGTGAACCCTTGTGCGGGCGACCCTGCCTCAAATGTAGATTTCAGTGTTTGCACAATTGGGCTCAACAGGACCAAGAACTGGTTGAATCCTACTTGCGTGTGCACTGTTGGCTATGCAATGATTAGATGCGCATGTAAACCACAAACATCCCATGCTGCAGCGCGTCCAGATCCATGCCAAGACCTCCACTGCCACAATGGGCAATGTGTCTCGCCCGATGGAATTCGAGCCGAATGCCAAGTGCACCGACCCACTTTATACCGGACAATTTTGCCAGCATTACATTTTGTTCGGTTATTGTCAAAATCAAGGCATGTGCATACCGAGTCAGCCTGAAGGGTCAAATTTTCACTGAAGGGGCGGTCCCTTGTTAAAATGCGCCTGCCCAGAAGGATTTTCCGGTGAGCAATGCCAATTTGGACCCACCACGTGCTCTTGCCACAATGGCGGTACTTGTGTCCTCGGATGAGCGGAAGCAAGATTCAGTGCCCAATGTGCACGCCAATTTGCCGGTCATCAGTGTCAGGAGTGTCTGGGTGTGGAGCCTTGTCTAAATGGAGGCCTGTGTGTCCTCAATTCTCGCGGGGCTCCATCGTGCGAATGTGTCAAGGGCTTCAGTGGTCCCAGATGCGCGGACTCTAAGTCTGCATGTCGACTGAAATGTCTCAACGGTGGGAGCTGTGTGATGAATGCCTTTGGACAAGCCGATGTCGGTGTCTACCCCAATTCTATGGGAAGCGCTGTCAGAAGCTAACGTGCACCATTACTGTATGAATGGCGGTCAACCTCTTCATTCGTCGGTGGACGGGAAATGCAAATGCGTCTGTAAGGCCGGCACCACGCGACCCAGGTGTGAACGGACCCATTGTCGAAAGACCTCTGCAAGAATCAAGGCAAGTGTGTCTCATAGGCGAGAAAGAGATCTGTCAATCCTTAACTCATTTGCGGGCTTGAATTGCGAGGCTCGATCATTACATAATCCTTGTTCATTTAGAGTTCAAGTGTGAAAATCATGCATTTGTCGCCAATTTCCCCCACCAATACCACGAGTGTGTGTGTTCTAAAACTCAAGCGGGCCCTTTTGCGAAAGCCGAATCTTTGCCTAAACTATTGTTGGAATGGCGGTCAATGTGTGTGGACGCTGAGTCTAGCGTGCATTTGCCAATGTCCCAGCGGCTTTGCCGGCTCAAGATGCGATATTCGGCTCTCTCGTGAGGTCACTGCCAAGCCCCTCACATTGATACCACGGATTCGGAGGAGATCCGCTCCTTCACCTCGACCATACTACTCATGCTAGGAATACTGATCTGTTGTGGTTTAGTGGCCTGCCTCATGTGTTGCCTTCCACAAACGACACCACCTTGGCAATGCATTCAAGCATCGACGGAGGCCGAGAACTCGTGGCAATTAACGTCGGAGTATTCGAATCAGATGTTCCTTCCAATGAGGACGAGGACAGATGATCTCATAACAATAACGGAGCAAGGGGGGGGCCAGAGGAAACGGCATCGTTCGGCGTCGCATCGGCGCCGGCGCCCGCCGCAGTGAGGGACCTCTTTCGCCTGGAGAGCCATAAATCCAATAAGCTTTGGCAATCCGGTCTACGAATCGCAGTACGAGAATGAGGCTGAACGAGAGGGTCTTTTGATGGAACATCAATCTCTCTGCGATTCCATCAGTTTCTGCTTGATGATGCCTACACCGAATCGGCACAGCACCAAAGACAGAAGAACAGCGGTGCGATTTGCTAACAGAAATGCACAAGGGAAAGATCGACTCTAGACCCTGACCCCGATACTCCACTATTTATTAATGAACTGATTGTGATATACGTTTGCCAAAATGATCAATCTCACCTCGAGATCAGTCATTATTCCAAATGAAAAACCCACAAAATTTCTTCACCAATGTCCTCCAACAGTCTGTGATTTTACGTGTGTATTTGTGCCAATTTCATGTCAGTATTTGTCAGGTGTGACAAAAGTTTCCATTGGCATCAAGTGGCTACTTACCTACTCATTTCATTGTCAAGAGCTTACAGCTAGCTAGAATCGAGCTCTAAAAGTATTTCCAACGGTCGAGCCACCACCGTGCATAATTGTTCCACAATAACATTTTCCTCCCCGTGTACTCTGGCATTCAATATGATTCTGTCCGTGCGACTGAATTGATAACAATAAAACTCACTCGCTCTGCTTGCCTTTAACACCAAGTTACACCATTAGAAACGAGCGCCACCAATCGCGTACCAATTCCTGCTTGTTCGGCTCATTTGTCAATATTTAGCTCGGCAAAATATCATCGTCCAACATCTTGAGAGTCTCTGAAAACGTGCGCAGCCTTTTTGTCTTGTCACTCCGGAACTAGCTCCTCCTGATCGGGGAGCCAGAATATTTCTTCAAGTGCTCGGGCGTCGATCGGCACTGTCGGGATCATCCGATACTGAGGGTGGTCTGCGGGTGTCCTAGGAGCCCGCACGGTTTTCATGAGCTCCTCAAGACTGTCCGTTTTGCTCAGGGAGTAATTTTTCGTGTCGGGTTGCTGCGGGCGAGCGAGCGAGCGTCCAAAATCGGACATCTCGTCATTGCATTCGCCGATTATTGGTTGGACATCCGTTCGCCAGTCAGTTTTACGTCGGTAGAGTTTATACAAAGGCACGCCCCCACAGCCGTTGAGTTGCCACCACGATCTGAAGACGCTCTCGTAAAACCACCCGTGGAAGGTCCCAACCATGGATTCGACAATGACTCGTCGCTGCTGGAACCCTGTCACTGCATGGATGGTGGATTTATGGCCAAAGCTGTCACGATGTTGCATTGAGCAGCAGGCACTTCGCGGTTCATTAAATGGGCACCGTATCCTCCCAATGATCCCATTCGAGACATCTGGGACACAGAAGGTCGTCAAATTCGGTGCAACCTTGAGCCGAGTGATCCGACGAATGACAACGTGAACACAACTTCAAATCCTGCTTCGTGTTATCGTCATATTGGATGTGGCTCGAGACTTTTGCCTCAATTCCACCGATCCTCCTCCTTTCTTCTGCTTCTTCATCTTCATGTCGTAATCGGCCGAGAACAGATCCATACTGTTCCTTCGACTGCGGATGCCTGATCCCACACTGCCTCGGTCTGGACTGGTTTGCCTCGAGGATCGCCGAGAGGAGTTCAGGCTCACATTGACGCTGACGGATATCTCCGAGGATGAGGCTCCACTGCCGTGTCTCTTCGAGATTTCCCATTCCGCTTCTTCGTCCCGTTGACTAACAACTTGGACTTTTGTTCGTTTTGTTGGTTTTGCAGATTTTCTAGAGCCGTCGACAAGCCTTTCAAGGCCGATCCCACTCCGTTGGTGTTGTGGCTTTCGACTGAGGGCTTATCATTTCCTTGCCTCATAGAGGCACTCTTCTTGGCTGATGACGTTGTGCCACTCTCACGTTTTTCTGCATTGGGTTCGAGGATGACGGGGGTTTTGCCCCTGAATGTGTGAACGACTCGTTTTTGCCATTGGCCAAGGATGTCATTGTCAGCTCGTTGGGCATTTCTTGTGCCATGACTCCTAGGACCGTGTGGATGATGTTGTCTCTGTCTCCTGGCTCTTTCGTCACCACTAGCGTAATACGAGTATACCTCGGATTATAATCTCGCAATTTCGGCCGAGAGCTTTCGCCTGGGCAGGATGCGGGAACACGCATCTCGTAGGTTCCATTGAAAATCTCCACACTTGAGCTCGATGGTCGGATGTTAAACTTTGCTGCTGCTCCTGCTGTTGTTGTTTGTTGTTGTTGCTCTCTTTGACGACGTTGCCTTTGGATCCCTTCAGGTTCCACGCTGCTATTTCGACTGGTTTGTCGAGAGGCCGGCAAAGAAATGGTCACACTCTGATCGGGAAGGAACGTATTCGTACGAGACAATGACCTAGCTCGAGGAGCACGTTTCACTGTGAATTGAACGGGTTCATCGATCAAAGTGCCTTGAGCATCATGTCCACCGCCTGAAATGGTGCCATTGACGCTGGGGCTCATTTCTTCCGCTTCTCACCATCATGAAGAAGATGATCCCCATTGGAAGTGACTCGAATTTCCTGAGGCTCTGGTGCCTTGGCAGACTGAGTGGACCGTGCTTGGACTATTGTGACATCTTGCCGATCAGCCACTTTCGTCAGGTATTCGATTTCCTCAATTCCTTTCTTGATGATTGTCGAAGCCTCTTTCGCGCCTTGGAGGATTTCTCACTTGGGGTACTAGTGGCATTTTGAAAGTTCGACGTTGTGGCCCTGGTTTGTTGGTGGCTTTTGTATGTGGTGGATGAGCTGGAACTTGAGGAAGTCTTTTTGTAACCAATCTCCTTGGTGACGATTCGCCAAACGGCATGAACATGTGTACGTTATTCCTCTTTCCCGTGGAGATTAGTCCTGCTCCAGGGCGAATGCCCACTCCGCCGCTTAAATTAGACAAGACGAGTGCCTTTGCTTCGTTGCTTTCAGGCCTCCAGGTCCATGTCTCGGTCTGGTGTGGAGCTCGAGGCCCTTGTTCTTCCATTAGAGCTCAAGTTGGTGAAGATGTGCTCGGAACTTCGGTAAAATGAGCCATCTTTGCCCACGGCGTGGCACTTTAATTGATGGTTCCGCCAGACCAATGGGATTGCTTCTGGCCATAAAATTGCGCTTGGACGTGTGTTGAAGATATTCCATGCTTTGGGAGAGATCTTTTGTGGTAGAGGAGGACAGGTTGCCGTAGCTCCCGACAAGGAATTCTTTCTGGAAGGGGATTATTCTCCATGATGGCTTGCGTTCGATGTGGAAAGTTTCCGCCATTCTTTTCGAGGAGGCTCAAATACGAGAAACTCGTCTTCCGTTCTGACGTCTCAAAAACTTGGAGCCTCGCATTTGAACCAAGGATATGCTCCGACTTTTGACAGGCGTTTCTCCGGATGAAGTTGTTCCATTTTCCATTCTGCATCCATCACCATTGATTTCAGGACATTTCTTCTGCTTGCTGTTGCTGCTGCTGCTGCTGCTGACGATAGTGTTGTGTGTTGTTGTCCCTGATCTGCCTGAGTTTTGGTTCCATTGAACACTTTCTCGAGCTCAGATTCCGACTCAGGTGTGATCAATCGGGATTCTTTGGCCTTCCTGCCACTGAAGGCTTTGGTGAGGAAGTTGTCCAACTTCATCTGAAATGAAGTCACGCCAAATGCTTCCTCTCCTCGGCAAGACTGAATGGAAAGTGATGCTTCTTGCTTCCTCTAATCCTCAGTCCAACCGAGAAGTGCTCAAACTCGCACAACTTCAAGGAGAATACTTTCAAATGAGCACACACGTCCATACTATCCAAGAAAGCAGCCAGCCAGCCAGCCAGCCACCAAAAGGCCGGGGCCAATTGGGTCCATGAATGAGTGCTCTATGGATGGAAGGGGAACACACTTCTTATTTTCTTGCCTTCTGGTGAGTAGGTAGGTAGCAAGTAGTGTGTGTATGTATTGTATGTACGTGCATATCTCGTACATACGACGTTCTACATGTGCTGTACATCGCCAACCCCTAAATGTTCGCCGTCAGTCTTGAAGCTTTGCAGTTTGTTCGTGGATCCAGGAAGGATGACGATGACTCACCCAGTTCGTCCTGTCCCACTTTTTCCACGACAAAGTTGGCCCGAGTTCACAATTCTCGAAGGGTGATGTCACACCTCCCCTCTTGCTTCTCGCCCTGGAGATTGGTGCACCAGATTCGGGGCTCATCTCGATTTCAAATGGATGGGAAACATTTCACTAAATTAGATTTCGGTTAACATCCACCCTTGTGTTCGGATCGCACTAATTGTAAAAATGAGAAATCTTAAATAGCCACCATCCATCGCCTTTCCATTCTCTCCAGCGTCTGATGCTTCCGAGGGCAAAAGTGTGTTTTGAGTTGCACCCATATGGGCTCAGCCCAAAGACTAAATAAGATTTGGAACAAAGTTCAAAAAGAGCAGCTCGTGTGCAAATTATTCAACAATTGACCAAATTCTTAATCCAAGCCAAACAATCAACGTCACAACAATGAACATGAACCTGAAACATCCACTCCTAATATATTTTAAATTCAAATCGTTCGTGATCCAGTAACTGATCAAATCGCCGTTCAGGATAAGGTCATTTTGTGCTTTTCGGACGTCCAAGCTCTCTTATGCAAAAACTACGTTGCGTTGATTCTTTTTGGCTGATTGATGAAGCTTTGAATTTTGATGGGTACTAAGGCCTCGAGAGCGAACAAAGCCCTAAATGATTTTCAACTATGTTAAATAATGGATACATTAATTGATCGAAACAAGCCAAAAAACTATTTCAACATGTTTGAACCTGCGATCCCTCTCATGGCTAGAATGAACTTTTTCTCCTCCCCTTCAAACTTAGGATATATCTACTTTAATGAAAAGTGCTTTTTTTTCTCGTTTCAGCATGGTAAGGAGCATGATGTTAGTCCTTATATGAAACACATGGTAAAACAGTCAATACTTTGCTTTGATTAGTAACTACGAATTAGATGTTCAAATCAGCTCTCAAAGGAGTATCGAATTTTGGTGATGTCAATATCGGCTCATGAGGTGGTTGTAAACGAAAATTTTCAAACTGAAATTACAATCAAACGAGTCAATTGTCCAAGCTTAAAACAAGATAACCATCGAAGGTGTTATTTCAAACTGAATGAAGCACCAATAACGCGTGATTAGCACCCAAAGAAACAAGAAGTTGAACAATGTATACTTGTTATGTTTGCATACCAAAAGTGGGGATCATCATTTCCCATTCCATTGTACGTCACTCGTATAAAGAAAAGCATGGCTTTCGGACTTCGATTTTAAAAGTAACATTTTGCTTAACTTGATTTCCTTCTACATATAGAATTAACAACTCCATAAGCAATCAAACAGTATAAATACAAATACTATCCAAAAATAACGAATGAAAGTTTGCATGTTAAGCAAATATGAAATACTCATTTCTTATGCGGTAGATTGTTAATGTAAGTTAAGAAGTGTGACATCCATGTTAATCGATGTTTATCAAGCACAGTTCCAGGACATTGCACACAGTGTCTATCCGCAAATCATATCCTTAAAAGCGGCATTTCCCTCTTTATAGAGCCTTTTTATGGCACAAGCTGGATTCTTGGGTTCGATCCTCTCGTCTCATCTCGCGTTTAAACATTATTCATCCCTCTCCATGGTGGTCAAATAGCCTTATGAAGTTTCCGAGAAAAACATTAACGCATCTTCGCAGTTTCCTACCCGCAAAATCATAAAAAAAACATGTTTGAATGACAAGTAACGAAATTATGGTAATTCGTACCTTTTTGCGTGAAAGGATTTGCATACCCATTATTTTTTAAATGGTCTAATTGTGACGACCCGAAAATTACACGTGACTCGTTCATTTATTCACCCTCCGGAGTGACCTTTTGCTTTCTCGTTTCACTCTGGACAACTCAGGAAACGTGAAGCTTTACGTAAACTAAACAGAAATTGCCATTCTTACAACTTTCATACATTATCAATCCTGAATGTGTAAGATCAGGTATAAAAATTGTGCTTGCTCTTAACAACATTGAAGGAGTTTGTGGCTTCTTTTTTTGGGTTTGGTTTTTCACAGGATTTTCCAACCGCTACAGGGAATGCAATCCCCAGTCCTATTAAAATGAAAGGCTGTGATTCATCTATTTATTATCTTTCAATCTTTATACGATATTTGATCTACCAACGAATTTGAGTTGGCAGACCGAGCTAGTCCTTGAATGTAGGGTTGATCTGGAACGCTGTCTAAAAATTTGTCCAAGTCTGACCTGAAAGATGCAACCGGATCAACAAGGCCTACGTATTCCCTACGAATATCAGAGGGAAGCAAATTAAAACAGTGAAGGAGCCCGAGAAAAAGAGAGTGGACTTCATTGTTCGAACTAGCCTGGATTCTCGAGGGCTTGAAGGTGCTCTCATAATGCCCATTAAGCCTCTACGGTCACTATAATTGACCCTAAATCCTGGGTTGGGACAAAGTTCATGGATACTTTTAAAGACTTTCAATATCAGATACCTTTCGTACCTTCTCTGAAACACTGTACAGTCCCAACTTTTTCTAGTCTCTCCCAATACGAGAGCTCTCTCATTCCTGTGATGTTCCTAGTGAAACATCTTTGGACTTGTTCGACCTTTAGCAAACCTGCTGAATTCATTGGAGTCCAAATGGGTGAAGCATATTCAAGATGCGGCTGAACAATCACAACATTTGAGTTCTCCTGGTTTTGCAAAAGGTCCAGCAGGTCCAAAGATGTTTCACCAGGAACATTGAAGGCATGAAAGAGCTTTCGTATTGGGAGAGAATAGAAAGGTTTGGGCTGTAGAGTATTCAAAGGAGCTACGAAAGTTTCTCTGTGTCGTCCGTTTTCAACAGCATTCATGAGCTTTGTCCCAATCCAGGCTTTAGGGTCAATTGTAATGACCGCAATGGCGGCTCAACTTCCTTTTGAGCGCACCTTCATCACGACTAGTTCGAACAATGAAGTCCAATACTATTCTTTCTCGGACTTCTTCATTGTTCAATTTGCTTTGCACAAATATTCGCAGGGTGATATGTAGATGTTGATTAAGTAACCTCCTTTTAGTCCGATTTGGACGCATTTTTGATCAAAATTCTTGAACAGCCCTATGTTTAAAGGCTAGCCAGATCCACCAACTCTAATTCTTTGGCGAATCAGATATTATATGAACTTAATATCAAATAGGATCCATCAGTTCTTTTTTTGTTTGAATTGCTGGGGATTCCATTCTCAGTAGGGTTAAGGGAGTCCGCAAAAAGTAAATGAAAATAAGTATTGAAATCATTAAGTTCAAAATGTTGGGCATTTTTTTAATCAAAAGTACATGTAATCCAAATTTAGAAGTTCGCGCGTGGATTTGCAAATTTTAATTAGCACCCCCATTTTATTACGGACGTGAATGTAGAGGGTAGCCAAGGTGAAATTAAGAAACGATAAAGAAAACTGATAGCGTTGAGCCATGGGAAATTGTACCTACCGACTGTGATTGACTCAATTGGTATTCCTCCGCATTCCCGCCATTTTCAGTACGTTCCACACTCGTTCTTCTCTTGCTATTGTTTCTGTTTCATTAACTAGATTTACCTCGACAATAATACCTCAATGTTCTCCCTGATTTGGTGTCTTGAAATACTTTGTGTTAAATATGACACAGTAATCAATATAATATTGTTTTAGTCAGAAATAAGATAAAACTGTAGTTAGAAAGGAATGGCTTAGAAAAAAGGACCTCGAGGGGCATTGTCTGACCTACTACTGGCAACAAAGAAAAAAAAAACTGAAGTACAAGACTAAAAGGGCCTAGATTTTGGTAGCTTCAAAATAAAATGATGAAAATTTGCCATTTAGCATCCCCAGATTTTTCGTTATTCTGGGCATATCTGGTATCACCAACGACGTTTTGTGAAATTGAAATTCCAAGCGTCTAGGTAAGCCTTTACTAGATCGCAGCAACGAATCCATGATTCACTTGTGTTGAACTACGTGCATTAACTTAGTTTGACGGACCGAAACAGCAACGGGAAAAATTTGGATTGTGAGTTCATCCTCAAAATAGAAATCCGTTAACGTTAGTCACTGTCGAATTTACTCATTAATTTGTCATTGTTCCTATTATATTTGTTGACCCGCTCTTGTATAGAATTATTTATTTTTCAACAGTCATTTGCACACTTTTGACACGACCACGAGTCGCAACTAAAGTTTATGAAGAAAATACCTTAGTGAGTTTTTTTGTTAACGAATAAAGTTCAGCGATTGAAAGCCCACCTATGATAGCTACGACTTTGAATGGAAACGCCTATCGTAATCCCTTGGACCAAAGGACAATTTCCAGTCTGCAGACAGTCTCATTGGTGAGGGAATTTCTAAGTCATCCAAGATCAAGTCGAATTACCGCAGTCCTTTCTTTCCTTTAGCTCATGCTTGCATGGCCTTTCATTCACTTCCTTCTCGCCCTTCCATAGTCCCAGTTCCAGTAGTACAAGATCCAGGCCTTAGTCATGCTCGTGAGCCTGCAGCCTTCTTGAAGTTCATTTCAGTGGGATGGCCACACAGTCAACCAACATTGGGCCAGCCTTTCTCTCCTTCTTTTTCTTCGTTGGCGCCGCAGGAGCCTTAGGGAGCTTCAGGGAGCCTCAGGGCGCCTGAAAACCCCCTTAGCCTACCAAACCAACCACGTCCACTATTGACAGAGGGACCTGGTTGCGGCCTGGCGATCCTCCTTCCCGCCCTTCCTCCATGCTCGACATTCCCAACCAACCATACAACCAACAAGGAGACGATAAGGGAATGGCCTTGGAACATTATTTCCTCCAAGCAGAGAAAGTAAGGCACATTTCAAGGGCTTCCCCAACCAGGCATCCCATTGGCCTTTTTCATTCGCAAAGACTTTGTTCGCTCGTCCAAGTCCGTCTCCTCTCGATCTTCTCGGAGATGATCGGCCCAGTCTCGTGAGAGCCGACCAAAGGCCAGGAACTCTATCACACAAAACAGGACTTGGCATGGAGAAAGAAGCCCAATCCTCCAGATCCTTTCCGTTCAACAACTTGTTTTGCCGTTATTGAGGCTACCTACCATCCCTTATTCCGGTTTCAAACGACTCTTGTTTTGCTGGTGCATGAAAAAAAATCGAGGCAAGAGGCAAGAGCGGAAGTTCAGAGGAAGGCAAGACAATATCATCAGCTACGAGATGGGAGTCCCTCCTGTGGCCTCCCCTGTCCGTCCGTCCAAGTTCTAATATTTGCTGGCTGAAACCCAAGCTCTCTGTGCACTTCGTTCCTCGCTCATTATCGTTATCCCTCTTCATCTCCTTCCCCCATCCGTTTTTCCCGACAACCGAGGAGTCCAAAGGTGGTGGTGTTCGAATCCGCCTAGGTGCTGCTGGTCCATGTGAGCTCTCGTTGGCCCTTGAGCTCAGGAACAACAAACAAGAAGAAGTACGAGAGCGACTGGATGTTCGCATGCCGTACGCGTTCACGACGACCACGACGGCCACAACACCAACACCAACAACGACGACGACGTTCCTGCCTTCACTGAGGACCCACAAGCATTTTCCTGTCATGGTTGACTCTGTTGACTCTAACGACATCCGTTGTTCTTCCTAACTTTCTTCCACCTGGGCTTGCTACTTATAGCTATTTATAAATGTACGCCGTGGACTCGGCACCTCGGTGGTGGTGGTGTTGCTCGCGGTGGTAGTAGGAGTGGCAGTGTCTCCGTCCCAACATCGGCAACACCATTCATCCCGGTTCGTTGATCGAGGGAGACTCGCTCTCGAGTCTCGAATCGCGCCAGTCGTCACCTGAAAAAGCCAGGGACGGAATAATGAAGGAAGGAAGGAAAGACCGAAACACAGAGACCCAACGACACCTTCATCAACCCTCGTACCTTGTGACTCAGCTCCCGGTGACTGAGTGAGTGCTTGATTGGCGTGCACGCATTTCATCCCAGCTGCTTTGTGTATAGACATATGCATATGAGCATCGATTGCTTTAGATTGCTTTGGATTACTTTGGAACGGAGGAATCCAGAGTTCCAACAAAACACACCCATCTTCCCAAGGTGCATCACCTTCATCTGCTGTACCGTACATCCGCCTTGACACCCATCTTCCCAAGGTGCATCACCTTCATTCATGCGGGATTGAGCCCAATTGTTGGTACCCTCCGTGTTATCGCTGCCTAGAGACGACGATGCATGGTTGGTCAGAGTCAAGGAACAATTGAGCATGACTCAGAGAACAAAGTCCACGTAAATTCATGTTGCGCTCTCTTCAGCGTGTTGTTGGCTTTTCCGAGAAGACGCTGCTGATTGAAGTAGGTACTGCTATTCATTCCATAAGCCGAGTGTGAGTTGGTTCGTGTGCGTCCGATTATTAACTATTACTTTATCTGGAGTAGCTGTTCCTGCCTGCTCGATTCACGGATCTGCCGTGGCCGGCTCTGTGTCCCAAGTGTTGTTGTCGGTTGTGGTGCTTTACAGGCCAAGCTGCCAAGTCTTTGGTTGATCGGCTTCGGGTGCGTGTTGCCAGTGGCCTCAGCAGGCTGCCAAAGGTAGTAGCTTTTGCATGGTAAAGGTTTCTAAACCAGCGGTGGTGTATCAAGCATGCAGGAGTCCAAATCGACTGTCGAGTGTCATCCCGAGTGCCGGTCCCGATGATGTTTGGGAGCTCCTCTATTATGGCTTTTCCTCGACATCTGCTCGTTGTGGAAGTTCCCTCCCGCACCACCACCATTTGCATTACCCCTCTGACTCGTACGGAGGATGTGCGTACTACTCGTTGTTCTTGAGTGTGGCACATCACGGTAGTTGCGTGCGGTACATACAGTGACTGACTGCATATCGTGCTTGTTCAAGCCAGTCATTGCGCGCTGAGTTCTTTTTTTTTGATTCTCCAACCATACCGAGCAAAGAAAGAAGACGGTAGTAACCATCCCAAAGGTAGTACTCCCTACTGTCCCCCATCAACCAACCAACCAACCATCCGACCAAGCAACCGAGGCAACCAACCCGCGTTGGGAGAATCTTCTATTGCAAGATTGAGCTTCCACGTTCTACGTTCGTTCAGTAAAGGAAATTTCTGGTCTCCCAACGACGACGACGACGACGGCGGCGACGACATCCTCCTCCTCTAGTTCTTCATCATCAGAGTATTCCTAGTGAGTACTCCTCAGTATCTGGAGAGGGTTCGACTCGTTCGACTCGATATGCTCATTGAGGCAGCCAGCCAGCCAGTGAAGAGTGTATGAAAACATTCGACTGCTGACTGATTGAATTGCAACAAGAAGCAACGAAGAAAAAAAAAGAGGCCCTTTGGATGGTGGATGGATACTGGAGAGTGAGTGGATAGATAGTTCAATAGATAGTTGGAGTGCGAATCTGTACGAGCCCAGACGAAATCCAGTGGTGGTGCTTCAACACCAAGAAGAGCCCTTCCCAATGAGACACCACCACCGTCCGGAGAGAAAGAGAACAGAAATCTCGCCTCCAAAGAGTTCGTCAAGTCACTTAAAGTGTTTCACAATTGCTCGGGCAAGTTCTTTGATCTGGCGATGTTAAGTGCGAATGTATATTCGACTGCCAAGCCATTTGTGGCCTGCCTCCATCCTACAGCAACAGTACTTGCTCCCCAATCATTGCTCAGTGTCCATCACATGCATTGTATCAAGTTGTCGTAATCATGTCACTAGCACATCCAGTGGACAACGCGTTGCCTTCAAGAATTTACCACATTATGTGAGTGTGTGCTCGGCTTGTGATTGAAATCATTGAAGTCAACCAGTCTCCATTCATAACCAAAAAGCCCAAGCAACAGCTAGAGTAGTCAGTATTGCTGCATAGTGCTATTCGTGCACCCACAACCGCAGAATCTATTTTCAATGTTCTCACTGATCAGAATAATCTGATCTGGCCGACATTTAGTGCCAACATCGACGACATTGAAGTGCTTTTAAGTGAGTAGTGAGTGAGCGGTGAGTGGTGAATGAGGTTGAAGAGTGTCGTGATTATCATTATTATTACTACTACTACTACTACTATTTCCAAGAGCACTGGCTCAACGTCTCCCAGAACCAAGATTCGGGGATTGCTTGGCGTGAGAATTCTCTCCACTGTCACGGGAACCAAAAAAAAGTGCACCTTCCTGAGCACAATTTCCTCTATATATAGATCTAGCTCATCAACCAAGCAAGCTACCGAACGCCTTTTACACACTCACCAGCAGATCCTTTGGTGTCAATAGTTTTTCAAACACGATTGGGAAATTAAATCAAAGGTTTCGCTTTCATTAAATCACTTCCACAGGTAAGTCGAATGTAGTGAAATGAAATGCTACAAATTGAGAAAGATCGTTACCTATGTTGAGCTTCTGGTCACCAATGTGAACCCCGACGCGTAAATAAATCATGGCCAATTTAAGCTTCAACGAGTCAATCTCGACTTCTTCAATACCCAGGGTCATTAACCCGGCCTGCCAATCCCGAAAAGGCGGGGCGGATCAATGAGATGAAAGGAAAACAAAACACAACCGACATCTTGCTGTTTCATTGATCGGTTGATCATCAACATCTCCAAAGTCGGAGGTGGAAGAGATCGAGAATCACTCCATCCACCGACCACCATAGATAGGTACTCGATATGACCGAAGTATGAAAAACACCAAAAACACCATTCTGGTGGAACTGTTGGTGTCGATTGAACCGATTTCGGGTACACAAGAATTAGTTTTCGCATATTTTTTTTGTATTGTTCAACGACAACCTCTGCACTGTAGGGAGTTGCCCAATCAGGTTTTTGAACACTCGGACTTTGAATAATCACATTCAAAAATACAGGAGTCCATGTGCTACTTTTGATATTGCGATATCCTCGCTTGCGAAATTGAGGTACGCACATGATACTTTTTCATGGACTCTATCAAGCTTCTACCCAATCGAAAATGGAAGTTGTTGCTCAGACGAGAGAGCGCTAAAATTTGATCTACTCTAAATTGAATTAAGAGCTGAAAAAATCCGGCACAGAGTGCAGGTTTTCCCGAGGGATTCTACTCCTGAAACTGATTTGCCGAATAAGGTCTTAACACCACCACCACTAACTACTGTTACTAATTCTGGCCGCCGATTGAGTGGCTTATCCAGTGTAGAAGAAAGAAAAATTGGGCATGCATCGAGTGCATCAAGTGCGTATGTAGTATTCAACTTCATGGGTGTGCATAGTGGGTAAAATTGAAATGCTGATACTTGGGAAAGTGGCGTATGATAATCTTGGCAACTCGTTATTTGCTCTTACATTCAGTTTCATGTCGAATGAATTTTATCTCTGGTGCCTCGAGATATCTGTATGCACCCAATGCAAAGAAAGTTAGCTGGATTGACTTGATTGAATCAGCGACAGTAATGCTAAAAGCAGCAGCACCACCACCACCACCACCACCAGCAACGACACCATCAGCGTCATCATCATCATCATCATCATCATCATCGTCAATAACAACAAGAACAACAGTAGCTACCACAGTGACAACGACTTGTGGTGGACCCTGTGGACTGGTGAATATCGGTAGTCATAGGCAAATATTAAGAGAGAGATATTTCTGTGAAATGAATAGCATCGAGCTAATTGTATGCAACGTATTACCTAGTCTATGGGTTGGGCTCTCGATTTCTCCCTTAACTTTGCAACACGATAAGCTGGGTGGCATCGTTACGTACTGTATGCTTGTCCTTGCCTTGGTTGCTAAAACGAAGTCGTGAGAATTGTTGAGGGTGGGGTAGTGATTAAAAGCTGCGCTTGATTGGTTCATCCCTCAATGCCGGTTGAAAAATTCTCCTTATTGAAAGAATTCGATCCAAATTTCTCTTTGACTGCCTTTTGCCGGAGGGCGAGCACATTTTTTCCGCGAGCTTTTGTGAGATTAATTAAATGTGGCCGCCGTGTTGAATTGATCGAACAAGAAGCTTTTCTTCCCAATCAAATGGAGGCCTCTAATTTGGAGCTAAAAAGGCACCAGTGGGTAATGTTGGATTTTTACGCAGAAAGGAATAACTCTGACAGAGGTAGGAATAGATTAAAAGATTGCTAGATGATATTGTTGGATCCTTCTTGCCCGTGAATGCGCAGTGTCGAAGTTGATCCAATCGCACACGCGAAATCAACCATTCCTTGGCACAGGTCCCAATAAGCCTGGATCCAAGATGGCGATACGGATCGCCGTCCTGGGGTCTGAAACGACATACTTCTTCCGATGGTCTCGATGATTATTCACATGGTATACTAATAATACGTAGGAAAACTCCATTGGATATTCAAATGAGACATTCTCACCTGCTCGCCTGGCATATTCTCTCTTTCCTGCCTGCTGTTCAGTGCCTATCGATATGGCCTGACTTGGACGACACCCAACCCATCGATCTACATACTCTACATTCCTCTCTTTGTTCATTCTTCCAGACTCAATTCCGTCGTCCTTCAGGATGGAAGCAACCAAAATGGAGACCTTCCTCAATGGACCCCTTCTGCAATGGGTAAGCAAGTGCCAAACTTATCTTCGGCGCAATTGAGCCTCTCATGATTCTTTACGATTTCATTTTTGTAGCTTCGCACTCTTCCCGAGGCCCCCGCGGAAATCACTTTTGCCGAGCTGACTTCCGGACAGTTTCTCCACAACGTACTCCAATCATTGTAAGCTCCTCAATCTCATTCCCTCGTGTACCGCAGTAGCGAAAAAAGTACCTAATGTGTTTTTCTAAATGATGATTAGGACGATAGGAGAAGTAGTAGAAGAGTAGACAACGACGACGACGACGACGACGACGACGACGACGACGACGACAGGTTTCCTAATCCGGATTTGTGAGCGGCGATTCTGGCGGAAAGCCATTTCATGCTCGACAAATCAATGTGCAATATCTGTTTCCTTTCTTTTTTTTTTGTCGAGCTGAACTCGTTATAACGGATGATCATCATTCTCCTCCTCATGATCATCGATCGACGTCATTGTCGCGTTTTCTACGCCGGATTAGATTTAAGTTCTGCTTTATCTAGGTAAGCTTGAAGCGACCGAATTACTATCCTGCTTATCGGTTGGCGGGTGGGTGGTATACTTTGGTGAGGATTGTTATCCGCAGTCGTCCAAAGCTCGAGGAAAAGAATTTTAAAGGCTTCTTTGCGCTGCTTTTTTAAGAACCTTCCATTTCCTGTCGATTACGTTTATGGCGACATTATGCAACAACCTCGAAACCAGAGGGAAACTTTTCTCGAGAACCTGTTAAATATTCCAATTTGCCTCTCACAAGAGTAATGCCTACCCGTGATTGCATGTCAACCACTTGGCACTGAGGCTGAAAAACAAAACCATGAATATTTATTTACAATTTAACCATCACTCGAGTCCGAGTTAAACTGGCGTGAGCGAGAAGAACTAGCAGAAAAAGACTCCTCCATCTTGGGTGTCCCAAAAGTTCTGTCATAGTGCGACACTTTTTATTGCCTTTTGCTTCGGAATGAAGTTGGTTCCAGCCACGTGTGCATATATATTTATATATACTGTATATCGTATATCCCATTCTCCGCCAAAATATCATGTCCGTGAAACGTGAGGTCTCCAGAGCTGATGTTTTGGGGCTCCATTCAGGCCCGTGGTAATTGGGATCTTGTTCGTTGTTGCTGTTGTTGCTTTGTGTAGGACGTAATTGGAAGGTCTGTGTGAGCGACGAGAGGCCTGGTCGAAGCACTGGCTGCATCTATGCGTTTCTGGTGGAAATTTTGTCCATTTGAGATGTATTACCCACTATACGTATATGATCCGTGGATGCCAGGTTTTGAGATGTATTCCACTCCCAGAAGTTTTCCTCCTTTCCCTCTACGTCAACCAACTTGCTAAATAAGTCTGGCCTATTTCGAAACCCGATTGAGCGGAGCTTGCGAATGGAGGTAGTCACCAACGAGAGATAGCGGGAAGTGGCTCATCGTTAGGTGACAAGGAAGTTCTCCCAATGTTTTCTGCTCGCCGGATGTGACCCCTATGGCTCTAGCTAGAGCTCTGAATGCACCATGTGCTTGTTGGCGTCTTCTTCTTCACCTTTCTCATCAACTCATGAAATCTAGGGCTACCATTTCGGACGAGTATCTACTATCTACTACTACGTATCGTGCATAGTGCGCTAACCTACGTACATACGTATAGGCACACTACGTTTTTTATACGTCAAAGCGACGTCATCGTCGGAAAGGTGCTTGAAAATTAAGTTCATTGGTGTTGGCTTTAAGACAAAGCGACGACTGAAATCCCGGCTGTGATCAATGGAACCAGATCTGTGTGATCTTTTCATACTGCTGAGCACTGAACAACGCAATGGCATAGTTCACAAGATGCGCGATAACTTGAAATTCCCGAATACCAATGGAACATTAACTTTCAAGGGTCGCCCTTTCCCATTTCAATGGAAGTTTGGAATGTTTAGGAGATTTTTTGTTGTCATGGAATGTGGGGTGGTGGTGGTTGTCCCTGACTCTTTCATGCTAACCCATTACCCAATGATCCACAGCGCTTTATCCCGAGTGTGTTGTATCATTCATGGCTATTTCCTGTGTTTTTCGAGGCTCGAAGAGTGCCATTAATGGATAGATGGAAAGTGAAACTACACGCATGTTGTACATGCAGGACAGAAGAGATAGGGAGGCCCCCAGGCCCTTGTTGGCAGTTTGGATATAATTTATGTTCGGGGCTCGCAGAGAACCTTATTTTTTTCCTTCGTGTTTTGTGCTCTCTCGTTCTTTGCGGTGAATGTTGGCTGACTGGTTGGCTCATCTACATACACTACCATATAATACTACAGTACGTACATAATACTACATATACCGCTCCCTTCAACCGGGTTGAATGTGGCTTTTCTACTGCCCCAAACCTCCAGTGCGGGTCTGTCTGTAGCACGTGTAGGTACGAATGTGTTCGGGTTTCGTCTGCCGTAGAACATCATATTTAGCTAAGAGCTAATGGCTTGATGACGATTAAGACGACACGACGTTGAAGACATTCCTCGGCATGTGTTCTTTCATTAGTTTGGAAAACGGGAGAAAAGTGCCACCCATGCCTGGATATGTTGGCCCAGTCCTTACTCGTCCTGGTGGTGTACCTGTTTCGTGTCTACCACTCTGCCGACACATTCCTCAAAGCCAACTGAGGAGAATCTGGATTGGAAATGGGAAATGAACTTTTGGCACCGCTTCTTTTCAACGTGTGTCCAGTATACAGTATACAGTATACAGTATGCAGTATGCAGTGTGCAGTGTGCATGATGAACCTTAACTGAGTTCCGTGTGCCGACATGACTTCCAAGTTCAGAAGACCCACGACAAACGAATGCATCATGGCGCATGGTCTTTGATTCGAAGACTTCGCAAAGGAGTCTGTGCATCGCTTCAGGTTCATCTCGTCTTTGCTAGATTAGCATAACTTTGGAGGCAAATGCTCATTAGTCCTTAAGATCAGACCTGGTGTGTGTTCACACACAAAGTGGACACACAGACAGACGGACGGACGGCGGACAGACTGGTGTCATTAATCACTTCTTATGTGCCCTCCGAGGATCAGAACAAGCGGCATAGAGAGTGTCCAAATTGGATGGATCTTGGGGAGCTAAGGTTAGACAGAGCAGGTCTCTGGACATCTTGGATGGTCACATCATGAATCATTCATGCCCACCACTCGCGGGATCCGTCCTCGAGCCACATGCCAAGCCTACTAAACACAATGGAAGTGTCTCAAGAGAGAAAAAATAATCTGACATCAATGGCCTTATCTGCTGCCTGTTTCGTCTCGTCGTTCCTATCATGGTTTCTTGTTCGTAGAGAGGAGCAAGAACTGGGTTGGGTCGCTTGTTGCTGGCTGAGGTGGTCCTCAATGCCTCCCCCATGCCTCCCTGTACCTCTGATCACTCCATTCAGAGACGGTAAAAAGAAGAGGAAATCATCACCGCATTTGGTAATCAGAGTGGTTTTGTCAATGCTTGGGAGCTTGTTTGGTTGACTTCATCTTGTTGGTCATCGATCGACGTGCTCAGGCCAACTTCCATCAGGTTTGATGGTCATGTTGACGCATTCTTTGGAAGCTCGAATCTGCTCCTATTACCATCGGTACATACAAATAGAACTTGGTTGTGTTTTAATGCAAAAAAAAGAACACAATCAGAAACTTGCCCTGGAAGCATCAACATTCTTGCATATCATTATCTCATTATCGAGGGAGATTTAAGATTGTTTTCTCCATCCATGTGAAATATGGCCTGGTTGAAAAAGCCGGCTGCTGTGTTTTTTGAAGCACCTCTTGGTAGCTCGTTATTTGGCCCACTTATTTGGGAAGAGAGTTTAACGACTAAAGTTCCCAAGAGTTAATTTGGATGGTCAGGATACTCCTTCATCCATCTTATTTATTGTACTGGGTTGGATGGCCTGGCAAACCCAATGGCTTTGTTTACTTGGCACGTGCAAGTTCTTGAAGTTTTCCAAGTCAAGAAGAATCCGGGAGGAAAGTCTGAAAAGAAAATGAGGATCGCCTTCCCTCGTTGGCTATGGAACAAAAAGTTCGTGGGAGTCAAATTAACTCCTTTTCCAGGTCTCTTGAATGATTTGTAGTTTGTCGCATTATTGGGTTCCCCAAACAAGAGTTGAGCTTGAAAACACGGCGACTTGAACAAACGCATGGAATTTGTTGAATGCCTTGGGTATGACTAAATAACGCAATATTTCTTAAAAGATTAATGACCATTCATCAAGTTTGTTGTGTTGAAACGAGACATCAGGTCCTGTTTCTCGGGGAGAGTCATTCAAATTGCAAACAATGCGTAAAGAGAAGAGGGCCTGGCAATGATTTTTGTTCTCCTTTTTTGTACTTGTTTCTAGCGATGCGAATATCCCCACCACGTCACCAAAGTTCGATTCGAATCCCGATCTACGTGCCCGGGTGATGAACATCAACCTTTTGATCGAGAAACTAAAGCTCTACTACGAGGTGAGTGAAAAACTTCATTCAGGCAGGAAATAGAAGACATACGAGAGAAGTCTGAACCAATGACATTTTCCCCAAATGTTGGCCAAGAAATTCCTTGTCATGCACTCTGGGCAGTGGAGCGCGGTTTTTTTTTCTTCATGCATTTGTTTTTTCAAGGGAAAAAGTTAACTTTTTTCTCAGCAATGAACATGAATTCTATCCAAGGTCGGAAACAAAGCCAAGAAGGACAACTTCATTGGCGATTCAAATCGTCTTATCATGTGTGTGGTACAAATATTCTCACCCAAGCAACTAATTTTCGTCTTCTGACGTCTGTTGTACGTAGTTGTCTACACACATTTGTATGTAGTAGAGTAGTAGTTGATCGTACAGTACACAACACACTATCCATCTATATTCCTATCTAGCCTTGATTTTGGCGGTAAAGAATGAAAAAGACGCTTACATTTACGTACATTGTTGCCAATTGAAAAGACGCGATGATGACTGGGAGTAAATGCACTTTCTAAACGCCATAGCAGCCTACAATGTTTTGTTGAAGGTGAAAATGTGATAAAAAAAAGCCTACTCATAAACGCACATTGTAAGTGTTTTTTGGTCCTTTCAGAATATTCTCAGTCAGACCATTGTGATTGCGTTACCCAATACCATTAAGATCTGTCAGAGTCCGCCCACTGACCAAAGCTTACAGGAGATGGACACACTGCTATTGCTGCTTTTGGGCGCCGCCGTTCAATCATCGCAAAAAGAGCATGCCGTCAACTCGATCCAGAACCTCCCGGTCGAACTCCAACACGCATTCGTGGATAAGATCAAAGACGTAAGAATTAGATATCTTCATAGGACACATATATTGCTGCTCATTTGAGTCTTGGAGAGTCAGAGCGAGAGCGAGAGCGAGAGCCATGCCCATGCCCATGCCTATGCCCATGCCTATGGCCATGGCCTTGACCGAGTTACGAAATGGCCATAAACGTGCATGACCTTCAAATGTTAGATGCCGTTTTAGGTGACGGACAATCCCGAGAACATCTGGCCAACGGACTACGACGACCCAAAAGCGATGACAGTGGAGCAAAAAGACAAATACTATTTCATCCTGGTGAAGCATGTGAAAAAGTTGGTCAAGCAACGCGACTCGTTTGCCAACCAGGTCATGGAGATTGCCCTACAAACAACTAATCTCAATGAGGATGCCTTGGCTGATCCAAATTCGTCCCGACTCACCCCCGAGAAAAACCATTTCGCTCTGGAGATCTCCGAGAGCAAATCCAAAGTCCGGAAATTGAATCACCAATTGTAAGTGTGACTCGAGAAAAGGGAAGAAAGTCATGCTCGAGGTCCTAAACGCAGACACAAAGTCGAGGAAGAAGAGAGAATAATGCTCAAGTCTCTTTCTTTGCAGAGAGGAAAAAACTGAGGCCTTGATGGAAACGAAAAGCGAGCTCGAAAAGTTAGCAGCCCAAGTAGCGAAACTGCGCCAAGAGGTAAGCAACCAACTTTTTCTGTCTTTTATGCTTTTTCTTGTTTGTGGCCGAGCTTAAAGCCAAAGCCTAATGGCGGAACTGAACACGAAATTAGGCAATAAACTGGAACAAGGCGGAGAAACCAAGTTTGTGTCAGAAAAAGAAGATCAACGTTGGTTGTGTAAAGCAGCATGCATTCGAGTCAATCAAGTACGGAGTGTCTCCAAAAGGATAGTCTGTTCTCGTGTTGCGCCTTTTCTTCACGGTCGTCACTTGATATTGATTGTGGTGTCAACCATGCCATTCCATTGACTCTCATTTCAGACACATCATTATTTTTAGATGACACATCGGTGATTGGGGGCCCATTCTGGGGTTAAGGATTTTGATTGTGTTAGTGCATTTGGGATGGATTTGATTTTTTTTCCATTACAGAATATTGAGCTGACACAAGACGCCCGAGCCGCCAAAACCTACCGAGATGAGCTCGATATAGTCAGGGATCGAGCCAACAAGGCCGACGAACTGGAGGCCGAAATCCAGCGTTACAAGGACAAGGTCCACGACCTCCATTACTATAAAACCCGCGTGGACGAAGTGCAAGAAGACAAACGGATACTAGTGGAAACCAAGGACATGCTGGAGGAGCAATTAACCAAAGCCCGGAAGCGTTCGGATCAGGTGCTGTCGTTGGAAAAAGAGATCCTCTCCTACAAGACGGCCTTAGATAAGGTTCAATTGGATCGTGAGAGTGACAAGCAACGGATCGATGAGCTCACCGAAGAAAACTACGCCCTCCAAATGAGTACCAAAAGCTCGTTTTCAGAGTCACGATCGCTCTTGGCCGAGATGCAAGTTCTGAAAACCAAAGGAGGTGCGTGAACCTATTGGTGTAATACCGTTTGCTCGTTTGTTTCTTTCGCATTGGTATGCGTGTGCATTGTGTCACATGTGATTTGATTTGATGTGTGAGTGACAAGGCTCATTTGTTAGCATTCCGGGAAAAACGGGGTCTACGACAACAGACGGTGATAATAGCTGAGGACTTGGGTTGTAAGTCACCTACGCATTCGACGCCAACGAAAGAGATGGATCGTTGGATGGTTAGATCTTTCACGCGAGACCTATTCTTCGTTTCTAATTCCAGGCAAAGACACCAATATCTTCACCGAGCAAATTGGACAAGATGTCACTCGCGTGCACCGCTTGGAATTGGAAAACCAGCGGCTCATGTCGGAGCTGGAAAATGCCAAAGAACGAGGCTTCTCCGAGTTCTCGGGGAAGATCCTGGAACTCGAGAAAGAGAACAAGCGACACTCGATCACCATTGTGCAGCTTCAGCAACAAAGGGAGAAGGACGAGGACTACCATGCCCAACTGAACAATCAACTGAGGCGAAGCGAGTCCAAGATCAAGGAACTCAACACGGTCGTGGCAGCACTCAAAGAGGTCGAGGAGCAATTGTCCATTGAGAAGAACACCGAAATCGATAATCTCCAAACTCAAGTGGATAGTTTGCGGAAGCGGCAAGAGTCCTCCCAAAATGAGCAGCTCGCCCAAATCCAAGAGGAGAACCTCAACTTGATTAAGGTAAGGCCAATGAGTCCATAGGCTTTGGTTCTCGGGGAGAGTTTCGGATTAGTATATCGACTTGTTGGTTTACTATCCAAGGTCAAAGACCATGAGACAAATCAGACTAACTCTGGCAGAAAGTTGGAGAAATCAATCTGATGATACGTCAACTGAATAAAAATGGCTCCACCTGAACGAAAAGTGTCACATGAAAATAATGTAAATTGGAGCAAGGTCTTTTTCCAATATTACAGACCGACATGATATTGCTGAAATTGCAGAGAGTAATATTAATGAATATACAGTATAGTGGAGATGGTTTTTTGTTTATTTTTTGGACGATGCAGATTCGAATCTGGTTCATACAAAAAAATATATATTCTGCTCAAGTTTTGCGAGAGTTTTTATCGATATTCAAGATAAATTAGTGTCATTGTACCGCCTCATAGATATTATAACATCAACAGTAAGAGCGATGGGTGAAAGCCGAAAACTGGAAATGGAATCGAATTAGAGCTTGTGTTCCTAGCTTATGTTCAAGTGTCCATTTGCAGGAGCGTACTCATCTCCAAACTCAAGTGAACAAATTGAGCGGTGAAAAGGAGCGCCTCGCCCACAGAGTCGAGGACACGCAAGCCCAATTGAATCAGGCCGAGGACCTCAAGTTTGAAAAGGAGAAGCTCAACTCACAACTCGAGCGGGTCATGAAGGAGGCGGAGGATTTGCGATCACTTAAGGACTCGTACGAAAGCTCATCGGACTCCTTTGAGAAGACGCGGGACGAAAACGAACGCCTATCCAAGGCGTTGGACAAGTTGAAGACTGACAAGCATAACTTTCTGATGGATAACACCGATTTGAAACGTCAGGTCGACCTGTTAAACCGCAAGAATCAAGTCCTAGTATTAGAGTCGGATCGGATCCCTTCCTTGGAAAACGAGCGAGAAGAGCTCAAGGATACCATTAACAAGATGCGAATCAGCATGGATACACTCGAGGTCTCAGCCAAGAAAAGTGACGAGTTGGAACAAAAACTGGCTGCATTATCTTCGGACAATAGCCGACTGAAGCGTCAAGTTGAATCCTCGGCTAAGAAACTCGAGGAACTCGGTCGAGAACATACCACCATAAGCAACGAGAATAAGGCTCTTTTGAATAACATTCAAAACTTGAAGACCAATGCCAAGAACATGGAGAAGATGGAGAAGGAGTTCTACGATTTGGATGCAAATCACGACAAAATGAAGCGCGAACATAACTCTCTCACAAAAGAATTTGAGCGACTGACCCAGGCCCATGAGTTGAAGGAAGTCACTCTAATTGACCTACAATCCAGAGTAGAGACCCTCCAACGAGAGCGAGATGGCCTTGAACGAGAACTGGATCAATGGAAACAAGACTCGTCCAGGATCCAAGATCTCGAAATAGAACGTCTCCAACTCGTCCAAAGTGGCTCCATGGACAAGCGATCATTAGTGAAACTCCGGGAAGAGCTCGTCAACGAGAAGCTCAAGACGGAGAGCCTCAGTAACCAACTCGAGGGTCTCAATCAGCAACTAAGGACTCTGGGCATCGATCAAAACATTCTCAACGGACAGGACGAACTGATTTCATCCGAGTGAGTCTCTTTTTCTTTTTTTCTTCTATGTACTGTACATACCACATACAGGTTAAAACAATAACGACGAACCTGACTTCAAATAAACCTGTCTTTAGGCGGATGAAGAACTTGGAAGGCTCCATGGATCAGTTGTTAGAGTCGCAACAGAAGAAGATCAAGGGCCTCGAGAGTCAATTGACGGTTGCACTCAAGCAGAAGACCAACTACCAACAACAAGTCGAGACTCTGGAACTTCAGGTAAGAGCGATGGGACTCTTTGGAAAGCCAGAATGACAACGCTCTTAATAGATGCCTCATCCGATCCGTTCCAATAATTTGTGTTCCAGATCAAAGCGGGAGATTCTCAAGTTGGATTAGAGAAACAACTGTCAAAGGTCGTCAAGGAGAAGGACCAATACCGATCGGAATTACTTGAGCTCAAAATGGAGTCCTCTACCAATGCCGAGAAGGTAAGGAGTAGCTGGGAGCACAATCTTCGGGTTAATCCAGCAACATGTTGACCAGCTATCGTTGTGTTTTTTCAAAGATTGAGTTATACGATGCCAAGGTCAAAAAACTCAACGAAGACTTGGTCAACATCAAGGTGGAAAACTCCACCCTTCAGAGTCAATCGTCGTCCTTATTGTCCCAAATCAACCACCTTCAATTGAATCAGAACAGTCTGGAGAGTGCCAAACGAAAGGTAAGGAAAGCTTCCATCGCTCTGCTTCTCTTTTGATCGAAGACGAAATGCATCCAAGTATAAATCATCCGCTTAGTCTGACGAGAGTGAGCGCCGCTGGAAAATGGAGCGCCAAAACCTTTTGCGGGATCAAGTTGAGCTCCAGAAGCTTCACGACGGCTTGCAACAGGACTATGATAATCTGCTCATAGAAAAGGATGGTCAAAAGGAAGTGGAAAAAGCCCTCAAGGCGGATTTGGCGAAACTCCAGGTAAGTAAACGAAAACAAGCTCCAAGATATTCAGACCAAGCACGCGCAGTAAGTTAACGTCGTATGGATATCGTTCTTTTCATATGTACGTATGTCAACAGTCTATGTCTCTGAGTCTAAGTGAAGGTCAAGATACCTTGATCAAAGCCAAAGAAGCCCTGGATCAAGAGCGTGAGAACTTGCGGGCGGATGCCCGCACTTTAGCCAACCTCCGCTCTGAGCACAACCGTTTGAAAGAAGATTTCCGGTCTTTGTTTACGACTAATGAGCGCGTAAAGGGCGAATATTGCAACCTGCAAAGCGATTACAAGGCCCTGAAAACGAGTTACAACCAACTCAAGCTGCAGCAGACCGACTTCAAAGGTCAATTAGATGAGACTCGCTCACAATTGACCCAAGTGGACGTAGAGTATTCCAAGGCGATGAATCGGTGTGAAGTTCTTACCAAGATCAATAACTCCCTAGAGGACGACCGAAAAGGACTGATGGAGCAGGTGAGTGAGGACTATTGCGAGGAGGCACATCTAAAACCTAAGTAAATGAAAAGGTGTGGCTAACCTCTGTTTTTTTGCTCGTTAGTTCTCCATGCTACTAAGCCAATATCAAGAACTGCTGACCCAAACATTGAACGACAAGGAACATTTTCATGAAGAAGAGAAATTCTACACGGACAAAATGAATCATTTGAGTCGACAGAAAGAGAAGCTCGAGGAGAAAATCATGGAGCAGTACAAACGGATGGACAATTCGCCTCAGAAGAAGTAAGACTAGTATGCATACATACATCACACCATATATTGCAAAGCAGCTTCTATAATGGAAGCTCAAATAGCACGATGACGACTCGAATGTGTGACGGGTCTTAAACATGGACATTGTTTTTCATCTAGAATGGGCTTGGGCGGAACCTTCGTGCAAAAGATGAAGAAGTACAGTCTCATTCCTGGCAACAGCCGGACCAGTAATAGCAGCCAAGGGAACATATCTGGATCAGGAGGATCCACGTCGGCTGCTTCGGCTCTCTCGGCAGCCAAAGTTCGAAGTCACACCCTGAACCCGATTAGTATCAATCGGGCCAGGTCGAACTCTCGAGGCCGTTTGAGGACAGTGGAGGATGCTCAGGACAGCTCTTCCGTGGGATCAGGTTGCAATGATAGTCTGGATTCGGGTTCACATTCACCACGCCAAGACAACCTGATCACTCGATCCGAATCCGCTCATGAGCTCACCCGACGACGGGAAAGCCAAAACCACAAGAATTCCGTGGCCCATCTTGCCATTCCACCGCATTTAGAAGAGGATTCTGATGGCAATCACGCGGACAACGACTCGGTTAACAGCCTAATGTCGGGAGCCAGTACGTTTCTAACGGGTAGGTGTTCTAGACTCGTGAACGTGAGCGGCCGGTAATTGATTCTTGAATCGACGAGCCATTTACTATTTGAGTCCTGATTTATTGCAGGCACATCCGATCGCTATGGAGAGAGTGATCATCACCATAACCATATTCATCACCATCAGCATCCCCTGATGCAAAACCAGAGTGTCTCAAGTCACAGTGAGGTGGGTCTCCCTCTGACCTCCAAAACCAGGTAAGCTTTCACTTGATTCCTTCGCATTTTGGTTGGGCATGATGTGTTCGGCCTTGATTTGTGTACATACTGTACCTATGTGTAGAGCATGCTCTCTGGTCTTCCAGCTTATCTAGGCCTGGAGTTACGCGCATTTTAATCAATGGAGGAGAACAAACCGAGTCCAATCAACGCTCCAGCACACCTCGTTTGACCTCTTGGAAAAGCACTAATTCTAGTCCAATCCTGGGAGAATCGCAGTGCCATCAAGAGTAAGAGCTGATTAGCACAGGTGCCCAGGGACCTGCATTTGTCGTCTCCTATTCGATGTTTCTTCTTTTTGTAAATATGACATTTGTAGAAATTTGCGCTTTAGTTTGAATAGGCGAGATCTAAGTGATTAAAGGATACCACTAGATATCTCTGTAACAACTACCACCGAAATATGACAATGTCAACTCTGTGAACGAGAATAGGTTGTTATGTCCAATTGCTTCTCGTACCATTGTAGATTGAATCTTTTCTGTGACAGACCCTAAGCAATGAAAACCATACTGATTCTATTTTTTGTTTCAGCTCCTCTGCACCTGCTGTGCCCGCACGAAAACCCTCACGAAGTGGTGGCAAGGAAGCCCATCCTCCTCCCCCACTTCCTCAGCGACCTCACAAACTTCAGGGTGGTGGCGGTAGTAGTAGCAGTGGCTCAGGGTCGAGCGTTGGTCGTGGATGCGCCTTGGATGATAATCGATATCACCAAGACGACACGGACGACTCGTCCACTATTGATGAGGAACCGAGCAAGCAAGAAAATACCGCTTGGTACGAGTACGGGTGTGTGTGAAGTTCAATCCGAAGAACGCCACCCATGCTATGACGCTACCAGCCAAGCCTTTGTCCGTGATAGGGCCCATACACAGTACGGGCAGATCACATGAATAGCTTTAAAAATGAATTCCAAAAAGACCCCCACCCCCCCTCAATTAAGCTTGCTAATTGTGTTTTGTAGTTGTGGTAGAACACTAGGTTTAAGCGTTGTTAACTTGGTCTGTTAGATGACAAATCACTCTTTCCCTCCCGTTGATGATTGCTTCTCTCACATGTGTTCCTTTTCCACGATGGCGGTTGATGCCACCAGCGAAGATGCCGCACAAGACTGCCTTTAAGAGGTAATCTTGTGCCTATCCTTTTCTCGCGGCATTTGTCATGGCTGTGATTATCCCTCAAAAAATTCATGTTCTCCCTACCTGTCACTCTTTGGCTCTCCAAAAGACCTAAGATTTTATTGTCCCACACTGCCTTCAGAACCGACGGCCAGGCGTGTTTCCGAACTCTCTATCTCAATCAACTCTTGATTCAAAGATTCTCACTACTATCAGAAAAAATAAAGTTTACCGATTCTATTGAACGATCAATTTTGGTTTCTATTTTCGTTTGCCAGACACAAAACTGGTGAAAGTGCTTAAAGCTTGACCAATAACTCCCGACCCGGATGACCCAGACCCGCCTAAAAGAGAAGACAAACCCCCTCCGGACGCTGCTGCCGTTGCAGATGATGACGACGAGGACGAACTGGTGCCCCCCGTCAACATCTCCGCCGCATTATTGATTAAAGCTGTGGAGATGAGCTTGTCGATGGTGCCAAAAGAGGAGTCTGATCCCGCCAAACCCGCCAAGCCTCCCGTGGAGCTGGATTGGGTCTGCGTCCCACTAGTTCCTCCTCCTCCAATCACGTCTGACACGATGGAACTTAAAATGGGAGCCACTTCTTGGTTGACGCTGGGTTCGACCTGATTGAACAGTCCGCCATTATGATTGTTGAGGTAGTCAACCACCCCCGAGGCCTCCGTGGGACACTGACGGTACATTTGCTGACAAGAACTTCCTCGTCGAACGAAACCTCCACCGGATTTCAAGTCACTTCGCGTGGCATGCCCTATGAGAGCCGCTCGAACGTAAGGGAACAGGTTGAGGTGATCCATACCAGTAGCTTGGAACAACCGAATGATGTTGCCCTGCACATTTGACGTAGCAGCTTGACGCTTTTTACGACCCAGAAGAGCACTACCTAATTGACTCAGCAGACCCCCACCACTGCTTCCCCCACCACCAGCACCTAAGAAACCCCCTTGTCCGGGTCTTGGTGGCGGTTGCTGTTGTTGTAGCAGTTGTTGCTGAAAGTTGGGGGGCCTAAAAGGCGCGTTGGGTGTGTCAAAATTAGGTCCATTGGGCGCGGGAGCGAAGCGGGTATCCGTTGGGTTGGAGGCGGTGAGCCCAGTGGCGGTGGCACTTTGAAACCCTGACAAGGGTCGGTTGATGAGCTCGGACACGGCATCGCCATCCGTTTGCATGTATTCACAGAGCATCTTCTCCAAGCATTGGTACTGATCAAAGTCTTTGACCGAGCCGAAGATGTTGTCCAAGGAGCCCAAAATGGAAGGACCCGGACCATCGGGAGACACGATCGAGGACGATGACGACGAGCCAGAATCGGATGCACTCACCACTATCCTGAAACACCCGGATTTAAAATTCAAATTATGAACCAAACAGCCTGATGCAAGCTTTACAATTTCAATTCAATTAAAAAACAACGACTGTTTTGACTTACGCTTCGTTTGCGTCATCCACAACTTCTCTCCCCGCTGCAACCTCGGAGGAGCCTCGGAGGATACCCCCCTCAACCAGACTCCATTGTAGCAAAAGAATTGAAAGGCTAGGGTGCAATGAACGCCGCATGACGAGTGTGTGAGTGCCCACTACACTTCAAATATTGGTTTAGAAGATGCCAATGGTGGGACCTATTTTTGCCACTCACAAGTTACAAATTCCAACTCGAAGAGACAGAAGAAAATGCAACAACGTTCTTAATCGAGTGGGATTGCGGTTCAAGGTAATTCTGTTTCTTTCTCGAAAATCATCGGATCCTCAACGGTCATTCGCCGCCTCATCCAGCGGCCTACGCAATTCCCAGTATACGCTATTTGACATTCAGGTGGGCCTTAAAAAAAACCTCTGAATGCTCCCATGCAGGTATGCATGGACTAGAAGCATGCATCCTCCTGAGATCCTGAGCGCTCGAATATTTGGTTAGACTCGGGCGACGACCTTGAGGACGCAAGCAGGTCTAATGCTCAGGACGCGATTGACTTCCGCTCGATCCGAGCGTACATCCGCTTCAATAACTAACTTTTCATATTGCTGTGTTCCTTATTCAGAGAGCAAGGAAGAGCAGGGGGAATTCCCCATGAAGCTATTCGCAGAAAAATTTACACAGCGTTGGGTCAGAAAAGAGACAATTCCATAAGGCGTGTGGAAGAGTTCATTGGAATATCCCGCATTAATTAATAATAGAGGTCACATGACTAAGAAAATGCGGCTCTGAAGGGGGAATGTAAAGCAAGATACTCGAGAAATTTTACTGAGAAGAACTGAGAGGATGTAGAGCGCCAGACGCATTGTATGTTGAGTTGACAACTTGACCTTCTTTGCTACTCTGCTATATCGTTGATCTTAACGACTTATTTGATGATAAAATAAGACAAAGATAGCAAATATTGACACTTTCCCATTCGTTCAGAGGAATGAATATTCAGCAGCCGTGCCCGATAGAGCCCGACCGATCCCAAACCTCAGGTCCGATGCGTATCATCGTACGTACGTGATTTGCTTACTGCGTAGGTGTTCAAGTCTATTGCTATTGGGATGGATAGAGGTCACCTATGGCAAGGGGCTGCAGGTCAATCCGCTGAGTTTCATCCGTGGTCAGCCATCGATCAAGGTGCATGTGTGGTGTTCTAGGAGCCGAGGAGGTGCGCACTCACAGCAGATCCAATCCGGAGGAGAGGGGACGGTGGAGGACAGGAAACGGCGGTACTCCATGTCCCACAATGGCCCAAAGAATTACATTTGCACTGCTTTGTGGTTTTTATACCCTCAGTCAAATTCTGTGGGATTAGAAAATAATACTAATTTTTCAACAATCATCAGTCATGGCCAGGAAAAGAGCTCTGTTTTAGGTGCAATATAACTAAATAAGAATGACTCCAGACAAAGATAATTTTGATTTTAAATAAATACTAGGTAAGTAGTTTCAAAGATGCTAGATATTTGAAAGAAATTTGAAAAATTGACACTCGAGAAGTGGAAAGTAACGCCCTCTAAGAACTGAACTTCGTGCCGACTTCGTAGGTCCTCTTGAGTTTTTGAAGGCAGTGCTTCCAGACGAATGGCAAAGGAAAGTCCCAAATAACTGTCAAACATCGCAAACGAGCCTCAGCTGACGGAGCTGTTCCTTATTCTGGTTTGTCTTAGGGTAATGACAATAAAAAAAACGTTTTTTCGGTCACTATCACTAAAAAAATCATTTGAAAACACCAAGTGATTCATTTTCACAAGAAAAAAAAATATTCTTTAACGCAAAAACGTTAAAAAGCAAAAAAGCCACGTAAAAAGAAAACATTAGATTGATTTTGCAAAAGTTTGAAGCAATTACCAAAGGTTTTTATATTTTTCATTATTTCAAAATCTTTGAAACCAAAAGGCCTTGAAGTTGTCGCCTAACTTGCACCCCCAAAGTAATACCCAAAACCATGCAGGTCTCTAGATCAAATTTGGTTCCTTTGGGTGCTTTATTTTAGCTATCTCTCAGGGTGAAAAGACTTGAATTAAAATGTAAATGTTTTTATATTTGCTGTTTTGCGTGGAAAGTATTGAGGTTTTGTTTACATTTTTAGGAAACGCTGAAACTTTTGCCAAAAAGACCAGCAGGATTGATGTGAGAATTAGCGAACAACTACTATAATGCAACTAACCAAAAAGATTGGGAAAATGCAGTACGTGTATACAGTCCTCAACCAGAATTCAGAATCAATTGTAGTGAATGTCAAGGTTTACACTTTCGAGCCCTCCAATCCATTTGCCCCCCTAACCTCTACCTCCGGACCTTCCATTTTTGCCCAAATACGCCAATTATCTCATGAAAAAGCTGGCAGCTACCAAAATCAAGTTTGAAAAGAGGGGAAATTAGGCATTATTTGTATCTCCAAGTCTCCATGGGCATTGCCTGTTCATGTGGTTATAAAAGCTGACAAATCTTGGTGACCTTGCAGCAATTTCCAGCCACTCAATATGCCAACCAATGATGCCCAGTAAGTAATAATCCCAATTGAGGAATTTAACGTCAATCCTTTGGGGAAGGGCAAATTTCTAAAATTGATTTGGCAAGAGGCCATCATCAAATTCCAATGGCCGAGGAGGACATGCCAATGACCATGGTAGTCACATTATTTGGCCTTTATAACTTTTTGCGAATACCTACTAACTTTTCAACATGTAATGGATGGCGTACTTCATAAATTGCCTTTCTTATTTGTGTCATTAATTGGACGCTACTCTTGGATAACAAGCAAGCTCTTCCGCACCCGAACATTTAGAACTTCTCAGACATGTTTTTCAAGCTCTCCAAGATGATGGGGTGGTCTTTCAGCCAACAAAATGCTTATTGGACGTGTCAGAGTTGATTGTTCTCGGGCATAACGTCTCGGGTAGACAAGAGTCGCCCCCCTGAGGAGAAATGGGTGCAATGAGGGATTGTTCATATGATTTCAATTGCTTGCAAATAGTTTTTGACTAGCATTCAATTTGTTAAAGAACGGTACAACTAAGATTTAAATTCAATTGAGACATATTTCGTCATTTTGACTGTAGGATTTGTCTGAATTAGTACAAAACAGATTGATGACTTGTTTTTTGGCAAATGCGGAAGCAGGGCTTGCTCGGCAGTAGGGCTTAAAGACAAATTCGAATGACACTTCCGGCAAAAACTTCCAATAAATGCAAATTCTTGTAATATAAAAACTTATCCATGACGCCGATTGGAATATATTAGTGAGATCAATTTTTCAACAGAAGGCCCCATTTCAATGATTTTCAAGGGCCCAAAGTGCTGGATTACAAAGTGGCGCCATTTTATCAGGCCAAATAGGCCTCGTTCAGCCAGGTACGATCAATTCTCCTGAACAATCGCCTTTTTCAGAGTTAGCATCGTGATACTAAAGAGTATTGAAGCGAGTGAAGACGGGTGATTCAGTAAGTCTTAATTCTCCAAAATCACCGAATCTAATGTCCTTCTTTGCATGGTCATAGTACATAAGAAATCTTAGTCAAGAACGCAGAACGTTAAGTATACGCGTCCTACACACCCCACATGATACCCCAGTGAGACCTGTTAACTATCCGACCTCGTCGAATTGAATAACCAGATCTATAGAGGAATGCCGGTTGGATCTGTTGTGGGTCAAGATATGGAAGGTCTAAAATCTGAAGTGCTACCTGACGAGCTTGGTGGTGTTGATGATGGAGTTGTGGGTTGTGTGTCAGACTCTAGGAATGCGGGCTTGAGATGATTAATTAAAACGTTGTCTTGTCTTGATCCAAAATCAATAAGAAATTTGTCGTGACGCTCCAGGACCCGAAACGGGCCATCGTATGGTCGCTGAAGAGGTGTTCTATGCGCGTCGGGCCTAATAAAGACATGAGTTGCATCCGACAATTGATGAGGAATATAAAAATGTGCCTTGCTATGGTTAGATGAAGGTTGCGGGCAAACTTGTTCCATGCGCCTCTGAAGTTTTCCAGCAAAGGTAAATGGATCCAAATTGGAACTTGCCGGGTCCAAGATTTCGCCCGCTAATCACAAAACCGTGCCACACACTAAAAATTATGTAGATGAACATCCAAAATCTTCCTTGAGGGCGGCCCTCATGCCAAGGAGTACTACTACTGGAAGATGATCAACCCATGAATCGTCGGACAAACGTGCTCTCAATGAATTCTTTAGTTGCCTGCGCATTCTTTCTACTGCCCCGTTGGTTTAAGGATGATAAGACGTTGTTGTAATAGGTTTGATGCCAAATAATCGTAACATAGAAGCCCATAAGTCCGAAATGAATTGTCGCCCACGATCCGAGGTTATTGTGGCTGGGACACCAAAGCGGTCAATCCAACCAGATAGAAGGGCTCGTACGCAAGATTCAGCTGTAGCATCAGACATAGGGATGGCCTCTAGCCCTTTGATAAATTTATCCACCACGGTGAAGAGATAAGTTGACCCTTTCGATGGGGGAAGAGGTCCTACGATGTCCACATGAATGTGGTCGAATCGTCGTGAGGGTAAGTGAAATTCCTTGATTGGACTAATCGTATATCCCACAATACTATCTCTGGACTTTAACGTGCGATACATCCAACCACACATTTGAAAGGCTTTACCCGCCTTGAACTGGATATTTTCATCGAACTTTCCATTATTTTGGAGGACTACACCTAAATAAATCTTTCATAGATGAGACCTGTTCAATATCTTTACCTCCATTATCTTTGAGTGGAGTATTCAAAGGAGTTGACCCAAACGTCATTGAGCGGAATTTCATTCCTTTCATGGCCATATTACTCTCAGTTACCCATGAGTAGATTCGATCTAAGTCCTTTGCATGGCTACTGGAATCTTGGCCATTCCTACCAGAAACTAACTTTGTATCGTCAGCATAAGAGGAGAGACTGGCAGTAATACTAAGCTTTTGAAGCGGGGCAACGAATATTATAAAAAGGAGGGGCCCCAAGATGGAACCCTCTGGAACACCTGACTTGACATCATGTACGTCACTAAGGGATCCCTCGTCCTTAACAATTTGCTTCCTATCCTGAATGAAGCTTCTTATTCAATTGAGAACCTTGCCTTGGATCCCAAGGTCATTATCTACTTTATCAAGGGCCTTGGTAAAATCGAGATAGACAACATCAACTGACTGATGTCTCTCTAGTTCCTCAGTAATTTGTTCTATATGTTCAATCAGTTGGGTTAAGTCTTACATTAAGTCTGTATTAATTAGTATGAATATTTGTAAGATCCCTGCAACCAAACAGTTCGAATCCAGTAATTGTGGATAGTCTCCAATAAAAGTTGGAAGTAATTCAGGGTAAGATTAAGGCCTCCATCGACAATGACCAGTTACAAACTGAGAGTAAGGTGATTCAAGAGGTCAGGTCAAATCCGAAGGCTTTTTTCTCTTATACGAACTCTAAGAGAAAGATGAAACACCCTATTGAGCCTTTTGAGGTTGATGGTGCTGCCATTAGCAATGTAGAGGCTATGGCTAACATGCTTGGAGATCAGTTCTCCAGTGTGTTTCCAACCCTACTGAATTTAGAAGCATCAACTTATTGTTTTATGATGATCTCACAGTCACTGATCAAGATGCTTTAGAGGCTATCAGAGACTTGAGACTCTCTAGTTTTCCTGGCCCTGATTGTGTGACATCTCAGTTTCTGGTGAGATTCTCACTGGTTCTTGCTCCTGTTTTCTCGTACTTGATACGTTGCATCTTGGATCAGGGCAAGTTTCCCTCTTCACTAAAGTTAGCTCACGTTGTTCCAATTTTGAAGGGGGAGATAAATCGCTCCCCAGTAACTAAAGGCCAATTTCTCTCACTTCGAATATTGCAAAGGTGTTTGAGAAGATCATGAAGTTCAAACTTGTTGAATTTCTTGAAGTTTATGAAGTCCTTCTTTCCAGCATGAGTTCCGAGAACATTTTAGCACGATGACCCAACTGATTGAACTCCTTTGCATGGTAAATGGTAAAAAAGAAAACAATGTATTCTGTTGCATTTAGACAAGAGATATATTTGGACTCATGATTTTGACAAACAATTCTGAAAATTTTTGACATCCAAAAGGAAGGAGGGGGATAAAAACATTCTTTTCACCATGATTTTGTCTAAGCCCCCTTATACTTTGAGGATTAGTCATTCTCTTCTAAAATTGTGACCAAGACCAAGGCTGTAACTGATTTGAATTTAATTTATAAGTGATATTGACATGCATTTACGCCATAAAAAACCAAATAACTAGAATGTTCAAGCTCCACAGGAGTTGTACTTCATGAGCATGATTTCAGGTCAGCTGACGCTGGGTGGCAAGTGACAGTCACACTTCGTGAAATCTCCCTTTAGGCAAGTTGAATCATTCCCATGAATCGTTCGTTAGTCTTGTTTTCTTTTAATTTCTTGTGATTCTTACAAATATGCATGTAGAAAGAGCAGTAGGATAAAAAAACATGCTTTTTGAGCATAACACACGTAACATGTTCAAAAGATTGGGACATTAGCAGAGCAAATCACATATTCTATTAATTGCCCTTGTTTAGCAACGCATATCGAAAATGTAGCAAAATGTATCCGAAATTGCAAAGCAATGATGAGGCATTTGGAATTTCGTTTCAATCTTCCAACAATTTGTTTCAATGTGGGCGACGTCATTACACCTTTACGTAATGTTTTTTGAAGGGTGCTAGGGGAGAGCAATTGCTCGGTAAGGGGTCGTATTAGGAGTTTCAGCTCAGAATTTGCAAGCACCGTCAACGATTCAGATTTGTACCAAAGTTGCCTTAGGAATTTTGACTACCAACGGAACTTTTTGACACCCAGCAACAGCTGAAACGAAAACATGCGATCACAGCGCCCTTGATCGATCTATTTATGGAGTTATCTATGATTTACGCATTGAAACTTTTGTTGACTTTCGGAATCGCCATCTAGTGGGTCAAGAGCACAAAACAGCAGATGGGGCTCAGTAAAGCCAGGCAACTAAAAGGGAGAAGTGGTCCGTGACGCCAGAGGTCGCTTGCATCCAGCTTGGTGGTACGAGTTGAAATTTATAGCACTAGTAAGAGGGTGTTTTTAGTTTACAAAGTGACCTTGCAATGAAATGCTCCCAATCTTCAACAACATTCCTTTTGAACTTAGTTAGACTAATTGCGGCTTTCAATAATAAACAGGCTTTCAATAGAAAAATAATTTGATGAAATATATGACAAATGTGTCTCGTGACCCCACGGAAACAGGAAAATAGTCCTAACAGACCTCAAATTAATCAATATCTTCACAACTTTTTCAGAAATGAATATGATAGCATCAGGATTGGACATAAAAAAGGGCTTAGAATTGAGCAGCGCAGAGATACACTTGCTTTCATGACATATTGAGGAGCACGGTATTTGAAAATGATAAATTTAATTCATTTTTCTGTTTGAAAACACTTCATAAGTTAAATGTTAAAAACGAAATGTCCATTTATGTACCAGAGAAAAGTGAATTTAATCAGAATATGGCCTGTTTCGTAAAGATATACTTGCTTTCATGGCATATTGAGGAATCTGGTATTTGAAAATGATAAATTTAATTCAGTTTTCTGTTTGAAAACACTTCATAAGTTAAATGTTAAAAACGAAATGTCCATTTATGTACCAGAGAAAAGTGAATTTAATCAGAATATTGCCTGTTTTGTAAAATTGTCATCTTAAATGGAATGCACACCACTTATTACTTATTTGTTATACATTTTATCATTTGCACATAGAATACAAGCTTATTAAATGCAATCAATCATGGACTTCTAGAAATATGGACTGTGAACGAGCCTCCCGCCAAATTAGGCTGCTCTTGGTCATGGCTACTCTGAGCCATTTTGCGAATAAAAGTAATAATATAAGAAACGTAGAACTCTTCAATTAATTGATGGTCATTTTTTATCGTTTACTTGTAAAGTGAATCGTTTCAAAGTCATGTTGTCAAAAGCTTACGTAGGTCTTGAGGTCGTATGAAGTGCCTAGGTTTCAAACCATTGACAAAAAGGCCACCAAATTTAGCCAGGTAGCGGAATTAATCATGTTTAGTGTCGATCTGGCCCGTGATACCCGTGTCTTCCACTTCATCGTGGGTTTGATCCAAGCCCATATCTTAGGCCACAAATTTCTTGAAATATGGACTGTGAACGAGCTTCCCTCCAAAACGGCTTGCTCTTACGTCATAGCAGCTCTGAGATACTTTTCAAAATAAATCATTACGATAAAAAGCTCATCTGGACCTACATCAACCCAATTTTTCTCTACAGCCTTAACCTTTGGCTTCCCAACTCCGTCCTGAAGTCTGCAGATGCCCTCTTTACTAAGTTCCCCAAACAATACCTGTGCGTGCCCCAACATGCCAACAATGCATGGACGCATTTTCTGTGAGACACTGAGCCCCTCATAATCGGGCTGGTAAGGTTAGTGTCCAACAGTGTTGGGAACCTAACCTTTCCGGAGGTGATGTCCAGACACAAGTTGTCCTTCCAGTCAAGGACTTGTTTACACCTGTCCTTGGCCGACATCCCTTCGTAGTATTGGTGGTCACGCATCTTTGTCCGGCTCACGGACAAATCTCTCTCAAAGACTCTGTTTAATCTGGCCCATCCTCTTCTCTGCAATATCCAAGAATTTCATCATTTACCTCTACCCACCGGTTTATATGCTATCTGCAATTCCCCTCTTCACTTTTTTCATGTGCACTGATCCAATCTTAGTCAAATTCATTGTAAAATTGCTTTCTAATCAACTATTTTATCAGTCTTGACTGATAATTTCATTCTTTTATCCTTGAATCGCTTTTTGTATAAGATATTTTTACATACAGTTACATACTTTTTACAAAATGACATGACCAAGAGTCGCAAGTAAAGTATTTCGTTTCAATGTTATGTTGTCAAAAGGTAATGATGCAAACAAAGAGGCCGAAAATTAGAGTTTTATTAAGAGCTTGTTGCATAACTTTGACCAGTTCCCTAAGCATAGTTTTGGGCTCAAAATTGGCCAAGTTCATCTATTCCACAAGATCTTGCGGTCGTACAAAGTGCTTTGTGTGAATAAATTGAATGGTTTAGGAGATAACAAATTTTTGCTTTCATTCGCATTCCAAATCTCTAGTCCGTGATTAAGCCTTGCTGCCGTCTGAGCAGGTAGGTCTTGGAAGAAATTGCTCTTTTTATAAGGCCTCAAATCTCAAGTTGCAAGATCTGGAAGACTATTGTTCGTATCTTCACGGCACCTCATTCTCATGCCGGCATAAACTAGTTCTTGGTCAAAGTCATTGACTGGGTTCTCATAACAGATGGGATCGAGTGGTCATGAGTGGTGGGGTTTAAAATGTTTATTCAAACAGGCCAATCTTCATTGGGCCGCTGGTCATGGAACCCACAGCATCACCAAGAGCAATGAAACTATGATATCTGGTTGACACCATGAGGATATTGCTGGTGAGTGGCATTCTCTACTATTCTAACAGTGCTTTCATGTCTTTGGACATTCGCTCATTATTCCGGTTGCTCTGTTGATGTCGTCAACTTGAAGTTCTTTTGACTTGGTTGTCAAGGCTCTTCCAGTCCAATGGTCTTCGTGGTCAATCCAAGGGCAAAAGCCCCCGGGTCTGGAGATACCTTTAGCTGGCTGAAGAGGGCTCACTTGCCAATATCAGGAGATGGGTACACAGCTTTGCGCTTTGGATAGGTTGACTTCAGGGCCAGCCTCCTTCGCAGTGGTTGATGACTAGGTTTTCTCCAAAGGCGGGAGTTGAACCCACGCCCTCTGGGAAACCATGTCGTGCGGTTGATCAACCACTCACTTTGACCATTATTGGGCCACGGATAGGATTAAACTACAATGTAACACTCTCCCTCGATGTTTTTGTTACTACAGAATTCAATGTTTTGCCAACAAGTTGGCTTTGGCATCAGCTGAACTGATGAGACGAGAGCGCCAAAATTACAGCTTACTGCCAAGGAATGCCAAATCAGCCTCACGATTTCAACGAGCAGGCTATACATATAGTCTTAGGGCTCAGTACATAAACTCCGTACTTTAGTACGATTCTTGACGATTTTCTTCGACTTTTCCGCCCCTTTGGCTAGCCACCCCTCCTTTATGGGCTCATTTGGGGGCAGCTCATTAGCTAACCTTAACTTTTTATTAAAGAATTCTAGTGGGCACCAAATATCCCGGATCCATTGTTCTATCATTGCTCCTACAGCAACCTTTGAGTGTCGAACGAACTGGTTTCTGAAAACAAGTCCATTAGACCGTTTAGACCCTCGAAAGCTTTTGTGGCTTCCTTGCTCCAATGGAGAGCTGAGTCACTAAGGGTAACCATCGAATTTAAGGGAATGAGGTGTTCGGCTGCTCCTTTAATGAACCAATGGTAAAAATTCACGATCCCCAGAAAACGACGCAATTGTTTTGAGGTTTCAGGTTTCGGAAAGTCTTTGATTGCTTTGACTTTCGATGGCAGTGGTTCCAAGCCCAGTGGCCCGACCTTATACCCTAAAAAATCTACCGAATCTGACGAGAAAGCTGATTTTTCCACGCTGCACACCAATCCAAAATGTTGAAGGCAATCGAACTCTCGTCTTAGGTGAGAGACGTGATCGGCCAAGGAGTTGGAACCGACCAAAACGTCGTCAACTTAGACGAAAACGAAAGGTAACCCTGGAAAAGCCTCGTCCATAAAACGTTGGAAGGTTTGTCCAGCATTTCGGAGTCCGAAAGGCATTCTCACATATTCGCATAGGCAGTAAATTGTTGTGATGGCGGTCATCCTAACATCCTCTTTCATTCCTAGTTGATTGGAATTTGATGATAGGCTTTAATCAAGTCCAATTTTGAGAAGATTCTTGCCCGTTGGAAATTGAATGCGAAGTCATGGAGCTGAGGAAATGGGTGGGAGTCGACCGTAGTTTGCGTGTTCAGGGCTGTATAATCGCCGCATGGCCTCCACTCACCATTTGGTTTCCTGACCATATGCACAGGACTTGAATAATTGCTCTTCGAAGGCCTCAAGATACCAGACCTGACAGCATTGATCTCAACTCTTTGCAAAGTCCATCCTCTTTCTCGGGAGACATCGGTCTAGGTTTTGATGAAACTGGGCGACCATTAGTCTCTAAGATATGCCGCGCTGAGTGCTTCGGTGAAGGAAGGTGTCCCTCTTTGGCGCCAAAAATGTCATTGTATGAATGAATCAACATACTCACCGCCGGTGGGAGTGGAGTCTTTTCGTTAGTTGAAAGATTGGAAGGGGAGAGAACGGGTGCACTGAAATTGTTAATCTTTTTGGATACGGCAGAATGAGAAAGGTTCGAACAATTTTGAATCATTTTATTGTGGACAACGTTTTTCTTTGTAGTTCAGAATCAACGATCTTCAACTATAGGTTCTAATTTCCGACCCATTTGCCGCCATGAGAACCAACCTTGGATCTACCTTCTTGTGGGGAGGCAACCATGCCCTCCCAATGGCAAAGGGGTTTACAGGAACAAGCTTTTTTCCCCAACGAGGGTGAAAGAAGCATTCAGTTTTGGATTTTCCATTGTTGATTGCAGCAACTTCCATTGAGAGCTTCTCTAAATCGTGTTCCATTCGCATCAAGGTATCTCGTGGCGTCGGAACACGATTCGATCCCGATAGAGCGGCCACCGAAGGCGGATGCTGAACTCTTGCCGATGCAATATTAGTACATAGAGCGGATATTTATCATAATCGAGTCTGCCCTTTTTGCGAGTGTATCGACGTCCTCCGTTTCTCTATCGGACGCCGATTGTGAAGTAACGTCGGGGTCACCACTTTGGTGGTTCGGTCGTTATGTTTTATTTCACCCCATCACTAGTTGTATCAGGGTGGCTTCGATCACACCACAAAACCTTGGTTTCATTTTCTAATTTAATTAATCTGCTTAATCAAAAACAGACGCTTATTTTGTGGAGACCTACACATGCACATTGAAAGCAATGCATTGCTTTTTCTGCTGGCCAACATTTCCGAAATTGTTTGTCAAATGATGTGTCCAAACACATGCATCAAAGGTAAGTAACAAATACAACTGTTTTGTTTCTATCAAAATGGTTGATAACCATGTGAAGACAGATCCACACAAAAGCGATTATATCTCTGACAAACGAAGCCCGATGATTTAAGAAAGTGAAACAAGATTGATGATTGTAGAGTAACTAATCTTATACGTAACGATCTGTAGCTTTCATATCTGTAGCGCTGTATATGACTCATCGCAGTAGATCTGAGCTGGATTCTTCGTTGATCAGCTTACCCCTCTCGTCTCACCACTGAGACGACTGCCACAGTGGTTCAAAAGCCTTTTTGAATTCCAACAGAAATATCCAAGCAAATCTTGTTAGCTTATAGCCATATGCGCGACAAATTTGAGCCAGATTTCAATAAATCAATCCCGTCAAAATAACTTCTTATGGTTTTTGCAAGGAAGAAGACTGTTGAGATGGATATGCGCATTTCTCTCAATACCTGATAAGCTTTTTTGACCACCGTGGTGAGACGGGTGAGACGAGAGGAGAGGAGACGACCGTGTCCAAGAATCCAGCTCTGCTTTCACCGCTTAATAAATCAGTTAGCATTGGAACTCCATCGTGTTCACTCTATTCGCGCCGTTCACTGCACGTCATAACATGACAATGATTAGACTTAAACAAAATACGTTGTTCATATTTCAAGCAGAAATTCGAGAAGAGAATTGGACCACGGACTTCTAGAGTTGTGGACTGCAATTGAAAGCAAACAATTATTTCTCTTTAAAATAAATGAGCGCATCATTCGACCACAAGATCTGGTTGAACAGATGAACTTGGCCTAGTTTGAGCCCAAACCTCTGCTTAGGGAACTCAGGAGGTAAGTCCAAAGTTTCGTAATAAGCAATACACAAAAATCGAATTTTTTGGACTGCTCTTGGTCAGATACATAAGCTTTTGACATGATAACTTTGAAATGAACTACTTTACAAGTACATGAAATAAAAATGACCTGCCTTTAATTAAAGATACCTACATTCCTTATTTTGTTACTTTAATTCGAAAAGTGGCTCAGGGTTGCTGTGACCAAGAGCAGACCAAATTGTCAGGAAGCTTGGTCACAGTCCATATTTCTAGTAGTTCGTGGTTGAACTAACCGGAACTAACCGATTCTCTTCTCAATGCCTCAGTTCAGCTGTTTAGCACATCCAAACCGTCAAGCTTCTGCAATATCTGCTAGAGGAGAAAACAACATTTTTCTGTCGACAAAAGACTCAAGTCCTTCAGAGTAGTCAAGTCTTTTACGTAGAGCCAGGTCTAGAAAAAAACTCGTCTTGCAAAATTCTAGGAAAAAATGAATAGTTATTTGGACGAGTCCGGACTTGAGGCCTCTATAAAGACTCAAGTCCGGCCAATTTCTCCATAATAGAGTAAAAGGCTGGAGTGCACTTGGACTCGTGTTCAGACTTGCCCCAGCACTAAATGATAGTAATTTGGTCAATGTCAGAATCTTTACTCAACTATCTTCAGAGATAGGTGCAATATTGTTTTAAGCAGGTTATAGGGAAATTTATCTGTGATGCTTATGTGATGCTGGCAACTTATACAAAAATTGAAAAAAATCAGGTTTGGTATGTTGATTTTGAGTTTGATCTTTTTAAAAAGAAAGATCCAGACAAAAGTAATGATTAATGACTAGTGCCGCCCAAAACTTGCATAAAAAGATGGTCTTTACTGACAAATTTGCTTAAACAAATCACCTGAATTCGTTCAGGAATCTGCAAATAAGCTTGTGAAAAACCATAGGCATCAACTCATTCTGCAGGGCTGTAAATGCTATATTTGCCTTCCAAATCAAGCATTAGTCAAGGAAAAGGAAAATTCGGTCATAATAACTCTCAGCACCATAATTTGAACCTACATTACCTGGGGGAGAAGAGGCTAGCTGTGGTATCACATTGGAGGTCGGCAGCTTCGAAAATTCATCATTTTCCAAGGCTGACTAACTTTGCTTTTGGCCAATTCTTTAGTGAAGTCATGTTAGGTAAAACATTCTCTTTTGCATTAATCTCACCCACTAATTTTTGCGTGATAAATGATCATTCAATGATAGATGCAGCTATCTCTTGTGAAATCTAGCAATGGGGCAATTTGGAGTTTTGCATTTGGGCCATCGTCAAGTTTACAGTACATCAGGAATTTGCCGACATTAGCTTGAGATTTATGTACTGGTCTGAAGGTTTTTTCCTTCTAGCCCAGAGTATAATACAAAAATGATTCTAATTTTGATTGATTCTGAAACGGCTACAAAAATGTCGTGTGGTAGTAACATTTTTGGACAAAATTATTGACTGGAACATGTGAAACTTCGACCTTGAAAATGACGATTTTCGATCAGTTTGATTTCCCGCCTTTTTACTTGACAGTTATTGCTCTGATTGCTCCTTCGACTTTTCTTACCCGCAATTTCAACCAATGACAAACCTTGTTTACATTTTACTCGCATTTTGTGACGTAAGGCCGCTGAATCCCAATTGATAAAGATCCACTGTCCAATTTGCAAATCCAATTTCATTACAGGCTAAACAATTCCAATCTTCTATGCAGTATTTAAATTACAGCAGAAGTTGCTGCTTTGAAATTTTACATGGGTGAACCTGCGATCATTCCCAAGGGTGAAATAAAATTAAATGCTGGTTGTGATGATAGTGGGATATTCCTCAATTGGGCCACTCATCATCAGATGACAGGCCTAGCAAGCAAGAGAGCTGACATCTAATTCCGTAACAAACAAACAAACCTGGGGAGAAAATTCTTGCATTGTTTATCCTACATCTCAGACTAATCAGCTAGACCAGCTTCTTCTCCCCATATGTTTGATCATAGATTTCTAGACGCTGGATGTCGGACGGCCCACCACTCGGTTGATTAAACAGTACAATAAACCGGTTTGTAATCAATTCCCAGGAGACCATCCATTGTACTGTTTTACCAGCCGAGTGGTCGGTCGTCCGACATCCAGTGTCTAGAAATCTATGCTTTGATAGATATCATACACAGAAATCGGTAAAGGTCTAGATGGGTTGGTAGTTTTTGTACTCACACGAGGTTGCGTGATCTAAACAGTTCTAAAATGTTATAATGCGACTTTAAAGGCATGGGCGTGTTAGGTAAGTTATTAATGTTTTACCTGGAGATTGGACGACACTGAATTTTGAACGACAGTTTAAACGTTTGGTTTTTAGGACCTGGGAACGCTTAGGCAGCAGTGTTTGCAAGGACCCAAAGCTGGGCGTGCCACTGTCTTTTTGGCGTGAACGTTTATATTGTAATCCCTTTTCCTTAATTGACACAATAGATTAAGGTCCCAAAAACCAGTTACTCCTCTACCCGGAATGCTGTCTGTTTCAAAATCACGCAACTTTGCATGAGAGAATGAAATCTAAGTCCACCAGCAGCATATTGGTATTGTTACAGTGAAAATATTGCCCAACAATTTTGTTATCAAGATTAAGTTTCAACATGTGTTAGGGATAATATTACACTGTTCTTAAGTTTCTTGAAAATAATAGCAGGATGATTCTTATCAAATTAATCATCCATTTCCTGGTCATTTTCTGAAATTGGTGCTGATACTGCATAATAATTTGCAGAAAAATATCAAAATTTGCTTATGAAATGTAAAAGTTTGCAGATACTTCTGAGATGTAAGTTCTATTTTTGCATGATTTGCAGGATGTAAGTTTTGGCCGGCCTTGCTAATGAGTAATGACCAGCACTAAGTGCACTAAGAGTTGGTCAAAATCAAGGTTGTTATATATCCGTCATAATTAAATAATTGGAACTGGTGTGTTTCAAAATTCAAACGAATGCCATTTTTAATATTGTTTAAATTCTGCATTACTATCTTTGGCATCATTAAATACGATTTGCTCAAACAAGGGGCAATTTGAAACGGTTGACAATTTCATCCATGCATGGTTCAAGCCAGTGGAAGGGGGCACCTGGACCTGGCATCTAGCCTTTTGCTCCATTAATCAGATTAGAACTAAGAATAAGAATATTAAAATAGAGTTATTATTATCGAATCATGATTAGTTGGACTTAAACCTTGGGTAATTGTTCCTACATTGAGATATTTGAATGACAAATTAGAATTACCATTCACATTAGTTATTTGTCAGCTTTCAAGGCCAAACCTGTGAATGATAGTCATTTCGGACAACAATTCTTTATTCGAAGGGTTTTTAGCGCGTAGTGGAAAAAGAATAATTGCAATTGCAATGGCAGTGAATTATGTTGTATAGCCACGTATACATAATTACCATCAATACATTTCGAAGATTAATGACACACATCGGTGGCTCGATTTCTTCAAAATCGCAACACATTCTTAGCCCTGTTTCCTTCATAAGGCAATAGCAGAACTTGGGCTGGGGTGGACAGGCCTGCCAGCCGGAGGTTTGTGACGTTGTGTCTTGATAGCAGGAGCGGGTCCATGGGCCGGCAGCAAGGATCGGGCCATCGGGCTCGAAGAAGCTAGCAGAGAGGGATACCCCAATGCTAAATGTCTGCGCACGATGCATTTCTGGGCCTGGTCGGCTCTCTTCTTGTCTCTCTCCCTTTCGCTCCTCGAGGCTGGCATAGTCTGGCTGAGGCTGAATTTGGCCTCTGGCCCAGAGCGATCCGGCCGCCTCGGTTTGTCCGTCGCTACCTCCGTGCATGCAGTGATGCAGTCCTTCTACCACGACGAGTTCGACACGCACACACATTTTCCGCTGCCTCCAGCCACGGCTGGGTGGTTGGGCCGGTGGCTGGCCGTTGGGCTGTGGTGAGTGGCTGGGGCGAGTGGCTGCTAGCAGGGCCGAGTGGGACTGATGGACTAGGATGGACCAGGGATGGACTTGGACATGAAGATTGACACCAAATTGCCCAAGCCAAAGTTTGTATCTCCGAGTCTCTGCATCTCAGGCTTGACTCGCGGTCAGCCCGCCATAGATAGAGGGGCGTTCGCCGGCTAAATTTGTGACACCATCTTCATGATCGAAAACGGCACACCCACACGGCTGTAGAGCATTTTACCCGCCCACGGCCAATCAGACTACGGCTTACTTGAGACCCGTGAGCCTCCGGCCGCTTGGCCGTTATTGACCGTTATTGACCGTTATTGACCGGCCCGACCCGGAGACGTGTTTTTCTTTTCCATCGATTTTGGTCAATGTGCTATGAGTGCTATCTATGAGCCGGCCGCGTAGGTGGGCGTGGGCGCTAGCTAGTTGGCCAACTAGGTGTGGGTCGGCCTGAGTGTTGGAAGGAACCCTGGGGACAGACATGAAAACGACCGCCAATCCAAGAGGGAACCGGCTCGGGCGGGTTCATCCGGTTCAAGGGTTCTGAAGCCGTAAAGCCCTAGTGGCACGGAGGCTCGTTTTCGAGTCCCTCCCCCCCCAAGTCAGTCCAGCTCTTCGTTGGTTTGGCCTGGCGTTAGTGAGGGGTCGCCCAGGAAGCCGTGACCCGGGTAGTCCAGGACTCGACCATGTCCAACGTCTCGCCGTCTCGGATGGTGAGCCCGGCTCAATCCGGTCAAGAAGATCACGATGAGGAAGACGAGATTCATCACCACGATGATCTGCATCATATGCACCCACACCCTCATCACCATTTGATGGCCATGGGTTTAGATCATGATTTGGGCGGCGACTTTGAGCCCGAGTCGCTGGACGATCAGGACACCGAAGACGACAATAACAACTTTCATCACCAGAATAACAATGACAACGAAGCCCAGGAAATGATGGCGGCCGGACCTTCGGGTAGTCATCATTCCGTGCCTCAAGCTTTAACCTCCGGTCAATCGCATGACGACAACGAGGGCGAAGTCAGCGAATCGATTCAGGCCCATGTGCCCCTTGGGTTCGCGCCAACCCAGGGCGGGGGCCCCATGGAGGCCTCCAATTCGAGTGACTTGTGGGCCTCGTCGTCCGGCTGTCTGGGTCATCCGCCGGGACGCGGGGCTAGCCTCGAAAGTCGCTTGGAAGAATTGGCCCAGTCACCCAGTGGCAGTGCCAATGTCGGTTCCTCCGCTCCAGTGCCGTTGTGCATGTCGAGTAGTTCCCATGGGGCGGGTAGTCTATCCGTCATGGTGGGACTTCCCGGATTCTCCCCGCAACCGTCTTCGTCCAACGCCCCGTTCAATGCGTCGTCATCGGCTCAAGTCACACCCCAAGTGGCGGGCAGTCAAACCCCCACCACCTCGGCCAGTCCAATGGCTTCTTCGTCTTCCTCAGGTCCAGCCTCGCAGCCTGGTGGTTTGCCCACACTGATGGGTGGCAATCCCACTATCTCGTCATCAGGCTTAATTTCTCGTCAGAATTCTCAAGTTGTGCCTGAAAGCCCTCAATCCTCGGGTTATTCCAGTTTAAGCCTGGGTAATTCCCCGTTGTCCGGAGCCGCCCAGTTGCTGCAAGGGACAAATGAGGCCTCCTACCCACCTTCGCCCCGATTGCCCAATCATGGAGTGAACGGTCAATCCTCGGGCACGAAACGGGAACGCATTCCCTCGCCTGTGCCCGGGACCAGTGCTCAAAGTTCGGCCAAGCGATTTTTTCAAAATCCGTTAGATCCCATTCCAGGACCTTCACGACTGCTGATTCCCGTGTCCACCAGTTCGGAGGCCCAATCTCTATCGCCAAGTCGGGATGAGTCGCCACTCACTCCGGTCGACAACTTTATCATCTCTTCTTCAACCGGCCTCATGGACTCACAACCCGTGACACCTGAGCCTGAAGATGACATGAATGTGGACAACGACTTGTCCGTCCCGTCTCCAAATCCCCTTGTGCGATCTTATCGTTTTCCAATGAGAAGGGACACCGACGATATTGTTGACAGTACAGTGGACAGTACGGTCGATTCCAGTGGTTTACCGCTAACCACCTCCAACTCCCAAGCGTCAATTGAAGGTGGTGGATTTTGCCAATCATCCAAATACGGCAACATTTCAGAGGATGAAGATGACGATGATAATGAAGTGGAAGAAATTGCCAACGACGACGATGATGATGTCGATGATGTCGATATGGGCATGAATATGGTGGAGCATTCTGGCATTGATTTGCATGAGAATAACTTGGACTTGAACACCCAGGAGTCGGATTCAAATGATGGTGGCATCTCCACATCAGGTCAGGTTGATGAAGGCCAATTTCGATTGGTCCCTAATGATCCGGCCGATGATTCATTCAACTGCAATGACGTGTCCAATAAAGGGATCTCATTTGGAAGAAGCGATGGAAACGCCCATTCGAACAGTTTACGTCACTCTAATGGAGACGAGAGCCGTAACTACGCCAGCATATATGACAATCCCGTTCCTGGGCCTTCTCGCTTGGTCCCATGTACTCGTGATTCAGTGTTCCCTTCCACATCGAAATCATCGAATGCGGATCAGAACTCTTTCTTTAGTTGTCCAGCTGATCTGGAATTAGCCAACTATAATGAAGCCGTTGACGAGGGGGATGGTAACTTGTCTTCGACGTTCCAAGATATTGATTCGGCCGAGCCCCCGGTCGATTTGGAGGATATTCAGTTGCAACAGCTGGTGCCAGAAAATTCGACCCCTCTAAGACCCGACCATGGTGGTGCTGTTCGTGGTGGTAGTGGTGTTGGTGGTGATGGTGGTGAAGAGGAAGATAGTGGCGACATCAATGATGCACAGGATCAAAGTGGATCCAATAAGTACCTTTTGTTGTCAGATTACAATTTGACTTCACCTAACAAGCAGCACGAAGACCAGCATCATCATCATAATCACCATCTTCAACATCATCATCATCATCATCATCATCATCATAATAATCATCATTCCTTTGATGGCAACGAGGCCCTGGACATTGGGGCATCGTATTCTGGTCTTCGATCGCTAGAATTGTCAGTCGTTGATCCCGGATCGAGTTCCAATGGCACTTTATCCAACAGTCCACATTCGTCAATTCTGGAGAGTATGACAGGCCCATTGAGCAAAAGATTGCGAACCCTCCATACCATGCAGCAAAGACAAACGTCTTCATCACCTTCGCAGGCAGCCACAACATCGACCCCAGCGAGTGAATCACATGACATGGGCACTAACGGACATGTCGTAAATCGCAACCCCGCTCCAGAACCGTTTCTCTCTTTGGCCAATAATCAGGGTCGGAATGAAAATGGTGAGCCAATCCTTAGGAATGTGCACCATGAAGCCTCGCCCACCAAGGAGCATAATGCTAACAATAATGTGCCCAATTCCAACGGGAAGTCTGAAAAGCCTTCATCCGATGCAGCAGACTCTCAGAATTCGCCCAACTTTGGCGGCACCCAGCACAACTTCAACGTGACTTTGGAGACCCCTCCTTCGCTCGGGTCTGCCCTGAAAGTGAAGCGGCTCTTTCATGATAGCAAAGAGCCGACACTTTTTGAAGGCATGGATTTCCTCACAGCTCCAGAGGATGACGATGCCTTGGGGTTTTCTCGGATCAAGCGATTGAGGCCGGATCAAAGCGTTTGGTGCCCTGACTGCAAGCTTCATTATGAAGACGGTTGCTTCTTACACATTGCTCCGAATGACGAGGCCGATGATATTTCCCTTCAGATTATGGACACCCCCATTCTATCGCGGGCCAAGGCCTCTTTGCCTCTCTCCCATTTGTCCATGCGTACGATCAAGGACGACCAACAGGATGGAAAAGTGGGCATATTTGCAAAGAAGAAAATCCCCAAGAGTTGTAAATTCGGCCCTTTGGAAGGGAAGCGATTAAAAGCCAAGGCCGAAAATGGAGACTTTCTTTATTCAATCCAGCACGGTGATGGTCAAATCACGATCGTGGACACCTCCAACGAAGGTTTGTTACCTAGTGGGTCTTCCCTTAAAGTTTGTCTGACATATCCATTTTATTTTGCGCCATCTAGATCAGTCCAATTGGATGGGGTTAGTGAGGCACGCAGATCACGAGGAGGAGCAGAATCTGGCCTTGTTGGAGGAGAACGAGGAGCTCTATTTCATTACGACCAAAAAGATTGGACCTAGGCAGGAACTGAAAGTTTGGTATTCAGCTGAATATGCGAATGCTCGCAATCTGCCTCTTCTTAAGTCGAGTCAAGGTATAGTCATAATACGCCCAACTTTCAAAACTCTAAATCAATTATAAATCCAGAGAGCCTCTAAACTATGGGTGCAGGTTATTGGCATTTCTAAAAAATATTTAAGCCGAAATTATTAGAAATGGGGAAACTTAGAGGAAAAATATCCTCCCACAAATGTCAAATATGCACCTAAATAATTGCAAAAAGAAGGCACAGAGTGAACTTATGCAAATAGAAAGCATTTGAACCTGTAAGTGTGGCTTATACAAAAAAAAATTTAGCTCTGAAACGCACCAAGCTTTTGTGATTGGTATACTACCAACAACTAATATTTAAAATTGTAACACAATGAGAGCCGCAAGGCCACTCAAGGTGTATCGCACAGAGTGGTTAATATCAACCTCAATACACCTTGAGCGGTTTTGTGGCTATTATTGTGTAATAGTGGCATTGGCGTTTCCGTAGTGGGGATAGTTAAAGCAAGGCGTTTGCGAATATCGCGCTGCTATTCGAAACCTCACGGAAAACGAGGCAACGTCTCGATTTTTGCGAGATGCGAGGGAGAGGCTAATTTCGGATCGTTCTTGATGAGGGAGGGATTGTCAATCCCCCTGTGGACAGCTCCATGGTTCGACGCCTTGAGCGTTGGAACAATTTGGTGGGCTTGGGAAATTGGTTGGATGCCCCTACGATAAGAGTGAGTTCCATGCTGAGATATCGTGCTCGGGGAGGAGTCGTGCATTCAGTACTTTGTGAATTCTCCAGAGTTCGATGCTGTAAGGGTTAGAACGATCTGGCTTGAAGGTGGAATCTGCCGTGGATTCGGCGGCGGAAACTCTTGAAATTAGAGTGAGACTCTTGCGATTGGACAATGAGGCCCACTTTGGGTTACAATATTGGTTATAATTTGCTTAGAAAAAATTAGATGCACAATGGTTTATCACCTAAGTACCCAAACTTGATCTTCGTGAAGCTCCTTCACATGAATGAGAATGCTGGAGGGACAGGGAAAACTGTTGGTTCGATAACAAGACCCAAGCTGGGTATATTTGGAAAAATACAGTAAATTGGCAAGTTTTCTTTTTTTTTTTTTCGTGACCATAAACAAAACTAAAACTGAAGTAGAGGTCTGGGTTTTGCAAGATTCAAGTGAAGTCTCCTGAGCCCAAAGAAAGATCTAGAATAATTTGACGAAATGTGCTCATAGTGGCGCTATTTAGAGTCAAAAATGGCAAATGAAATTAAATCTTCACTGCTTATTGGATTATTTCAAAGCAAATACGTCACTGTTTGGACCTTAAGTCTTCTTTGCAAGCTGTCTGCGCCTCAATTCATTAATCCTTTCGATGGTTATTTTACCTCTTCATTTTCTGTCTTTTCTTAGGAAAAAAGGTTGCGGATGACGCGTCAAAAAAGAACATACGAAAAACATCTGGCTCGCAGTCAAAGACGAAGTTAAGCGCAGGCAAACCGAATCCTACAGACCAATCTTCCCCTAGAAACGGGGAAAACAAAAAGCGAAACAAATGCTCGTCTTGTCCCCTGATATTTGGCAACGAAGCTTCCATGAAAATCCATTCATTTTGTCACCAATCTTCGGAAGAGTTGATCAATTTGACCGTGGATGAGGCGCTAGCACAAACAGGAAGAAATCTGAAACTTTCCACAAACCCCGAACTGCTCTTCCAATGTCCAGAATGTGATTCTCAACATCCTACATGGTTAGATCTCGTTTCCCATGTAGACATTCATGCTCAAAGTATTGACCAAAACCCTCCGAATGGGCGTCTGAAGACCATAAAAGCTTTCAAATGCCCCGAATGTTATCGCTCATTCGAATCCGAGGAGAAGTTGAAGGTAAAGAAGGGTTTGACGATAAGTTTCTATCAAGAGCCAAAAGGTCTTAAACTTATCGTTTGAAATCATCTAGAAACATTCAGCTGTGCATGGCAGTGATGAATCGAAACCCTTGAGCTGTCCAACTTGTAGCAATCGGTTCTTGACCAATTCTGCCTTGGCGTGCCATGTGAAAATCCACACGAGATCTGAGACCGCCTACGATTGTCCAATGTGCGGAAAAGAGTTCATGCAAATCGGAGCTTTGAAGGAGCACGTTCATGCTCATCGCCTGAATGGGAAATATGATTGCCCGTTCTGTCCGAAGGTAAAGGGTTAAGTTCCGAAAGATGCAAGTTCAGTTGAGCCTTTGCAGTTGTGGGAACGTAAAACTATCTTCTTACTCTATGGCAGGAATTTCTCGAATATCCCCAAATCCGTAAGCATATCCGTGCTTTTCATGGGAATAAAAAACACGCTTGCTCGCATTGCCCCAAAACATTCGGCAACTCAGACAAGCTGAAATTGCACACACTCATGTAAGTGATTGGTGATCGATCATAAATGCCTGGAGTAAAGGCTATATACGTATGTATTTATCTGGTTTCTTCGCAGACACTCCGATTTGAAAGAGTTTTTGTGCAATGCATGTGGCAAGCAATTTCGACGAAAGGACAAACTCAAAGAGCACTGGATACGAATGCACGGCAATGTTAACACTGCTTCAATCAGCGCTCGTGGTGGTATTGCTGCACCATCCTCAAAAGTGAGCGACGGAATGGTGGAAACCAATGAGAATGCACCCCCAAAAGGCACCCGAAGACGGAAGACGTCCCCCAAGGTACGGAATATGTTTTGAATTCGTGATGCCTAAGCTAAGATTTTTTTAATTTTTATTTTGTACCTCATTTCAGGTTTCTTCTTTGGACTTTCATCGATACATCTACAAATGCCATGAATGCGTTCTGGGTTTTAAGCGAAGAGGAATGTTGGTGAACCATTTGGCCAAACGACATCCTAACATTACCCCTGATTCCGTGCCGGAACTGAACTTACCGATATTGAAAACGACAAAGGACTACTTTTGTCAATACTGCAGTAACGTAAGCACTGAAAGCGAGGAACTGTGCGAACAACCACGAACCTAATATTTGGTCGCGAGAATCACTTTTTCAAAGAAAATTGATGACTTATTTTTATAACCCTTGGATTTCAGGTCTACAAAAGTAGTTCAAAAAGAAAAACGCATATTCTGAAGAAGCATCCCGGCCAAAAGCCTCCCATTTCGGCTCGAGACAAATCGGTGCAACACTCAGGGGCGATTAATCCCACTTTTTCGGCCACAGTTGGATCCGTCACATTCCTGCCTTACAGTTGTCCTCATTGTCATAAGCAATATGCATCTCATGCCAAGTTGCTTCAGCATCAACGTGTGAAGCATGCAGGATTGGAGTCAAAGCCCAAGGAGGGCGTTCTCGAAACAAGTGAGCAGGAAGAAGCTCTTGTAAAAGCTGCGTCTATGTTGCACTCAGAACAGCAACAACAACAAAGGCAACTGGAACAATCTCCTCCAGCGTTGATTCCCCATGCATCCTCCTCTGGAATACATGAGATCAAACTACAAACTCTGAATGGCGAGATCGTGCAATTAACCCCCGTAGCCCAAGACGAGGCGTTGAGATTAGCTTCAAATGGAGCTACCGTGATCCATGTGCCTGAACAAGAGCAAAGTCAAGCCAGTCCTGCAACAGAGGTGATTCTTTTCGAAGCACCTTCTCCTCACCTTCACATGAAGAACGAGCGAAACCAACAGGATTCTCCCAGAAATTTACCTTAAGCTAGCCAGCCTCTCTTTTTACATATGAAGAGCAAACTTAGCTCACACTAATTACCTTTCAATATTGTTACCATCCCTTGATGATATTCATCCAACCTGACATATATTCATAAAAAGTTCAGTTGTATTCTCATTTAGCTAATCAAGCACACAACGGTTCTTGCCTCTGAAGGAGAATAGAAATTGACCGTTGGAGCGAATGTAAGAACATTTGCGCAGAAAGACGAAATTCAATTATGTTTCTCCTCTGAGTTTTGCTGGAATCTGAAAAAGTGCCTGCCATTATCCTCGAAATACTATCAAACCGAGATCTGAGCATTAGCCTCAAGCAGCTCAGCGAGACAACAAGCTCATATTTGGCTAATTAGTTGGCTCAACCAACGTCTCGAAATTTTCTCGACGCTTTTTTGCGGACTTATTAAGCAATTCCCAGTAGAAGTGACGGGTTTCGAACCGGAAAATCAGCTATTTAGCTTTAAGATCCTCTGTTAGGGCTCCTATTTGAAAAGAAAAAGGGAACAAAAATAAAGGCTCAAGACCAGGAACGAGTTTTAAGACAGCCCTGGTTCCTAGACCTTGAAAGACAGGGTCGCGTTTTGTTGCCCAGTTAAGCGGATTTGATTTTGCTTGTGCACACTCTTTCGCTCGTGATGGCAGCACTAGAAGCTCTCGAGACTTAACCACAACAAGAACAAGGATACCCCTAGCGGAGGTTTAGAGCACAAAGGAGGTCCTCTAGAGCCTGGCTTTTAAAGAGCACTCTCTATCTTGGTCGTTCACGGTGACAAAGTCCATTAATTTTGGAAAGTGGATGAGGGGAGCAAAATTGTATTTCGCATTGAATACAACAAGACTGGGGCCATCAGAAAATGGGACCCGCTAATTGTTTCACCGATCATTTTTGTGCCTTCATGTTTGAAAATTTACTATTTTCTATTGGAAGACATACTTCCTCTAGCTGTCCCAATTCAGCTTATTTTACTGACCCGACATTTGCAACATCTCCCAAGATGTAGCGGCACATGAAAAAAGTTGTCATCAATTATTTCATATGCAAATTGCTTGGAAATGTAAATTTAATCCATAATATATTTTTTTAATGATCAGTAATTCTTTCTTTTTGCGACAAAAAAACTCCCCCAATATGAAAATCCTCAAAACATCAAGTTCATTGTGTGGGAGTTTGCTGTGGGGGGAGTTCACCATGGGAGAGTTTACTGTGGGGGAGTTCACCGTGGGGGAGTTCACTGTGGGGGAGTTCACCATGGGGAGTTCACAGTGTGGGAATTCACCATGGGGGAGTTCACCGTGGGGGAGTTTGCCTTTGGGGGAGTTTGATGTTGGGGGAGTTTGTTGTTGGGGGAGTTCACTGTGGGGGAGATCATCTGGCAGAAAACTGCAGTGGGAGATTTAATGGAAATGTTTAGAGCATGGCTTGTAACAGACATGTAAGTTTTGCACCAAGAGTGTGATTTACAAATTCAATGTTAATGTCCATTTTTTGTTTACACCAGTATTTATCAAAACAAACTTTTAGGAGCGATATGACCTTCTGTGATGGGTGTTTTTTTTACATTTAGGGGTACTTTCAAACTCTGAAGTACCAAGAGGGTATAGAACAGTAGCACAAACCCCTTATGAATGAAGCATTAGGAAGTGAAGACAAAGGCATTATACACTGAACCTAGACCAGCCTAAAACACCAGTCAGGCTTACAAAAATCCATTAAGGTCTCAGGAGATCTGTTCTTAGTTATCAACAAGCCAAACTATTGGGCCGAATTTGAGCAAAATTCCTGTTAAAAGAATCTTGGCAGAACTTCAATTCCTTTTTGTCTGTGTTTGTTCTCCTTTGTAAAACATTAAACGTTTTGCTTCCAATTTAGGTGCAACACATTGATCAACCTTGCAATTCAATATTAGAGGAAAAATGGCTATTTGTAAGGAGGTTAGATTCAAGCTGGATCCAAGACTCTCTGGATCAGGTCTCACCCTGGTTTTGGATTCAAAGCTTTGAGACTTTCGAGGTATTGTTCCTGATGTATTAACTACTGATGAGAATAAATGAGGAGAACCAAATTTCAAAGGGTTCAAGCAAAAAAAAACAAACAAATAATTTCAAATAAGCAAACCAAAAACAAAGAAACAGGAAAGAGAAGCTGGAGAAAGAATTGAAACTGAAAAGAGGGTTCATGTGATGGACATATGGGGTAATGTTATTGCTTTTGAGGTAGAAAACATTGCATCACGTTGAATAATGGTTTTACAATGATTCAGGTCAATACTATACTAAGTGCCTACTTGGAATTTCCTGAAACAGCATGACATTTGTTGAAAGATGAAGCTGTCTTTATGAGAAATTCCTCTTTAAAAATGTGATGAATTTGAAGGGTGTCTGAAATTCACTAACCAGGTGGATAAGAGTTACTTTCAAATAGTATGAGAATTGTAAGATAACATTGAAACATAACTTTTAGACATCAAATACACCTGAATTTCATAAGAAATCATATGGTTGAATTTATTGTAACTTTGTTTGAACTTTTAAGACAATTAGTCACCCTCTTTCACATTGAAGAAGGGTCTGTAGATAAACAAGCAATTCAATACAAGCTTGAGTATTTTTTTTTTATCCGCAATTCATTTTCCCTTTTTCGGTTTTTGAAGGAGAAACAAAGTGATTACAACTGATGTTCAACAATTGATCTTCTCTGTGTTTGCATATTTTATTGAAATTTCAGAGTATTTGCTTGTTTCAAATATTTGATCCATATTCAAGTAAGTTCAGTGTTGCTAAAGCGCCAGGACTTGAACTTCTTTTGCTAATGATTTGTTATTTTGTAGTTACTAGGTCATTAAATAGCAAAGGAGCTAGTTTCAGTCATTGACTCATTAAAAGCAGCAATGTACATTTCCTTCAGGCAAGCCTTATTTCATGCAAAAACTTAATAATGGTGATATATTCTTTGCTCTCTTTTGCTCCCATTAGATAGCTCAGTTTACTGAAGTAGTTCACAGAAATTTGCTGGGCATGAAATCAAGACCAATGCCATGTCAAACAATTGAGATAAACCTAGAGTGTTTGTGATGTTTTAGCATCTGATTTTTTTCCTTTTTTATGATTCTTGTATCTTGCGCCTTGCTTTTTGAACCAGCTTATTTTTATTCAATTAAATGATTTCAGACACCCTTGAATTTCATCACATCGTTCAAAAGAGTATTTCCAATACAGAAAACATATCACCTTATGAAACTTAATGTTTCTCCAGTGCCCATTTCCGGTTTAGTTGGTTTTTGTTTGCTTCTTTGAAATGATCTCATTGCTTTTCTTTGTTCGAATCTCTTTGAAATTTGGTTCGCCATGTCAGTAGTGCTTAGCCTAAAAATATGAAAGAAGCCAAGCTGCTTTGCTCTTCGAATCATTTCAGTTTAGCAACACTGCTCCTATTGGAAAATGGAGCAGATACTTGCAAACAAACAAATGTCCTAAAATAAAAATAAAAATAAGCAAACAAACACGGAAATGGCCAATTTGAGCACATTGGTACTTCAATGTCGACTTTCACGTTCTCAAACTCGTGATATGGACAAGATCGTGCGGTTTCTGAAGATATTGTTGAACAACGTTTGCGTATTTTTTGGCACACATCTGCGTGAGGTGGAAAAAAAAGTCATATCATGAGAAAAGAGAAAGGTTGTAAGCTGTAATCAAGTTAGAAAATGAGCAGTTTCCTTTCATCTGTTAAACTCCGTCTTATAGACGCAACGGGTATTGTATTGAATACCACTTGCCCAGTAAAATTCGTTGATGGCTGTTAAATACTTGTAGGAGCCGTGAGGTTGTAATTCTTTGCAGGATATCGTAACGAGACTTTTTCGCAATCACTCACCCTCCATAACTCGATCGTAATATGGCTGTCGCGAGGATTGGCTGTCACAACGGCTGTCATTCTGAGAAAATTTGTCACAGCTTGCAGTTTAACATCCAACCAACTTAGCTGCAGAAAAAAAAGATTACAGAAGATGAGTGGTTTTATCTAGTTTTAACTTTCGCTAACATTAATACGGGGTTTAAGCGATACGTATATCAATCGAGTCGTCATAAAGCCAATACCAAAATCAAGGTTGTTTCCGCTTGACCGCTTTGGGTTCGGCTGGAACCAATCATCGCTCGCTGTCAAATCCAAATGATCCGGACAAGGGAACGATCCAGCGGTAAGACGAAATTTGTCTAAGTTAGAGATATTGGCTCTTATGATCTCAATTGCCAGAGCAAGATTTAGTTAAACAACAAAATGCTTGATTTTTATCCCTAATAAACCATAATTTGGGAACAAAGAGGAATTCATACACCGAAAGGGAAGTCAATCATCGAAACTTGATACTTATGCAAATAATTAACGCACACAGGAATTCTGACTTAAATATGAAAAGCTATTGATGCCAGTCACAATGGCGAGACTCATGGGTAATTTGTTGCTCTATTACAATTATTGATTACAACTTGTTGATTCTAATCGTCGGGGTCGGGCTGAATTAAATGTTTTTTGCTGGTCTGAAACGCAGCGTTTGGGGATCGAAGGATTCCTTTCTCCATCCACCTAGCTAGTAGCCCCTGAACATTTAAACACCTTTGGTAATGTCGCCTTGGACGTGATGAGAGAAGGATAGATAGATAGACAGACGGACGGACGGACGGACGGATAGATGGATGGTTAGAAGAGTGATCAAGGGTGGTGGTGACGCTGGTGAGCTCCTCATGCTGCTTGTTCTGCGATTGCTGAGCTTTGCTGCCCGTCGCAGCCACTCAGACATGAGAGTGCAATTGGTCGGTCCGGGACACACACTCTATTGACTGGGGACAAGCAATCGTTACGACTGGATGCAGTGTAGCGGGCTACAACATACCTCGCCTCAACATTGCAACTGGCAAGTGTAGGGATGGTTCTCCGCAATCCAGTGTAGTGGACAACCCACCCAAAATGCTAAGAATATGAATGTATGTATGGATTAGGTATTGAATTTTTGGATTAAAATTTGTGGACATTTGATGATGCTTTTTTAAAGATTGTAGCAAAACGTTTTCTTTTATAGAATACGATTCAATTTCTTTAGAAAAAACTATGACAAATCAAGCGTTTAATTTTATTCGTTTTTTTCATGTATTTATTTTGCTCAAGTGGCCAAGATGTTGCATGAGTGACCACAAATTCAGTATGGACCTCTACAAATCAAATCGTTCCCAAATATTTCAAACCACGGACCGCTTGGGGAATGTAAAACCTACAACGGACTAGGAACCCTGGATGCAGAGACACACGAGCTTTGGCCAGAGCCTTTGCTTCAAAAAGTAAACAATTGGAAGATCTAAAAAGTTTCCAAACACAATTTTGATTAATACACTGTGTAAGAAAAAGTGCTGCCCTGAGAAACATCATTAAATATAATTCATGAAAACTACAAACTTTTTCTTCAAAATTAGCAATTTAGTTGATTCAAAGAAGTAGGCATCTTACATTGTTAATGATTTATTTGTTCCTTTTTACTTTCTTTCTGAATCCAACTTTTCAGACAATTAGATCATTAATAAATATCACTAGGGGGGTAAATTTTATATTTACACATGTGGCTTACCTGTATCTCTCAGGACACAAATCACTATTTGCTAAATTGTGCAAGTTGCAAAACATGTCTTTACTAAAGATTCTGAAAAAAAAAGATGCGTCATCTTGGTACTAGCGGCATAGGCAATGTGATGGTAAAACAATGAACCCCCCGCCAAAATAATGTCTCATTTCCCCACTTTTAAAACTTGATTTTGGTAGCTATAAGCTTTTTCTTGCGTTATTTGGCGTATTTGGGCAAAAATGGAAGCTCCAGAGGTGAAGGTTAGTGCTGCTCCCCATGTGATGTTGCTGAAAGCTTGTGAAAACGCAAAATAGTTTAGTTAGGGAACCCATCAATAGTGCAAGCAAATTAATCTTCCCAGTTTAAATCTACAAATACCAGGAATGGGTGGAGTAGTGGAAGTACTAGAAAACACCTGAGGGTGAGCAAGGTCAATCAGATAACTAAGGTCCCTTCATATCTTCAGCACAATTGTTTAACACCAAGAAATTTGAGCACAACAATGTGACAAACATTGGCCAAATAGGTGTTTTCAAACAACAGTATTAATAAGTAATACAATAAATAAAGTGATTGTGTTTAGTCTTCATCAACCAGAAATAATGAGATGGATTTTGTCCCTAATGTACAGATTCCACATCCATGGACAGTGAAGAGTGAGTGTTTGGGCAATGTCATTACATCCTCTCAGAACTATTCTTGTCTCCATTGCATTGGCAACTTTTGCCAGGTTCAACATATGACAGAGAGGATTGCTTCCTATGGCTGGTTGAATTGAAGAAGAAAGGCTCTTTGAAGCTTGGACTTTTGTTCACTTGGGTCAACAATACAATCTTACATTTTCCAAGATAGGGCAATGGATGGGACTTTGATCCTCCAAGTTCAGATATGTCCAGCAGATCACAATAAATGAAGTTGTGCCTCAGATCTGCCAAAACACTTCAAGAAGAACCTTTTCCTAACTGGAATGAGGATGGCATTGGCTAGCCAGTCATGGTGGGTGGGTTGTTGGTAAAATGAGCTATCTGGCTGATAGTTTGATCCCATGTGTACATTTTACGGCAGAGCACGCCCCCAACCTTTCTTATCACGTGATGTCCACTGAGAGATGAAAGTCATATTCACTCACAAAATCATCATGGGGATCAGCAAAATGATTGCCTTGCATACCTAGAGTGAGTCAGGAGCAAGTGTTCCAAACAATGTTTTGTTTTGGTTTTTTTTTCATCGCTCATGATCAGCTGCTGTCCCATGGCGGCTCTGGACTGATCATCAAGAACCAGGCACAATGAGATGATGCGCCTTTTAGATGAGTGTCATTAGTCTATACTCTCTCTTTTGGAGCACTTTAGTCCAAGTTGTTATTGATAGATGGCAAAAGAACAGTATGCCAACTACATTTCATTGGTTCACACTATATTTATGTGATCTTAATGGCATATGACACTCTTGCCTTGTGGAAAGAGAACGTTAAGTCCATGGTTGATTATAACTGTCATAAACCATGTTCTTACACAAAACAAATGTGTGAGTGTTTTTTTAGAAATGACTGACTGCCTGCTGTGCTTTATATGTTCATCAAAATTGGATGGCCAATCAGACCAGTTGAATTTGATGACGTATCCTCATCCTTGCAATTCTCTGACTAGAGGGTCTTTCCCACAGACCCCTATCCAAAGGATCCTAAACAATAAAATTGTTTAGTTGGGTCGAGTTGTCCACTGGGTCGAGTTGTCCACTGGGTCGAGTTGTCCACTGGGTCGAGTTGTCCACTGGGTCGAGTTGTCCACTGGGTCGAGTTGTCCACTGGATCGTGTTGTCCTGGAACCAAAAAATAGCATTGTTGAATCCTTCAGGTGGACTAACCTTTCTTCATACCTTTTTTTTAGCAAAAAACAAATGAAACACACATATGAATAAATTTTATGACGGACTTCCCGAACCCCAGATTGGGAATCCACGTAACTAACCTACCTATTCAACCAAGTATCCACCTGTAAATGCGTTTTTGTCATACATTGTCACATACGCATGGATTCAACCAACCCTGAGCCAGTGTCAGAGACATCAGTCAAAATCACGCTGTCGTCCCTCTCTAAGGCCGGCAAGTGAGTGTATGTACTGTATGTCAAAATATGTGTGCTGGTGCGCGTGTGTGTGTCAGTGCCTCGTCTGTCGCGCGTCCTCGGGCGTGGAAGGTAGATTTTTCTAGTTATTTCTTGCCTTCCTTGCCGTCGTTCATTTGCTCTCAATGCTTGAGTAGTAGTAAGTTTTAAGTTGTTCCCCCTTATCCTCGGTATACACATTCGCACTCTGTTGTACCACTCCGAAGGCCCTTGATCATGCCTGTTGTTCATGAAAATAGCCAGTTAACTGCGCTGTGTGTACGTGCCACATACATTCGCTGGGAACAACAGAAAAGACAGTGGACCGCCAGCTGTTGAGAGAGAGAAGAAGGGGGAGGGGAAGAGAAGGGAGGAGGAGTAGGAGGAGAATAGGATTAGAATAGGAGGAGGAAGAGAGAAGAAATAGGGCTAGACTTTGCTGAATCGAGGATCGGCCGCGGTATCCACCAAGGGGCGAGGACGGAACAAAAAGCAAGGCAGTTACTAACAAGTAGTGACAAGGCCTCGGTCGTTGGTTCGTTGGTTAGTTTAACTTGAAGTACCAAGTTAGAAGATTGCTCATACTTAATAGACGAGCCCCTGTCGAAGCCAGGTGACTGCGCACTTCTAAATGGGGGACGAGGGGCGGAGGAGGAGGAGGAGGAGGGGGCAGAGACTTTTTCGACTCATTTTGCAGCCTCCTTTACAATGTTCTAGGCACTCCGTGCAACGAGACCCGATCATGCCAAAGCCACTCGTACAGGATCGTCGTGATGAAGTCAGCCGTGCCTGCTTACGAGTACATCTGACTTGACAGTACATTTAAATTGATTAACGTAGTCGGCATTGTCTGTGGAACGTTTCCACTACAATATTTGTTCCAAGGTCATGGCAATCACACGTTTTAAAACACGAATACTGTTCTGAATGCCTCTCTGTCAAAATGATGGCCGCAGCCACTACTGTCATATGTCGCCTTGGATGGAAATGCAACCATCTCTTACAGGTACACCTTCTCCCTATATCCTTCTATCCAGAGGTGTATCGTACTTGACTATCTTAGAAGGATGCGAATCTGAAATTCCCCTTGTCCTCTGGCCCTCCCACCTGAACGCGCCTGAACGCTCATCTTCGAACGAAAAATTGCTAGCAAAAGTCATCGTTGTCAGCGCTAGGCTGTCAAGGATGTGCCAAAGGCAAGCCCTGTGCCTTCTTCTTGATCTCAAGTACGAGTACACACGTCAGTCCGGATGCGCAGACTCGATATTGCGCACAGAACAAGCTAGCCTAGGATTGAAGTAGGCCTGAAGCTGCAGATGGTGCTGAAGCAACTTTGAAGTTTAATGCTAGCCAATCTGGACGATCTTTACTAGATGTGTGCTTCTGATCAGCCCGAAAGACCGACGGATTCGGATAGAGGTCCAATCCTCCTTTCAGTGACGGATTGATCCTACTCAGGTTTTGCCCTATCGATCTATATACTCGTACATACAAGCAATTTTTTAACAGTTACCGGATCATGATGATGCTCTGGGGAGAAATACGCAGATGGCTAGCCTTCGGACTTGGATTACCTGCCGTACAGATAATACCATGCATGTACTCGTATGTCTGTACGTTCATTGTACTCTATTACCACTCAAAGAGCAGAAGTGTAGTTTGCTCTGAGACGATGGCTTGATGCAAGTTTAACTCTTTTCGAATCTTCAGCCGCAAAATGTTCTTTTGTCCAATGCAGCGGGACATTATTTAGACAGCTTGAAATGAGTTTTATGCAAAATCAGTGGTAGGCCTGAAATTAAAATGATTGGACTCTGAGGAGTCATCAAGGGCACACCTGTATTACTTAGAACCCTGGAGAGAGGACAAAGAAAGCGCGAAGAATGAGCACGCAACAAGTCCTAAAGTTCTATGAATGATAAGATCAAATTGTTTGATGTAGATCACTTCAGTTGTACTGAATATGGACTCAGTATATTTGCTGACAACGTTAATGGCGAGTAGTTAAAAATGGCTTTCCACTGGAGTAGCCTGGAAGGTTGGGATGTCCCCGTCCAAAGCTGTTTGGCTGAACGATTCGCCTTGGCGGCTGGAGACTGCGCTACGAGCTCGAAGGACAGGAGAACAGAAACAGACTAAGAAAAAGAAGTACGTACGTACGTACGTAAAAGTATGAGAATAAAAGAAGTCATTCCACCGCCACTAATAGTATTGCAGCATGTAGAAGAAGTAGCCGAGCACTGAAAAGGACAAGGAGCAAGAGGGAAAAGATGGTACGGCATGAGACAAGTAGGCCCTGCTGGGTGCCAAACCCCGGCTTCTCTGCTTCATACAAACAAAGCAGTGAGCAGTGAGTGTACTAGTACGAACTACGAACGTACCGACCTAGTGAAGACGATCAAACTTTAGCCCTGCCAAACGTAATGCAACGGCATGTCTAGAAATTTCCGCAGCTTTGGTAACCGGGAACGATGAGCAAGACTACATGTACGTACGTACGGATATGTATGTACGTATGACTTATAGCAAACAACATACTGCTACTCGTTGCTCACTTACTCATTCATTCATAGCCACTCTTGATGCTACAAACCGATGCTGTGTGTCAAGGAACACGAAGTTCAGAAAAGCGAGGTAGATGAAGACCATGTTCTTGGCTGCATTCTGATATCACTATTTTTCTACATGAAATTGCATTATTTCTGTCAAGTCAGGAGCTGGCCATTTCCACTCACTGTTCCTTGATCGCTGTAGAAGTATGTGTTGTACGCATCGTTCGCTGGCTGAGGTGAGCATGAGCGAAGGTGGAGGGCGAGAGGCGAGTTTCCTTGAAGGACTGAGTGCGTGAGTGAGTGCGTGAGTGAGTGCGTGAGTGCGTTCTGGATTGAGTTAGGCAATGAGGACTTGAGAGAAAGAAGCTGTCGTCTGTCCGTACCCTCGGCCCTTCGTCCGTCCTGGTCTTTTCTCACATCTGATGTGAGAAGAGCCTCTTCATTCTATCCAGCAATACATGGGAGTGAAACATCCAAGGACCAGGATCGGCTAAACCTGCGCACTACCCAGCCACTAAATAGCATAGAGAGCGAAGCGTGCAGAAGGAAACGTCGAAATTCCTAATCCACTTCTTTTGCTCGGGCCTTGTTCACACACTACAGGTTATAGGATGAAGATTTCTTCTTATTTGCAATATATGTAGTTGTTAGGCCTAAGGAAAAGGAAACACTTCAATTACAGACTGGCATCAAATTAGTCTAAAAAGGTGGCCAAAACATGTTGTACTGCGAACAATTTGTGTCCACTGTGCCGAAACTGACGCCGTCGGTACAAGGCCAAAGAGTTGCACGGGGTAAGGGATCGACTACTAATGTAATTTGTACGTCAATTCACAATCTAGGTTTTGTATTCCATAACTGTGCAGTATGATTTTCTTCATTTTAAGATAAGAGATTGAAAGGGTCTTTCAATTCCTGAAGCCAATGGGAAAATTTACGTGGGGGGGAGGGATGTAAAGGTGGGGGGAAAACATGCCTTTAACAAGGAGCACCCATGCGACATTGAACATTGTGAGGCGCATGGGATCTGGTCCCTCGTGCCTTGAAGAGGACAAATGTACAAGCTCAGCTCATCATACGAGAAAACGCACCGGCCCCTAGCTTTCAATCTAAGATCGCTCCACCGTTGCCGACATGGACCAGCAACCAACCAACCAAAGAGGCAACCACGCAACCGCGCAACCAACCAGGAATGAGTGTAGCAGCCACCTGAGAGTTTCCGAGGAGTATTGGCGAAGCAGCTGATATCAGTGAGAATCTACGCCATCATGGACCAGGGCTGCTGTAAGTCCTAGTAACAAGCTAAAGAGAAGACATGTCAGCGGTTGGGGCTCCTCTTTGGTACGTGCGTTCCGTGCGTTCCCACTTGTCGTCATGTGAACGAGGTTGATCGAACTAGCTTTGGTGGTGTATGTAGCCGGTGGAATGGAAAGGACGGCGCCCAAACGAGCGTGCGAGGTAACAGCTGACAGGCCTACTTCTATTGGTGCCGCTTTTGTGGACCAACTCATTTCCACGATCCTGCGAATCTTTTCCTCTCTTCCACTCTCTACATAGATTAAGTCGCCAGCTAGGTGACTGCATGGATCGAAACCGACAGCAGCCAAGTAAAAATGAAGGATGCATTTGGCTGTTAAAGCCATCGCCAACTACTACATGCTTGCAATCTACCACTATCGTTCCACTCGTACACTGTCGACACCACGCGTTGAGTACGACAATAACAGTAGCATGAAACTCGCACAAAGCAAGGAGCATACACAAACAGCGATTGGCCTAAAAAATGTATGAGTAGAACAATCCAGAAAATATGCTCTGGAAGGGCACGTGTTGCTTGGTATGCCCTGTTACAATTCAGCCAACTCGATCATAGCCCCTCGATTTGAGATCTCATCGGGAGTCAAATGACCAGGACAGCCGCAAGTCTCTCCCTAGCCCCCAATGGGAGCTTGCTGTCGCCAAAAGCTGGAAAACGGTGGGTGCATATCAAGCACAATTAATGACAAGACAACTCAGTTGAAAGGGCTACCATGACCATGCCTATTGCCTATCCCCCAATGCAAGCATAGATTGAACCTCTGTCAACCCTTTGCGCCAAGCTCCATAAAGGTCCCTTCTCCTCCTCGTCCTCCTCGTCCTCCTTCTAATTCTCCTCCCTCCTTTCCTTGAGGCTAGAGACGAACTTGGTATTGGCCAATCGGTAGCCCGTAGAACAGTACATTTTTATCTACGTACTCCAGTAGCGGCCCCGCATCTGCTCCGAACAATCATATACGTCGATACACACGCAAGTCGAGGCACACGCGTCGACGTACACGCCGCACTTCCCATGGATAAAATCACTCGCCACCACGGACGGTGAGAGCGAGCTAGCGACAAGAGCAGTTGTTCCTTTTCCTCGTGCTTATTATCATGGAGGAACCTAGACCTGCTGGTTGCCAAGGTGTGCAAAGAGCACACCAGTAATGCTAGCAAGTGGGTGCTCCCAACATAAAATCACTCAAACACATCCATGTGAGACACACGTAGCGCTGGGCAATGGGCTTGAGTCTATGTCCATGCGATCCATGCCTTAGGAGGAGGACAGCGAGCGGTGTTGACGTTTCAACCTCGGCAATTCGAACGTCCTTAGTGCTTGAAGTGTGCTTAGCGGTCCAGCAGCTCCAATGCTACTCCATACGTTCACTTGCGAACACTTACTATGACTATGACAGCTTAGAAGGGCCATGCGTCGTAGCTCGTAAAACTGTACAGAGAGCTACTCGGTACTATCCTCAATGCCAGTCAGTCGGCTGTGGCCTCCTCGCACCAACCGATGATGATGTTGATGGTGATGACGACACGCAGACACGCTAGCTGGTCCATGGTGGTACTCCGAACAGTGCCGGGGAAACCAGAGGCCGGGAAATGTATCATGGGAGTCAGTCCGCTAGTCTTTCGTCCACACCATACCCCATACCGCCGGCCACGGCCAACCTCATACTCGAAACCCGAAGAACGGGCAAGGAGAAAGAGGTGCAGGGAGGAAGAGAGAGAGAGAGAACAGAATTAGGAATGAAGGAGGAGAAGATGATGGTGGAGAAGAAGACGAGCTAAAATCGAGGAGAAGACTTGCTATCCACTCGCTTGGGTGGGAGCTGGTGGGGCTAGCTAGGGAGTGAGGAACGAAAGAACGTCCTACCCAACCGCCCACCCATCCACCAATCTAGCAACCTATGGACCCTGTGGACCGACAGACAGAACACGATGTTCACTCTCAGTGACTGGGTGACTTGGTGTTTGAGCTGGCGACCGACCGACCGACCGACCGAACAGATGAACGAACGAACGAACTAACGAACGATAGAGAGAACGAAAGAGGAACGCCGACGCCAAGAGCATAACGACGAGAAGGGACAGAGACAACTTCTGTAACTTTGGAGGAGACAGTTAGTAGAGATCTGGTTTCAGTGCTTGTCATACACGAACTCCGGAGTTCTGATTTTGAATGTGAAATAACAAGTTAGATCCAACAACAACAACAACAACAACAGCAGCATCAGCAACAATCATAACAAGCATCCAAGTTGACATGTTGGTCTAGGGAGACACCCTCCTCTTCATCGCAAATATTTGGTAAGACCAAAGTCCTTGGAACCATACTTATCCCGTTGGGGAGTAGTAGTACGCGTGGTCGTCTACCTAAAGCGTACTTAAGGTCGTGCTGTCGTTCCGTCAGAAGGTTTGAAGGCTTCTCAAGAGCTTTAATGTCTCCATTTCATCTAACTGTGGTTGGGCTCAGTGGTCTCGGAGCTAACGCCTATGGGTGATCTATCTGGACCTCTTAATGTTCAGTTCATGAAGAACTTTTATTGTCGGATTCGAGGTCCGAACGGCCAAGGAGCCTTTTTGTATCTTGCTTGTAAGTCAGCCTTCAAGAAAAGGAAGACATCGAACGTCAGTCGCTTTTGAGGGAACGGGTTGGATCAAATCAAATCCGATATGGAAATGAACTTGTGTTCGGTTTGGAGATCTTTGTTAATGTTGAGCAACAAAGATGCTGCAAGATAAGAGTGACCCTGCTACTTGGAGGGAGTCAGTCTCACGTCGATTTCTTTTCCCTGGATCGTGTTATCATAGTCTTTGTTCGAGACGTCTCTTAGTAGGATGATTCTTCACAGTCTGAGTGATTGAGATTGTTGCTCTTGGACCCCGATCTTCTTTGGTAGAGAAACGTGAGGTTGCGTGTGCGTCACTTTCGAAGAGTACCTTCGGACGGGCAAGAGGGACGAGAATTATAGTGGTGGCCGTGGCGGCGCCGATGGTGATGGTGGCGATGATCATGATGAAAATGACAATGATGATGATGATGATGATGTTGATATTGATGGTGGTATTGGTGGTGATGATGGTGCGACGGACGGGCCTATGACGTTCCTGTTCCTTCTCTGCTCCCACTTCCAGCCTGGCCCGATTTCGGCGAGTTGTTCCTCCTCCTCCTCCTCCTCCTCCTCCTCCTCCTCCTTGTTCTCCTTTACTAGCTAGCTCTTGCCTCTGCGCCTATCTTTCTCGTAGGAACAGAATACAGACTACGACATAATGAAGAGTAGCTACGTTCGGTCTCGCACATGGCCATGGATGTACAGTAAAGTCGGATGGAACTACCACTGCTAAGACGATGTACTAGCAGCTTCTGTACTTGCGAACTCACACACGCGTGGAATAGAGAGCAGAGGAATTTTGGAAGCCACAGCGAAGGTGCCAATCCAGTTGGGCCTGTTGGTAGTCCGCAGTATATCTTATGTTGGAAATGAGGGTGGTGGACGAGGAGGAGGAGGAGTTGTGGTGGTTGCGGATGATGATGATGACGATGGTGATGATATGTCAGTTGGACTAGGAACGACTTAGGTACGCTCTTCCTTTAAATTTACGGAGTAGTACGTACGTACGTACGTACGTAGGTAGGAGCCAAGGACTAGGGATGGAGCGAGCAGCAAGCTCTGGCGACGTCGGGCCCTTCACTTCGACACTTGACGGGAAACGAATCCGTTCAAGGTGATCGCCGACGCCAGGAATTTCTTGGGAAACACTTTTGAGGAATGGTATTTACTTGACGTGATGGCTTTACATGTGGAAGGACTGTACTAGAATGTACAGAGACGCTGCTGCAAGGATGATGGATCACTATCAATAGATTGATGAAACTACTGCTGCTGTTCCTGCAGATGATGATGATGATGATGATGATGATGATGATAATAATGACAATTATCATATGTGGAGCGAACATGCGCCAAACTAGTAATTTCACTGATGAGTTTGCTTTATTCTACTTTTTAGATCAAGCCAAAATTATGGATGACTACATGACTGACTTCTTTGACAGCCCCAACATGATCGCCTCAAATTGTTCCAACTCAAATATGAGAGGTGGACAGATTTCTAACCGAGGTTCAATTGAAGCTTTGAATTCCAAGGGATCAACCAAGGCATTATTGGGCGAGCGCCTTCGGAATAACCTAACAGCAGAAAAGCGTAAGCTCGATGATTACGGGGTTCCCAATAATGGGATGTCCGAGGCCAAGTCCCAGAAGTTGGACCCTATCGACGAAATGCTTTGTTTCGGCCCTAGCAAAAGCAACGGGTTTGGGATGGAGACATCGGGGACAGGGCAAAAGCATCCTGGAATTTTAGAGCAGGTGCTCATGGAGAAAAAAACTACCCTTGTTAACAACAACATCCATGGCAACAACCACGTTGGAAGGCCGGGTTACAACGTGACCGGAGATCAAGTGATTCCAATGAACCAATCTGACGATTTGGGTAGATCTATGCCGTACTCTAAAGTTCCGAACAACCGTGTACGAAAGGGTCCCAATAACGGGTTCCAAAACAATCATAGTAACCCAATACACAATGGAGCTATCATGCCCGCCAACGGTCAGGAATACCTTGATTCATCTGCCATTATGAGTCCTGGTGTTAACAGCTGGAAAAGCCGCCCAGTCCACCCTGGTCGACCTCAGAGCTATCCCAACGGAACGCCCATGGCCATGCAGTATGGTGGTAATCCATTTGGCACCCAAGAGTCCATGGGCATGTTCCAAGATCAACAGCATCATATATGGTCAAACGGTCCAGAAGCATCTCCATCTAATCAATTTGCAGGAGGGTTGGACAATCGAGGACAACATTTGCAATTACAACAACAGCAACAGCAGCAGCAACAACAACAACAACAACAACAACAACCTCCACCCCCCTACCAAAGATCGCCCATGCGAATGATGGGAAGGAGTCCCGTTGTCCCCCAACAGCAAATGTCACCTATGGGCTACCCTGTCAGCAACGGTGGCGGATCCGAATTTGTTAATGGTGGGCCGAGATCTTTCCCCCAGAATCGTGGAAACATTTACGGGCCTAATGGGAACAACGACTTCATGGCTCGTGGTAATGGAGGAACAATGAGTTTCGTCAGTGGACCAATGATAAGCCCAGATCATGGAGCTGGACCAATGATGGCCGTGTCAAATGGGCCGTCTTCATATATGAGCTATGACAATTCACCAGTCATGATGACAAATGGACCAATCCAAAGATCTCAGCCTCAGCCTCGATACCAGCACGAAATGGGCCAAACGAGGCTTGGGGCTCGATCCAATTCCCTTCATTCTCCTTCGACGAGGCTACCACAAGGTTCGCCAAATCTTATGGCGTCCGACCATTCTTCTTTGGGTGGAATTCACATTGGAAACGATCAGTCTTACAGTGGGGTGGGTAATGGGATCAACGAGTGCTATCCACCCACTTCCATGGGATCAAACGTGGAAGATAGCAGCAATCAGTCCCGAGTTCACTTTGACATGCACAATGTGGCTCAAAGCTACCAGAGCTCTCCTCAGGTTCCAGTGGGAGCCGCCAATTGGAAATCCACGAGTCAAGAATTTCGTAGCAACTTCCTTCAACGGCTCCACGGAGCATTGAAGAATTTCAATGACCCACATTTACTTCAAATGGCCGATGAGGCTGAAAGGTTGGCATTCGACCAATGTGATACTCAAGATGCCTACCAAATGCATTTGGCGGAGTGGCTAGCCAACATTTTTACTCAGCTTGACACTGAGACCCATTCTAATCATGAGCTTGCGACTGAACAGGAGTCTCTAGGTGAGAACAACTCGGAGACTGGTTCGCAATCTTCTCTACAATATAATTTCAACACGAGTGAGACCTTGTCCGTTCGGGAACAATCTTCTTCGTATTCAAGCCCTTTATCCCAACCAAGCTCGTCTCTTTGCGACAAGAATCCATTGCTGGCGACGCTTCTGCCTGGTGGCAACTCTGCCTCCAATGACGAGGACACCAGTGATGACCACCACCTCCAGGACCAACATGGCATCAGAGAGGACCTGGCTACAGACAACCTGTCTCCTTTAATGGCCCCGCAGTCTTCAGAGAGTGGAGTGACCTCACCCGATCCCAAGGCATTTTCTTCTCCCTCTTCCATGTCCCCTTGCTCTACGACGATGACCATGTCGGCCAATACTCCGTCCTCCACCTCAAATAGCTACTCGATGGTGAGTTCCTCTATTAATGGATTTCCTACCCCGACCAACGATGAACAAAAGATCAGTTCGAGGTCAGGGTTGACGGGACGGAGGCTCTCCAGTAAAGGAGGCTCAAACAACAGTCAGTTGAACAATCCACATTCAGTCGATTCTGGAATTGGTATTGGATCTCCACGTAGCGTTCCCTCAAACTCATCTCCAAAGATTCAAATGGGGACTTCACCTAGTCTAACAGCAGTCGCTTCCGAAGGACCCCTCGACAAATAGACCTCATTCCAAAGAAACTGAAGAAACTTAAAGAGGAGATGCGCCAAATTATCCTATTCAAATGCATCATCAAGGATTCATATGACGATTGAGTAACTGTCTGTGAGATGTGTTTGTTTGACTCTTCAGGGACGATAATCAGTCACTCTGACGAGCTCAGATCAGTCCATCCATCCCTTCCCCCTGTCCAATGGATGGTTGTGTTCGGATGTCAGTCCACCACTCTTGAATAGAATACGTCTCTGATGAAAGTAACAGGCCATGTACTTGATTTGAGTTAACAATACATAGATGTTAATTGAGAATGAAACCAAACCGTCTCAGTCAAAGTCCAAAATATGTCGAAACGATACCATTTACTACAACTGCTTCTACTTCTGCTAAGACTATTGTACTACTTCTATGATCACAATTATGATTATTTTTGTCATTATTTTTACCATATTTCTTCTATGATTATCAATTTATCATGTTTCTCAGTACTTGCACTACTACCACCACCACCACTGCTACTACTGCTCTACTACTCTACTACTTCTGATGCTACTGCAACAGCGGCGATTGCTGCTGATGTTGCTACTACTACTACTAGTTTTACTATTAATGCTATCATCATCAATTTTGCTGCTATTACCACCACCACCACCACCACTACTGTGAAGATGAAGACGACGACATATGATCAACTAAAAATCTACAAGGAGTCATACTTTATTTTATAAGAAAAGAAATAATATGTAAAGAAAATGTGTTGCATAAATCTTTTGTTTGTACATGTGATGATTGGCGAATATTTGTCAGCACGAAGTGATAACAAGAAAATATGCCTGCATTTGTCTACTCACCTCCCTTATCAATTTGGTTTGAGAACCGATTCCCGATGAAAAATACGGCATGAACAATATTGCCCGCAAGACCAATGGTTAGGCCAACCAAGTCCCCTGGGTTTGGCTGAAAATCTCTTGGTAAATTACTTCTAATAGGGATCCCTATAAGAAACATCCCAATGCTATTTTAACTGCAATTCGAAACACGGGCTGTCATCATCATGAAACTTAGTTTTTGGTTTAATTCGTAAACGTTTTAACCCATTCATTCATCCCATTTTATTAAAACAGAGCACAGCTAATTCAATCGCGAACACCTTGTTTCGGTTACCAATTAGTTGTGGGATGGCGTTTGCTTTTCTGTTCACGAGATCGATATGCATATTTACATATACAAATTTATATATATATATTCATTTTATTTTACATATCACAAAATACGATTGACATATTTTATGACGAAAATGTATACCCAAATAAATACTTATAGTTTTGAATAAATCACTGAACAAATAGATCCAGTTCTCTCTCTTTTGTTTTTTTGCTTGCCATAGCAAGGGCAGACGAAGTAAGTTTATAACATTTGGCACGAATCCAAAAGCCAAGAAATCTCAAATCTTGCCCTAGTTCTCGTCATCAGATCACTGTTGTGCCAGAGATCTTCTCAAGCAGTGTTTTATTGCGGAATAATGCCGATCCTTTACGAAATCAAGACAGATCCCGCCAAAGGCAACATCCTTGTGGCCAAAAGGGACATTCAAGCAGGAGAACTGATTTTCAACGATCGCCACATTGTTTTGGGGCCCAAAGAATTCGGCAACCCGAAAGACCATTGTATTTCGTGCTTTAAAGCCAAAGCGTCGCCTTGCTTGACTTGTGAACTCCCTTTTTGCCATGAAGGTCATTGTAGTCAAACCCATCAAGTCGAGTGCGACACTTTGTTCCAGCATCTCAAATCAGAGCCCTTGCCTCTTCGACTTGCTTTGGTAGCCCCCTACCGGCTAGCTCGCGCCATGGCAGATGATAGTGAACACGTGCAAACCAAGATGGAACCCTTCATGGATCACGAAGAGGCCCGAAAGGCCTTAACCGGACATCAAGAACGAATTGCGCATATGAGACGCATGATAGTGGCCGTAAGACCAGATCTGGAGCAAATTCTTAACCGTGTCTTTGGATTGCTTCATGTGAACGCTTTGGATGTGAGAAATGGCTTGGGACGAGCGCTTTTCCCCACGTTGTCTTACGTTTCCCACTCGTGTGTTCCCAATTCCAGGCACATCATGGATGAAGTGGACGACGATGGGAACCTACATATTCGGTAAGCTAAATCTTCATGGTTACCAAAGGGAATCTTACCAACCACAAATTAGCCAACTAAATGTATAAGAAAAACCAAGTTGATTTGAGAACGATGGAGACAGCTGTGTGGAATACTTTTGTACATAATTGAGCAGCCATATTTCTAGTCTTAGTCTTAAAACGCTTTATTTGCTATATAAGAATGTTTCAATCGATGCTGGTGAAAGATTGATAAGAATTTGATCAAAAATAGATCCTACGGTGCAAGTCAAAAAACATTGATGGTCAATAAACTCCACGCTGGTGACCAGCTAACCGTCAAGTCAAAAAGACGCCCAGAATGGTATCCAAAAAGAAAGAACAGGTATAAAAAAGTAGTACGCTGATCAGGTATGATAAGTTATCATAAACCATTTTTTACCACCTGGCAGAAAATGGTCACAGAAAATGGCAGAAATTGGTCCAAAATAAGTGACAGAAAATGGCGAAAAAATGGCAAAAAAATAGAAATATTTATATCATTCTAAATCATCGTTTTCTAGCATTCAGGAGCCGAATGATCGGCCATTCTAAACACCGGCGACCATTTTAGCCACCTTCCAGCAATTTCTGCCAATTTTTGCCAGTTTCTGCCATATTTTCCCGTATTCTGCCACTTTCTGCCATTTTCTGCCACTTGTGGCAGGAAATGGCAGAAATTCGATCAATCTCGATTTTTCCCATCGCTGATGCTGATCGTTAAAGCACACCAAGTTCTTATCGGTTTAGATGAGACAATTAGCTCGGCATCTACATGGCCATCAGATCACAATCTGGCTAACTATAATCTCTGCATCCGTTATAAGTGGCTCACTTAATTGTGTTCAATTAATGTAAACCCTGCCCTTTCACCTCGCCAATTCATCTTTCAACGTTCTACATAACTTTTGAACTCATTTTAAACAAACCAGGGAAACTATATGAATGTAAAACTCGGTTACGTAACAGTTTCAGTGGGCTCGAAATCAAATTATAAATAGGGTCTAAAGATGAAATTGTCTACGTAGAATTACGTAGGTTCAGCATTACTACATTTTTAGTTTTGTCACTCTTTGCATATATTAGGACGGTCTATATTGGTGACAATTTAAGAATATGATTTAGATCTTTGATTAGTGTGAACTTTTTGATGCTAAATCCACTGGCCCAGACGAAGAACCAACTTGATCAAACGATTTACATTGCAATAGTTCCCCGTGTCTCAAACGTGGTCACCCTTTTCATTTCATTTGTGAGAATGCCAAAGGATAATAAACGTTATTCTCCACCGATTAGTTGGCGGTGCTCATTTTTAAATTTGTGGCAAAATATTAAAAGGTTTAGATAGAGACTTTAAGGGTTATTAATATCGTGTTAGGTTAGGTTGGGTTAGGTTAGGTAAGTTTAGATTAGGTTTGATTAGGTCAGGTTAAGATTTAAAAAAGTAGCACCGCCAACTAATCGGTGGAGAATAACGTTTACCATGCCAAAGTCTAACTGAAAGGATATGAGTAATTGCACATTCACACTCATAACTTTCATTGATTTACTTGTATGAAAATGAAATTCCGTTACTTGAGCCTTTGAGAGCATGAGAGCACGTGCAAAGCCACGAACTTCCAGAAATATGGAATCTGAACGGGCTTCCAGCCTAATCGGCTTGTCTCAGTCAGAGCAACTGTGGGCTACTTTTCGGAATACAGTAATTAAATAAGAAACTTTTATCTCCTCAACCAAAGGCAAACTGTTTCAGCTCATTCATAACCTGTTACGCTTACGTAGCATGGTTTACGTTCTGTACTTCAGAGGGCGCTTTGTTTGTTAGCCTCTACCAAATAAAGGGCTGATTGGGCCAATTCATCTTTTTTAAATTACGTTTGTGTTGCTTTTGGCTAATTCTATCAAAATCTCATGTATAATTAGTGACCTGAGTCACATAATGTCCGGAAAAGAAATCACTTGCATGCCATGTCACAAGTAGTTTATTTAGCAATCTACCGTGCCTGTTTACGTTTTGTTGGGGCTGTCTGATGTTACAAAGAAGGGCCCTTATCGGTAAAGTTGGTTGCGTCGGGTAACTCTACGTTTAATCACAATTAGAAGAGCTAATCTAAATGATAGATGTCGAAAGAGTTTGTTTGCATCTCTCTCTAATCCTCGGTTAGAGAAATCCAGATTTTTCAAAGTGTACCTACACTTGTCAGCCATCACTTCATTCGCGAACATTCTATCTTGCACAATGTCATCCAAATAGTATCAAAACAATATGGAAAACCACAAATGAATAAATCTGCCACCTTGTTGACAAAACGAGGGTTCCATAGTAAAGTGTCATCAACCATGCTGATCCTCAGCATTTGTAATATGCCTCTTTCTGTTCATTTCAGGTTGTACAGTCAAGTGACGATTCCCCAGGGACAGGAGATCACCATAACATATACGAACTTGCTGCGTCACACCTTCGCTCGTCAAGCAGCTCTTCGACGGCAATGGTTCTTCTCTTGCCATTGCGAGCGCTGCTCAGACCCCACAGAGCTCAAAAGTGGGATTAATCTGGTGTACTGCCCATCCTGCACCAAGAGTTATCTAATGCCCGACCAATCCGAGGAAGATGTACCCTTTTGGTCGTGCTTGGCGTGTCTCAAAGCCATTTCGGAAGATCAATTGCAAGGCTTCTTGGAAGTATTAAAGAGCAAATTGGATGCCATCCAACCTTTGGCTATTGAGCCATTGGAGAAGTTTTTGCTCTATTCGGCTCAGTTTGTTCACAACTTTCACTATCTGTGCCTCATCGCCAAAAGGTATCTTTCTCAACTTTATGATGAAACCGATGCAGATCAGGCTGCCAAGAAGAGATTGCTTTCTCATGAGTTGATGATAGTGTTCGATGCTCTAGATCCCGGGTATTCCCAATCTCGGGGATTGACCATGATCGAAATGGTGAAAAGTGATCTAGCCTTGGCCGAACACTCCCAAATGGAAGACCCCGAGTTTCAAGAGATTCTCAAGGAAAAGATAGACTTGGTCCACCAATGCCTTGATGTGGAGCCAAAGGACTCTTTGGCCGGAGAGGCGCTGAAGAAGTTCAACCAGATCATCGCAAAGTAGAACACGTCTTTAATGATTAGATTTTCCCACTGCATATGATCCTTACACTGAATTATAAAATATCTCTTTTTTGTGAACCCCCCCATACACCAAACACCTGTCTTGGACCTGCCTATTTCGCTTCTTCAGTAATGGTATTGTTTTCCAGAGTTGGTTTAGGTGGTTGCCAACCTTGCATTTCGGCGTCTTGTCGAGCCATGCGCTCCTTCTCCTCCTCCTCGATTCTCTTGAACTCCTCGATTTCGTAATAATATTTCGGACTCGTGATCCCAAAGATCCAAGCCAGTTTCTCGCCCCAAAAATCGCAATAAGAGAGTATAGTCGATCCAGCAAACCAGGTGTGGTGGATCATCCAAGGCATCCAAGCCAGGGTTTTCGTGTCAAGTTTGGGACTAGCCATCTTAGATTCCGTGGCCAGGTCGGATCCATCGGCTTGCTCATCATCCGTGCTGTATTCTTCAATGACTCCGTCACTACAATGAATGATCCGTCTCGGCACTCGTTTAGGTTTGGGGGCGGAGTCCTGTCCGGAGGCCTCAGGGGATGCATTCGTACCCCGATGCACAGGACTGTTGAGATTGATGTCTTCGAGAGACGAGCTCATGATTGCAGGAGCAGTCAGCGGCAATGGCTTTCTGGATGGGGATAAGGTCTGAAAGTCGGGTGTGAAGTGGGTTGGTTTCGTACCAACGATTGGCTGGATTTATTCGCACATTTTGAGACTCACCTGGTAGTTGTTATGCTTTGGCGAATCCTTATCATGTAGCAGGATTTCATTTCCTTCATCAACAGTGCCAGGCTCTTTCTTCATAATGTCACGCACACTTACGTTGTGGATTTGAAATGAGCGGGAACGCCAGATGAGATATGCAATTCACTCTGAAATCGCTATTCGCATTTTTCTTCCTCAATTGAATGGATTCTCCCGGAGGTATAACACGTATGTTCCTCCACCAAAAGAAAGCAAGCCGGGGTTTAACAGTGTTAAATATAGACTATCGAAAGGATCCCGTGGGAGACCGACAAACACACTTGTTAGATGTTTCCTGTCATACCTGTCCATGGATGGACTGAGTACGCAAGCTAGGGCAGACACTGTGCATGCAGAGTATGGAGAAAAAAATGTTCTTGACCGTCCCCTGTTATTCGATGGTTATTCGACTACTCGTTGAAAACGCAACGGGAGAAAGAAAGCGATCCCAACTAACAAAGCGGATTGTTCCCAGCTCTCATGAGTGTAGTGCTTTTTGTTGAGCATATAGGCTCTTTGTTTGGGAATATCATGGAGAGATGGAGCTACTATGTGCTTGAATTTGTTACCTCAACAAGCACTTAATGTTGTTTGTATCCAAGGATGTTGTTTATAGTTTATACCCCTACGCGTGTTATGACACTTCCTCGGTAGTGCAAAAGAAAAAAAAANGTGCTTTTTGTTGAGCATTTAGGCTCTTTGTTTGGGAATATCATGGATAGATGGAGCTACTATGTGCTTGAATTTGTTAACTCAACAAGCGCTTAAAGATGTTTCCTGTCATACCTGTCCATGGATGGACTGAGTACGCAAGCTAGGGCAGACACTGTGCATGCAGAGTATGGAGAAAAAAAAATGTTCTTGACCGTCCCCTGTTATTCAATGGTTATTCGACTACTCGTTGAAAACGCAACGGGAGAAAGAAAGCGATCCCAACTAACAAAGAGGATTGTTCCCAGCTCTCATGAGTGTAGTGCTTTTTGTTGAGCATTTAGGCTCTTTGTTTGGGAATATCATGGATAGATGGAGCTACTATGTGCTTGAATTTGTTAACTCAACAAGCGCTTAATGATGTATATATCCAAGGATGTTGTTTATAGTTTATACCCCTACGCGTGTTGTGACACTTCCTCGGTAGTGCAAAAGAAAAAAAATTCTCGATTCAAAGGACTTGATGGTCTACGTAGGTATATTTTGGCTTTGGATTGATGAATGATTTACAGCTTATCTTTTTGGAATGAATACTTGAGACTCGTTTTCTGGTTGTTAAAAACAAATAATGATCTATGTACGTACTATTATCAACTGTATAGTAACCAGAAACAGAGCAAATATTAGACATGTCATACTTCAAACAAGGCAGGGAGACGAATTAAATAACTTGAAATTAACAGACAGTGAAATCCCATAGTTTGACAGTTTTATCGTAACTACCCGAGACAATGACAAAATCGTTGAAGCGGAGGCAGGTCACCCCATCTGTATGGGATTTGAGCGTAACAAGACGTTCCCGGGACTCCAAGTTCCACACCTTGAGCGTTTTATCGTCCGATGCTGAAACTATTCGCCACGAATCCGCTTGCAGACATCTTATCACACCTGAAAACACGCCGGAATGACCCATGAGAAATGAAGAAGCCCGCCCCAATGATTGCCAACCTTCGGAACAACACCTGCTTACCTGTATGACCTTCCGAGGACATCCAATCTAGGGTAGAGAGACATTTCCTGGTGGCCAGGTTCCACACCTTGATTGTCCGATCGAGAGATCCCGAGACAATTTTATTGCCTTCGACTGAAATGGAGGTCACTCCGTCGCTGTGGCCGGCTAAGGTGCCAATGCAACACAAACGGTCTAGGTCCCACATCTGGTGGAGGAGAAGTTAAACAATAGCTTGACCAACGCTTAGTGGGCAGTGGGTTAATTGTCGACGATGGGAAGGTCTACCTTGAGCGTCTTGTCTGATGAGCCGGTGAGCAATAGGGGACCCTCCCAATGCAGACACAGCACACGGCTTTCGTGACCTGAGAGCGTGCTCAAGCAAGTACCCGTTTTGAGACACCACACTTTGAGAGTGGCATCGTATGAGCCGCTGATGACGCGCTGTTTGGCATTGGACATCTGGATGCATCGCACGGTGTCTTGATGGCCGACCATAGTCACCTTACAAGCAATCGAGGACCACGCAGATTGAATGTCCAAGTCCCATACTTTGATGGTGTGGTCCGTGCTCCCGCTGGCCTAAATGGATCAATGATTCAGATTTAGCATTTGTCATAACAGCAAGTAATCGCACAGAAGCGCGATCAAACTTCCAATGAGCATTACCACGCGATTGCCTTCCAGATGTAAACATCGAACCTCGCCCGAGTGTCCGGTGAGGGTCATCACGGACCAGGGGCTATTGGTTTTGATATTCCACACGCGGATGGTTTTGTCGTGCGAGCCGCTCACGATGCGACTACTATCAAACTGGATACAACTCACTCCACCCGTGTGACCCTCGAAGGTGCGAACATGGCATTGACCAAGCAACCAACACCGCCGCAATTTGAAGCGCTCCCGAAAGATCTGCTTCCACGGGAGCGGATCACTCGCGTTTATTGCCCGATGACGGGCAAGCTGGGCCGCGTGCTCAGGCGGGCTCAAACGCCATTGCGGCTGACCGGCTAAGCGTCGCCAGATCCAGGCTGAGGCCAAGGTGTCCCGCCAAAAAGAGCACACTTGGGAGGCGCGAGCCAGATCGCACGGGCTGAGATAGCTCACGATGGCCAGGACGAGGTGCTCGGGCAACAGACGAAGCACGTCCTGACAATCAGGCGGGCAATAGGCGTGCAGGTCGTGCTGTGGCAACCGCGAGGCTAACCAATGGTATACGGGCACACCCAAATGAGGCTGAAAAGAGCCGTTGGAGCTATAGTACCGTCAGTGAGGCTGAGCAAGATCGAATAGGTCGAGTATGTTCACTACTTCTATTATTCTAATCGCCCAATATTATGGCAATTGACCAGGAACTTTGAAGGCGTATGAACAAGCACGGTACGAGCAGACAATATGCCAATTCATCATGATGTACATATTTGAGGTAAATATACAACCTAAGGTTTTGTCACCATCATTGCAATCCAGACATCTCAAAGACCTTCAGGAAATCCAGTAACATTGAGTCTGGACAAGATTAGTCTCCTGTATAGACTTGAAAAGGGGAACATTCCTACGTACGTACAGGGGTGTGAATAGGGGTTCCATTGAAAGAGGGAAAAAGAAGAGGCGAAATCGCCACCAATTCCCCTCCCAAATTTACCTGCATGGCTTGGAAGGCGGTCAATTGATCGGTGGGTGTGAATTCACTCATCCATTGGGTCATCAAGGCCATTCGCCGGCGCACTTCTGAGCGAGGACTCGAACCCACCGGGCCCCAGGCGTCGCCGGGGGTCATGGCCGTTAAAGTTTGTCGGCCTTTGGGGGCCGGCGAAGCAGCGCCTGAGGGGATGGACGAGGTGGTGATGGAGGCGGACAGGCCTGACGAGGGTAGGCCGGAGGACGTGCCCGGCGTTGGCCATCGCATGGTCGACGGATCTACCACTGCTGACCGAGACCGCTTGTAACGGTGACGGTCGACGTAGGGCGTGCTCTCGGTGAGTGGGTGGGGTGACCTGTCAGAGGGGCTTCTTCCCCCAGCCCAATATGAAGATGAGGTTCATGCTCCGGGGCGTGATCCAGAATTAGGCGGCGCCTCCTCCTCCTCCTCCTCCTCCTCCCTCTATATCGATGAGTTCATATCTAGCTACCGGGTACAGTCGATTGACGCCATCCTTGAGGCTGGTGCCGGAGATCCAGTGGGGTTGCGGCTGTTGTTCTGGTCCAGGCCATTCATAGACATACAATAGAGCTTGTTTGTGTCCGGTTTGTGTTGTCATTTACTCCTTGGGCGGGGGGGTCAGTCAACATTGGGCTTCAGCTAGGTTCAGCTGTGGCTGTGAACCCTGTGAACGCTCACTCGCTCGGGCGGATATGCGAGTCTCGAGATTTTCCGAGTCTCGACTCTCGAGCCTCGAAACTCAAAGGATGCTCAGCTGGATTTAGCCTTGTCCTTCCGGCTGGCAGGGCCATCCCCATCCCTAGAAGTTTGACTGCTTATGGCGATTAAGGTATTCTAACTGACCCATGTGATCGATGAAATTCGATCCAGAGTATGCTGTTTCAAGATTGGACATGGACCCCTTTCCCAGGGTCTAAGCATTGACCTTCAAATACCAAATCCCGGGAATCGGGTCCGCGCGCATCGCCTGGCTAACTCAAAGCAAATGATCCATGGGCAGGGCTGGGACAAGAAAAAAAAGCACTAGATTGTATAATCCTGCATTTTTTGCCTATTTATCTAAGGAAGGGAGCAAAAGGTTAAGCATAAATTGTAGAAGGTTGACGGCTCGGATGTACAAAAGAGCTGAACTAAGGCATGGAGCAGAAACCTGGTTAGTCCAACCTATTCTCTAGTCCAACCCTCTAGAATTTCCGCTCGACATACAAATCACATTTTTTTGGTTGGAGTTTAGTCATCTACAAGGACAAGAGAACAATATCTTTAATAGAAGGGTTAACCCAGCCAGATGGCCGAACGCCAGATTACAGAAATGAACCTAGACCCAAGCTTCTAGATTTATGGACTACAAATAAGGTTCCTGCCATATTGGCCTGCCCTCAGTCAGAGTGACTCTGGATTCTTTTTCGAATTAGTGGATTAAAATAAGAATGTAGATATTTTCGATTAAAGACAGGTCATTCTTATACAATTTACTTGTAAAATAGTTTGTTTCAAGTTATGTTATCGAAAGCTTATGCAGCAGACCCAGAGAAGGCCGAAAATTCGCATTTTATAATGTGTTTATTACATAACTTTGGACGTCTTTCTTGAGATCTCCGAGCATGTTTTTGGGCTCATCTATTCAATAATATCTTGTGGTCGTGTGAAGTGCTAGTTTCGAATAAAATCAAAAGTTTAGGTGATAAGTAATTTTAACTTCCATTCGCAATCCACATCTTTAAAAGTCCGTGGTTCAGTGGAAGTCAGCTCAAACAATATGTCCCAAAAGTATTTTCCCTTTTTAGTAAGCTCCAAAAATCTGCTCCGTTGCTTGATTTCGAACAGACACTTAAAAAAAGTCCCGCCCGAGTCCTTTTGGATTCGACCCATCACTCTCCGAATTGAAATTGTTGTTGCTAGCCGGCAAATAAGGACGACAAAGGCAGACGGGCAAGACCGGCAAGGCCACCAGGTTGTCGCTATATCTCGACGGGCGCGTACACTTAAGGGCATAAAAGAGCGCTTCAAAATTCAGTTGAGTAGCCACTCAATCAGAGGCCTGCTCCACTGAGTAGTTAGCAGACCGCCTCCTCGTTAGCTTGTTCTCCTCTAAGTCTGAGATCGCCCTCAGGCTCGAGCTCGTGGGTCTAAGCACGGCGCAACCAGCCAGTAGCACGTGGCCTCAAGCGTTGACTTGCAGATCCGGCGAACCCAAGTTCCAACGTGCGCAACGAGCTTGCACACGCACAAACACACACAGAAAACACGGAAAACATAGATAAAGGCACAACAGGCCCTTCAGAACCGCACACTCAATCAGTCCGTGGCCTCTCACTGCTCTTGTTTTTCCTTCTATTCGTGTCCGTCGTTCTCAGGTCGCCACGCTCTAAATCATGCCCAAACCCGGGAAAAAGCGCTCCAAGTTAGATGAGTCCTCGGACTCTGACTCTGGGCCCGAAGACCGCACCCCCGTCAAGTCCCGGAAATCCGACGCATCCTCGGGTTCGACGGCTAAAACCGCGCCAGCTAAAGCGGGTGGGGCGGGAGCGGGCCGCAGTGGCGGTGGTGGCAACCCCGCCGTCGAAGGTCAAGAACCTACTTGGGAGCTAGGCAAGATGAAGAAAGTCAAGGTGAGCAAGAAGGTAGTAGACGGTGAAAAGCTCAAAGTCGAAAGTTGGAAGCGGAAAGGAGAGGGAAAAGCATGCCGAAAGGAAAAGGCTACGATTTGGCGATAAGACAAAATCAGGTTGAATATGGAGGGCACCCACCCTCCTTAACTCATGCCGTTAAATAAAGCACCCTTTGGTAGCATAGGCTCGGCTAGCTGCTGAATTTCTTTGGTAAAGGCGACGCCATGATAACCATTTGCGGTCTTAATTCTTGGGGTCATTCATTGGAAGAAGTCCAAACCTGGGCGGCCGAAAACGTGAATTAATGGATGGTAATCGGGGCAAACACGGGGAAGTGAGCGGAATGTGTCGGCTCGTTGAGCTGAACCTGTCAAAAAATGGGTTATGTTGTTGAAGTTAGGCTACTTTGCCCATGCTTGGGTATCTTCACTATTGTACATTGGTTCTTAAAAAAAAAAGAAGTATTCCTAATCTCTAATCGCACGGTTCAAATTAGACTTGATTAAGACAAGATCAAAGTGTGTATGTACGGTATGTCATCGTTCATCATGTCATCAATATAGTATCCAATTATCATGTCTTGGTATCTACATTGATAGGTTCGTGAGTGGCGCAATCAAGTGTTCATTGACATCCGGGAATGGTACGTGGATCGCAGCACGATGGAGGAAAAACCCGGCAAGAAGGGTATCTCGCTGTCAGCTGAACAGTACCAAAAATTTAAAACCATCATAGAGGAGATTGATGCTGCCCTGCCTTAAGTCTCGTTCCTCTCCCTCATGGCCCAGGCCAAATGTTCTTGCCACTTAATTGTCTAGGGTAGGGGGACTTGGTTTTTCCACTTTCCATCCAACGAGTGGGTATTTTGAATGTAATAGAGCCCGACCACCCACGGCATCATTCCCACCTATTCTGGCTTTGAACCGAGTCATTAAAACGCTTTTCTTTTATCTTCTCTCCGCGTTGTTTATTCTTTTTTGTTTCAATTGTTGAAGCCACGACATAAAAGGTATATAATCATAAATGTAAGGTTAGGTTTGATAAATAGCACGAGGAATAAAATGTGATTGCAGCGTCATAAGAAAGGCAGCCATTCAAAAATATTTGAGTTTCTTTTTACAGAATGTCAAAGCAGAGGCACTATGATACAAGAAGCTGAAAAAAGTGTGCTGCTACTGGTAGGGACAAGGTTATAAAACATCTGGAGAGCCTGAATCAGCTCATTAAATTGTGTCTTTTTTGCATGGAATGATTCTTCTGGGTAGAGAGGATTGAAACCTTCTGATGAACCTAAACGGCTTCGATGTGGAATGGGGAACCAGGAATGTGATCATCTCCCCATTTGATGTAGATGATATATTTCCCCTTGTCCTTGACGTAGTAATCGACCGAATACTTCTTGTTGCCCTGATGCTTGATCACCACCTCTTCACAAGGCACGTCTGGTCCCCAGATCCCTACGAACAAGATGTTATCTCCGGCTTGACTGCAATCCACTTGAAAGCTATTGTGCCGCAGAGTGCGGGCATTCATAAGTCCACTACCGGCACATCGGACTTTGGAGAAATCCGATTTTGTGTCCGGCGAGCCAGTTGCGGGCACGCCCTGAAGTGGCAGCATCGACCTCGAAAACGACTGAGACGACGAGGTTCTGGACTCGGTGTATTGATGACGGATATAAGATGTCCTCTTCAGGGTCTCCATAGTCATGGATGATCTCGACGATTTACGTTGTCGATTGAGCGAATCGCCCAAGTTCTCACCGTTGATATAGACAGAGAAGGGTGAGCCAGTGATGTTCTTGCCGTTGTACTTGACGGTGACGTAGTAACGGCCAGGTACCATGGGCGTGTATGAGACTTCGTAACCATTATCCACTTCATTACAGGCCAAGTCCACTTTGGATGGCCCGTCAACTGTGATTGAAAGTGTGCCCGCCCCCACGCTGGACGTGTCGATCACAAAAGTGGATTTTTCACCGGTGATACCGGTTTGAATTCCGCGCCCACTCACGCTCACCGTGGATGGATCGTTATTGGCGTTGAGATTGCCCACGATGATTTTGAAAGGCGAATCCGGAATGTGAACGCCCTTGAATCGAGCGTGAAGGTAGTGAACGCCCTCTTCCTTCGGAACAAATCGAACAGAATGTTCTCCATTGCCCAATGGGGTCAAGAAACAATCATCTTCGCGTCCAGAAGGAGCCACAATGCGACATTCGACGTCTCCATCAGCACCATTCATATTGAGCAACATAGTTTGAGGGGCATCTGGTTTCACTGGACTCTCGGCCAAATTAGACATTCTAATCCTTTCGGCCTCATCCGACGCGGGTTGAATGTAAACCTGGCAAAAAGAACGTGCTCTTGAGAAAACCTGGTTCATTCACATTTCAAGAGCTAGGTATACAATGGCTTACCTTGTAAGGTGACCCCGGAATGTGTTGGTCATTGAATCGAATGCCAACGGAATACTCTCCGGGTTCTTCCACGGTGTAACTTACGAAGCAAGAGCCATCCTTTCTGTCCTTAAAGTCCACCACGGCCTTGCTTGGGCCTTCCACCGAAATGGCCAAACTTCCATGTCCAGCCTCCCGAGTCCAGATGTTGAAGTCAGTTGGTTGACCTTGAACTCCTCGCTCAAGCCCAGAGCCACCAGCATGAACGCGATGAGCACCACCGTCCTGTAGGGGTCCCACCTAAAACGAATAAATCGAATATAAAATGCTTGAACGGAAGAGCAAGAGGTATCATGACGATTATTACCGTGAATTGAAATGGGGATCCAGGAATGTCCAAGTCATGATATTGAACGCTAACGGTGTGTATTCCCAGTTCGTAAGGCACGAAGTTCACGGCATAGAGACCGTCCTCAATCTCGGTGATGGCAGCTTTGTTTACCTACAAAAACCAACCGAATGTCGGCGAAAACACCAATGAGCAAATGAAATTGGATAATTTCTTGTTGGTGTCGTTACCTTGCCAGATGGCGATTTCACCTCGGTTTCAAGATCTCTTGCATTGATTCCTGGCATCTTGAATGTGAGCCGGCATTGGCTGCCCACTTCCGTTACCGGCACAGCTTCTCGTAAGTGGTTGATTCGCTCGTGTTTGCTCTCCAAACCTGGTCCGCTAATGGCGGCAGCGAATGGGGATCCAGGAACATGTTGGTCGGCGAATTTTAAGTTAATGATGTATAAACCAGGTTGGGTAGGACAATATGATACGTCCAATGAGCCGTCTTCATGGTCCTTGCAATTGATCTCAGCTTTACTGGGTCCCTCGACGGATAAAGACAAACCACCGTACCCAGCGTTCTTGGTGTCGATGTGGAACGTGTTGTCTTGCTGAGTTCGACCTTCGGAAAGGGCTCTTCCGGTGACTTTCACACGGCTCGCATCGCCCACATCGTCCGGTTTAACCACAATCTTGAACGGCGAGTTCTTGATGTGTTTTTCGTTGCGCTTTACGGACACTAAGTGTTCGCCAGTTTCCTTGGGAGTGAACGATATTCCGGTGTTTCCTTGGGGCAACTTCTTTAAGAAACAGGGTTCTTCATTTCCAGATGGCGAAATGATGTAGGCATCTAAGGCTCTTAAGTCATAGTCAGACAGATTATCGGGCAGTGACAGCTCAGAACTGGACCCCACCGAAATTGCATTGCGTTTCTTGCCCTCTCCAGTCACCTTGCAAGTGAAAGGGGAGCCTTCAATATGTTTATCAGCAAACTTGGCCGATATCTTATATTCGCCTGGAGCAGTTGGAAGGTAGGAAACGTTCACTGTGCCGTCCTTGTTATCCGTACAGTTAATTTCGGCTTTGCTTGGCCCTTCGACGGCTAAAGCCAATCCTCCTGCTCCTGCACCTTTTGTTGATATCACAAAGTCAGCTGGATCCCCACACACAGCATGAACAAGACCGGGTCCATGGGCATGAACGTGACCTTCTTCCAACGGACTAGAATAAAACTTGTAAGGCGAGCCTTGAACATGTTCACCATTGTGCTTAACGTCCAACGAATGAGGGCCTCGCTCCTGTGGTTGGAAAGACACACCCACGGATCCATTTCCATTATCCTCCACATATGGATGAACTATATTTCCAGAAGGAGTACGCACCACAGTGTCAACTTCACCCTTTGAGCAAGGTAACGGAATGTTGTTCAATTCCAAAGGTAAATGATTGTTTTGAGAGTTGGGATGGCCTCCAAACACATTAGGTCGTGATTGATGCCTACCAAGGGTCGATGTTGGGTCGTGGTTATCTGGGTCATCCGTCTCAAAAGTGTCATTTCGTGAACTATTGCGTGATCCACCATTACCATGAGACCGTTTGGCTGGGTCATCGCCAACTCCATTATTATAGAGGCTAGCCCTTGAACCTGATCGGCTACCATAAGGACTTTTCCCTTCAAATAAGTCTTGCCGAGACCCTGGGCGACTTCCGTACTTTCCACGCCCAGAACCATCCGATTGCTGAGAAGTGCGACGCGAACTATCGTTGGATCCTGCATAATCACTGGAGGCTTTCCTGATGTTTGCCCTGTCATTTCCATTTGAATCCAAGCGATCCTTTTGTTGTTGGTCAACAATATCGGAAGGTTTTCTCGAAGAGGGATGAGCTGATGCTAATCCAGAAGTTCGACGGGAAGCAACATTGGGCTCAGACGAGGGGTCATATACAAATCCAACTCCTCGGGTATCTCGAACAACAGATTCTCTTCTAACGTCATTGAATGGCATTGGTCGGTTACCATAAACATCTCCTGAAGAATAGGGGGAATGTGCAATGCTTGAATCTAGAGGAACAACTTCTTTGTCTTTTATGGCATGCTTAGAGTGCACAGGACTCCTACCTGAAGTATTTCTAAGTCCTCCTTCTTCTCCCTTTCTGCCACCAATCATTTCGTAAGGGCCTTTACATTCCAAAGGCTTTCCATTCTTATCCAGGAGTCGACCATGATCATCAATTGGCCTTCCATACACATCAATTGGTCGACCAAACTCATCAATCAGCTTCCCACAACCGTCAACAGGTCGACCTAAATTATCAACAGGCAATGTGCGACCATAAGCATTCACTGGATTTCCCTTGGAGTCTTTTCTAAATGCAGGCTCTCTACCATCCATGGGAATACCAAATTCATCAATTGGACGTCCGTGAGCATCAATAGGACGACCATAAGTATCAACCGGAAGGGGCATGCCATTGTGATCCAAAGGTGTTCCACTAGAGTCTGTCTTGAAGCTTGGCACCCTTCCAGATATTTGAGAGCTCTCCAACGGACTTTCTGTTTCATTAATCAAACGGCCTTTACCGTCAATAGGTCTCCCATAAGGGTCAAGATTGAATGGTTTTCCATCTTTGTCCACAGGTTTTCCGTTTGAATCTTTTTTGAACCGTGGGGCTTCATGAGCTGAGTCATAAATTGGTCTTCCGGTTTCATCAATGGCTCTGCCATATTCATCAATAAGCTGTCCTTGGTCATCTATGGGGCGGCCTAATTCATCAACAAGCAGAGGCCTGCCACTTTGATCCAATGGATGTCCTGAAGAGTCTTTTCTGAACTGTGGCACTCGTGTCCCTCTAGAAAGCGACTCCTCCAAGGGCCTTCCATATTCATCAATTGGTCTCCCAAATTCATCAACAGGTTGGCCTTGTGAGTTAACGGGACGCCCTTGAGAGTCAACGTTGAGAGGTTTGCCATAAAGATCCAATGGTTGGCCAATTGAATTTCGTTTGAAATGAGGGCCCCTCCCTGATTCAGATTGATGACCATCAAGTGGTCTCCCATATTTGTCAATGGGATTTCCAAATTCGTCGATGAGTTGACCAATATTGTTAATGGGTTGCCCTTGAGAATCAACTTCAAATGGTTTCCCATCATGATCAATAGGAGTTCCTCTGGAATTTTTGCGGAATTGTGGTATTCTTGAAAAATTATTTGAAGGTCTTCCATACTCATCAATAGGTCGGCCAAGTCCATCAATCAATCTACCATATTCATCAATTTGTCGGCCTTGAGCGTCGACTGGATGACCTTGTGAATCAAGTGGCAAAGGCTTGCCATTGTGATCAATTGGGTTTCCTCTCGAGTCTTTTCGGAATTGAGGAACTCTACTTGCAGGTTGCCCATAACTGTCCAGAGGCCTGCCATATTCGTCAATGGGTCGTCCTTGAGCATCGACTGGACGACCTTGTGAATCAACAGGCAAAGGCTTGCCATTGTGATCAATTGGGTTTCCTCTGGAGTCTTTTCGGAATTGAGGAGCTCTACCTGAAGGTTGACCATAACTGTCTAGAGGCCGGCCATACTCATCAATTGGTCGGCCTTGAGCATCGACTGGACGACCTTGTGAATCAACGGGTAAAGGCTTGCCATTGTGATCAATTGGGTTTCCTCTGGAGTCTTTTCGGAATTGAGGAGCTCTACCTGAAGGTTGAACATAACTGTCCAGAGGCCGGCCATACTCATCAATTGGTCGGCCTTGAGCATCGACTGGACGACCTTGTGAATCAACGGGTAAAGGCTTGCCATTGTGATCAATTGGGTTTCCTCTGGAGTCTTTTCGGAATTGAGGAGCTCTACCTGAAGGTTGAACATAACTGTCTAGAGGCCGGCCATACTCATCAATTGGTCGGCCTTGAGCATCGACTGGACGACCTTGTGAATCAACAGGCAAAGGCTTGCCATTGTGATCAATTGGGTTTCCTCTGGAGTCTTTTCGGAATTGAGGAGCTCTACCTGAAGGTTGACCATAACTGTCTAGAGGCCGGCCATACTCATCAATTGGTCGGCCTTGAGCATCAACTGGACGACCTTGCGAATCGACTGGCAAAGGCTTGCCATTGTGGTCCACCGGGTTTCCTCTGGAGTCTTTTCGGAATTGAGGAGCTCTACCTGAAGGTTGACCATAACTGTCTAGAGGCCGGCCATACTCATCAATTGGTCGGCCTTGAGCATCAACTGGACGACCTTGCGAATCGACTGGCAAAGGCTTGCCATTGTGGTCCACCGGGTTTCCTCTTGAATCTTTCCTGAATGTAGGTGCTCTACTTGAAGGTTGACCGTAACTGTCCAAGGGGCGACCAAATTCATCAATTGGTCGGCCTTGAGCGTCAACTGGATGACCTTGTGAATCGAGTGGCAAAGGCCTGCCATTGTGATCCACTGGGTTTCCTCTTAAGTCTTTGTTGAAATTAGGGGCTCTACGTGTGGTCTGTCCACTACTTGCCAAAGGTTTTCCATATTCATCTATTGGTATTCCAAATTCGTCAATAAGGTTGCCGTGTTCATTGATGGGTCGCCCCTCCGAATCGACCATCATTGTCTTCCCATTATTGTCAGTGGGATTTCCTCTGGAATCTTTTTTGAATTGAGGAACTCTTGGGCCCAGTCCAGATGCAATTGCTGAATTGCTTAAAGGCATTCCATATTCGTCTATTGGTCTCCCGTTTTTATCAATGGGACAACCATTTTTATCTACCGGTACTGATGAGCCAGATGGGTCCACAAAGTTGCCTTGAGGGTCTTTCTTCAAAAATGGCAATCTGGCCGACGGCATTGGATGACTTGAAGTGTCTTGAGACGAATTCAGAGGTCTTCCATACTCATCAATTGGTCTTTCAAATTCATCAATCAAGTGTCCTTTTTCATTTATTGGACGTCCGTATTTGTCCAAAGAGAACGGTGCATTATTCTCATCCACAGGTACTCCACGAGAATTTTTCTTGAATAATGGTTCTCTTGAATCAAGAGGTCTGCCGTACTCATCAATAAGGCGTCCTTGATCGTCAATCGGCCTTCCATACTTATCTGTTGCCAATTTTCTTCCAAACTCATCCACTGGACTACCTTTGGAATCCTTCCGAAATCTTGGCTGATGACCTTCGGGCATTTTGTCATCATGCAAAAGATTCCCATAGCAATCAATTGGTTTGTCATGCTCGTTCACTAATTGTCCATGCTCATTAACCGGGCGACCTTGCTTATCAAGCTTAAGGACTTTACCTTCATGGCCAACGGAGAGGCCTCGACTGTTCTTTCTAAAGTTGGGTTGAAAACTGTCAATAGGATTGCTAAATTCATCAACTAGTCTGCCGGCCTCATCTATAGGTCGACCCAGATCATCCACGTTCAAGGGTCTCCCGTTCACATCCAGTGGGTTGCCATTTGAGTCTCTGTCAAAATGAGGGCTAGAATCACTTAATGGAAAGCCATTAGAATCAACTGGTTTGCCATAGTCGTCAATAAGGCCGCCGTGGCCATCCACTAACTGCCCTTGTTTGTTTATAGGTCTGCCATGCGAGTCGGATTGCATTGGGACACCGTTGGCATCAACTATTTGACCTCGCGAGTTTTTGCGATACTTCGGTTGGGAGGCCAACACGGGGTTTCCAAGTTCATCAATGAGGTTGCCTTGAGCATCAATTGGACGACCGAGCTCGTCAGTGGGAAGGGGATGACCATCTACATCCAGGGGTCTCCCGCGGGAGTCTTTACGAAACTTCGGAGTTCCGTTATCAATGGAACCTCGGTATGGGCTGATTGGTTGGCCAGATGAGTTAATTGGTCTACCAAACTCATCAATTGGGCGACCATATTCATCAATAGCTCGACCAAGCTCGTCAACTAACGATCCCTGCTTGTTGATTGGTCGTCCAAACTGATCCACATCAACTGGGCGGCCATCAGAATCTACCACCTGGCCTTTAGAGTTTCTCTTGAAAAGTGGGTCACGCGCATCAATGGGTCTTCCATACTCATCAATAAGACGGCCTTGATCATCAATGGGTCTTCCGTATTGGTCCAATTGCAAAGGTTGCCCATATTCATCCACCAAATTTCCGCCCGAATCTCGTCGAAATCTTGGAACTCTACCGTCGGCTGGGCGTGCGTAAGTGTCCAATGGGAAGTCATCAGGGTTGAGAGGCCTTCCATACTCATCAATGGGTCGACCAAACTCGTCAATAAGATGTCCTTGATTGTTGATAGGCCTTCCTTTTTTGTCCAGGGTGTAAGGTCTTTCATTTTCATCCACGGGATTTCCTCTCGAATCTTTTCGAAATTGTGGTGTTCTCGAATCAATTAAGTGACCATTTTCATCAATATGGCGTCCTTCACTATCAACTGGACGACCAAACTTGTCCAAAGGCACAGTTTTCCCGCTCTCGTCAATAGGCAAACCCTTCGAGTTCTTCTTAAAATTTGGAGCTCTGGGTGCATTAGAGCCTCTTCTGCTCCCATCGTGGTCTCTTGATCCTCTTCTTCTTTGATCCACTATGCTGGTTGGACCTCGAGCATCGCGCTTTGAGCCAATGATATTGCCTTCATCATCTCGAGAGGATTTTCTTGAACCAAAATTGCTGCCCCCTGATTGAGAAGCTCGTCTTGAGTCAATGTGATCCTTGCCGTCTGGATTTTGAGAGTCTCTGGAACTCTTCCTTGACCCCTCGTCACGTCCAGAGGGATAGCCTCTTCGACCATCAGGAGTGGATCCATCCTTAGCACCGATGACCCCACCTAAGCTCTTTCGCGCCGCTCCAGCGCCATGTCCACCGTCATTTGCATTTGACGCTCTTCTGGAACCATCAATGTCTGGGTGAGCTCCATAATCACGACTTGTTCTAGAAGAAGTTGGCCGACTGCTTGGGGTTGTTCCAGCTCTTCCAGGTTCATTTCGATCCCGAGTCCCAGGGCCTGATCTTGACATGTCTCGGCTGTTGGTTCTGTCAAAAGGCTTGACAGTTGATCGATCCGCAATGGCGTCATCACCTTCGTCGGGGCTACCACCACGCTCCTTCCCGAATCCGGAAGGCAACGTGTTCCGGATGAGGTCCGCAACTCCACGACCTTCGCTATCTACAAGCAAAGAACAATCGGTCCATGATTCATTCATTCAACATTGAAAAGGCAAGTGCATGAGTATGCAGAATCCACCACTCATACTGTCTTTTGCCAAGAAGAAGCCCATATTCATGCCCATGAGAGATTTTCCATGCCTTTCGGAACTAAAAATGGGCCAACACGATAAAAACTGTACGGTTGCTTACCTTTTGAAGACTTTCGTTGGATTCCTGTCCCGTTCTTGGTGTAAGCCGAATCAAGATGATCCGAATCGCGACTGGGTTTGCGTGAGCCAAGTTGGCTCAAAGATCGGGGGCTGTCAATAAATTCGTCCAAGTTAGGGTTACTGGTCATTAAAAATGGACTGTCAGGGATGTGGTCGCCATTATATTTAACAGCAATCTGAAAGTATGACAAGTGCAAACAATGATTGAGAGACGAACAGAACAACACTATCTTCACGGAAATCAGGCGTCCGCAGCAACAACAACAACAAAAACAGGAGCGCTCACTGCTTTTTCGTAAACTTTTGCATGCTTGCCAACTTTTAAGGGGACATGACGAGCTTACACTCCTACACTCCTGAATAACGAGAGTTCATGGCGTTCGAGTGAACATGGTCATTCTCCGCTTAACTGTTTTTAAATTTGATGGTTTTACTCTTATGATATATGAACAACTCGTGGATGCACATGAAGGTTTACCTCGTAAGGATCTCCAACCGGAGGAGGCACGTAAGAAACTTCATGAATTCCCTTGGGCTTCTTGGCAATGATTGGCCTTTTGGGAACCAATTTTCCGTCCGAATCTCGAATCTCCACTTTGACTGGAGCGTCACTGGTTTCAGACGAATCCACGATAAACTCTGTTGGCTTACCAGGGAATACATTGCCGGGCTCTAAACCTGGCCCATAGGCCGACACCTTCTTCGCATCTGGATTACCTCGGCCTTGGCTACTCAGGCCTACTCCGTCACGACTGACCACAGGTACCTAGAAATTGAAGGAGAAATGCATTGGAGATGGGAGATACCCTTCGTTAAGTGGGTGGGAGCCTACTTTGAAAGGTGACCCTGGAATGTGCTCATCGCCAAAACGAATGGCCACATCGTAATCGCCTTCCTCTGTTGGCACATATTCCACAGTGGCAGTACCATCCTTGTTGTCATTGCACGTCATGGTGGCCTCAGATGGCCCCTCAATGGCGAGACCCAGTCCTCCGGCTCCTGCATTCTTGGTGTCAATGGTGAACTCATTCGGCTCATCGACAAAACCTTGATCCAAACCATCTCCGAAGGCTTGAACGCGCGTAGGATCGAAGCCTTCGAGGGCAACCACGGGAAATGGAGAGTCGGGCAACACTTGCCCGTTGTATTTCAGATGAATATCGTGCTCTCCTTCTTCTTTAGGAATGTAGCTCACCTAAGAGGGGGAACATGGTTATCATTTTCAAGATTGAGCATTGTAATAGGTTTCCTCAAGATCTATACTAGCTCGATCCTACTCAAGCATGACGAACTTACATATTATTTGTACATTTGAACGAATCAGGGAATCTTCAAAGAAAGGAGCGAGCTGAAGCCGAAGATTGAAATTTCGCTCGAGATCATTACCCAAGGGTTTTATGCCAATCCCATACAAGACGAACCATTTTTATCCTGTCGTTAAATGCAAATTCAGTTGTTACTCTGGCCGGATAAGGCTTGATTGATCCTCCAAATCCTTTGGGCAACGAAAATTACAATCCCCTACTGAAAAAATATTTTCCTTCTCAGGGGACGGGTCTTCATCGCAACAGGCACAAAATACAATGTTGCCTTGTGATGCACCTAAAAGTGAATTGTCTGGTCTTGGTTCACATGTGAAGCCTGACACGAAAAGAGTCATTTTTCTAAGGGATGGACTTATACTAAGTATTAGGCCATAAAATCGATTCACACATAAACAAATACATGGGCTCAAAGTCAAAACCGGGGCCTGTGCGGCAGAAACGGGAGTTGATCCACTTTTTCAACGAATTGATCTACATTTGACTTGAAAGCGAATGTCAAATATCATGTTTGGCCAGTTCTTCAGCATGTTCGTTCATGTTTTTGTTGTTAGCGTCCTTGGTTTAGGTAACCCATTTTACAGATTTCAGACAAGAATGTCATAGCTATGCAACTTCAAATAGCTTTTTAGAGAAACTCTTCCAAACAAGACGGAAACAAAAATTCCAAAATTTAGACAGGATCTATAAAATTTTGACTGAATTGGCGAGAAGGTGCAAGGATAATGATTGCATGTTTTGGGGCATCATTGGATCTAGAGTGATTTTTTCATTCAGCCCTTAACAACGGAATAAAAATATTTTTGGTGCAATTTCAATGAGGAAAATGCTGTTAAAGTCTAGCAATTTAAGCTAATGAGTACTGTAAAAACTTATCAAAACGAGCCATATGAGGTTACGTAGTCAAAGATATTTTCATGTCATTACGTTACAAAAAGCACCTCAGTGTGCTTTTAAAAAGTTTCCATTAGCTAATATTTATAACCTTTAATGTTACTTTATTGTGGATCATATATGCAATTATCTAACTCAACCATTGTGTGAAGTTGAGCAAAATAACAATCCAATGTTTGAACTGGCTGCAAAAGTCTTTGGATCGCGAAATTGACTATAACCATTCAAAATTGCACCCCTTGTCAAGACTTTTTTCTTTTCTTTCAGTTTTGGAGTTCGAGATGAACTTTCCTCATATCAACTTACTCCGAGAGCAAGATTTGACCCCGTGCCTTCTGGAGAAGAACTCTTTTTTTCTATTTGCAATACCTTTGCAGTAACCAGTACAATTTGGTTACTGTACGAGCGCGTACATACGTAGAAAAAGGGAAAATTTGGATGGTAACTTTAAGACTTAAGCATTAGTTTTGATAGATCAAATTTCACAAAAACTCTCAAGACTAATCGGTTTTTGCTTCCATTCTACTCTTTTACTTTACTCTTTGATTATACAGTGTTAGAAGTTGAGTTTTACTCACATGGAAAGGTCCATTGGGTTCATCCTTGTTCACAAACGCATCCACTGGCTCTCCAGATGGACCACTAATGAAGCATTCCACCGTAGCAGTGTGGTTGGGTGGTAAATCACTGGTGTCCACGTCGAACTCGTTGGTGCAATCGACAAAGACTTCCGTTTCAAAGTCTTTGAGCTTAATTTTGCTCAAATCCAACCCTGGTTTCACATTCACATGGATGGGACTCTGAGGCACTTCTTTACCGTCCAAAGTGATAATGATGGTTTGAGTGCCCGGCTCAGGAGCTTCGTAGCTCACCAAATGGGTTCCATCTTTGTTATCCTTCAGACTGATGGGAACCTTCTTCTTTGTCTTGCTCTCGATGCTAACTTGAAGGTCACCCGGGCCAGACTTTCGGCAATCCACGGTAAAATCGATGGGCTTTCGGGCTTGCACTCCATCCTCGACGCCCGGTCCATACACTTTGACCAATGAAGGATCGTTGAGATTGTCATTCTGCACCCTAAACGGACTGCCAGGCACAGCGACACCACCAAAATTGACCATGACCGTTTGCTTGTGTTGCTTCTTCCGGGGTTGGTAAGTACATCGGAAGATCCCTTCAGATTCTTTCTCAATTTTGGGCTCGAACTCGCCCAAATCGTCGAGGATACTCACATCCAAAGGTGCGTCCCCAGCGTCCGAGATGTCAATGGTAAAATAAGTGGTCTCTTTAGGGTTGACACCGTTTTCAATGCCCGGGCCAAATACTTTGACTTTCTCTGGATAGAAATCGGTCTGAGGCAGAATATTGGCCATGTACGGACTCCCGGGGATATCTTCGCCATCATTCAGAATGTGAACTGCGTATTCGCCCACAGCCGTAGGGATGTAATCTACATCAGCAGAACCATCGCCGTTGTCGCTGCAATTGATTTCTGCTTGAGAGGGTCCCTTGATGCTGAAGCCTAAACCTCCGGTCTCTCCATTGGTGTCAACGGTGAATCGAGCTGGGCGGTTCACAATGCCACCTTTCAAGCCCGGTCCATAAGCTTTAATGTTGCTCTTCTTGTTGGACGAGATATTGACTTCGAAGGGAGATTTGGGAATCTCTTGGTTGGCAAAGGTGATCATGACAATGTGACGCCCTTGCTTCAACGGAGTGTACGTGTACTCGGTGGTGTGGTTGTCAATTTTTTTCGAAGTTGCTCGAATTGGTAGTCCTCCGGGACCTAATATCTTTACAGCGGGCTCACCCTCACCGGCACCTTCGGTATGAACTTTGAACGAGACCGTTTCATTGACACGGATTCCGTTGGGTTGAAGGCCACGGCCGCTGGTCCAGACTTTGGACGGCAAACTGGCAGGAGACACCTTCACGCCAAAAGGACTGTGAGGAATAGGGTTGCCCGCGAAAAACACATTAACCGAGTGAAGTCCAAGGACTGTCGCCACATATTCACATTTATAGACGTCAGGCTCGTCTGTGGGCAAAATTTTGAGTGGAACAGAGTCCTTATTGCCTTTGGGATCCAGAATGATGACTTCCGGCGTACCACGACCAGCATCTTGGGCGAAAATATGGAAGTGGGTCGTTTTGTTGATGACCACCCCTTCGGCTTCAAGACCAGGGCCCGAGGCAGTCACCACGCTGGCATCGCCGGCAAAGCCTTCGACACACACATTGAAAGGCGACTTGGGGATCTCTCGTGTGGCAAAGAAGATTTTGACCACGTAATTGCCTTCCTCTTCAGGGAAGTACCTGCAGCTGTACGTCTTCTTTCGATCGTTGTTGAAAAGGACCTCACATGGAATGGGTTGTCCGTTGGGTCCAATGACTTCAACCCGGACGTCTCCATCTCCAGCACCAAAGGTCTCAATTGTAAATTTGGCAGGTGCTCGAGCCACCAGACCACGGGCTTCTAAGCCAGGGCCGTAGGCACGCACTTTGCCGACATTCGTTTTCTTTCGCAGAGGAGCTCCAGGTTTCACTTTGGAATTGGGGAACTGTGACAGATATGTCATCATGGATTGCTCGTCCACGTTGGGATCCACCATTTCCTCCGGTTTAAGGAGCTTGGGTACGTTGAGCCACTTATCAGCCAAATCCATGGCTTCAGTGGCATTTTCCACAGGCCTTTTGGGATCCCAGTCCTCCCAATCAGGACACAAACCGGGAGCGACAGAATCTACCAATGCACCAATGGCTTTACCGTCTTGCCAATCCTTGGTGAAGTTGTTCATCGGGACATCGGGCATCTTGTCCTTGACCCATCCCATTAGCCTCTGTTTGGGCGTTTTTTCTTGCGCACCACCGCCCAAGGGAGGACCGTCCCACATGGGCATGGAAATGGCGTAGTGAAGAATGAGGGTCCATATCAAACCCAAAATCAGTTTCAACTTGCAATCCACAATGTCGGTGGAATCAATATTGACCAAAGTGATACCTTCCATCTCAAGGAAATTGAGGGCAATCGAGACATTTTCCAACTTCTGCGACCGGAAAACGGGCTTCTTGTTGTGCCTGGGCATGCGCTTGCCGGAGAGGACCTCAATGAGGGCGATTAATCTGAGGCCATCACTGAGGTCATTTTCGAGGTTGTCAATTTGTTTGTTGGCCTGCTTGAGATGCTCATTGGCCCATCTGGTGAATGTGTTCTTCTGAATGCGCTTCCATTCTGCATCCTCGGCGAGGTCCCTCTCGGCGTTAGCCATGGCCTCGTCGTCGAACTCTTCTTCTTCGTCTCCAGTTTTGTCAGCCTCGCTTCCTCGCCGGGCGAGATAATCGAATGCTGCCTTTTCCTGAGCCCGCAGTTTCTCAACTGAAGCATCGGGTAGAATAGAGCCGACGACGTCCTTATCATTTCCTCCAGCCAGCGCTCCACGAGCCTTCAAAGACGAATCAGCATCACTGAGGTGTGTGCTTTTCGGGAGAGTTTTGCGGTTAGGCCCTGAAGAAGCCATGGCGAGAGCCTCGTAGTTTGATAAGCGTCAGAGATTTACTCGCAGTGTGCCTCCCTCCCCGGTGTGGTGGGTCAATGATTCAAAGTGCACAATTTGATTGCACTTGACGTGAAGCAGTCCTCCTCGATGGGATCTCCATGAAATGATGGATCAATGGATAGATCCTTGTTCTGCTTGGGGAAACTCTTTCCGAGTTTTCGAAACAAACAGGTTACAAGAAAGAGAGGGGTAGATGATGTTGTTCGAGCGTTTGGCCCAGTACAATCAAATGTATTGAGGAGAACAAGTCCAAGAGCTGGCTGTCTCACTCTCTCCAAGATGGAGTTCTGAGGTCGACTGCTTGACCGTTTTTGGGTGTGTTGGCAAGCAAGCGGCGAGCTTGGAAGCCAGCTAGCCCCTTTTTCAAACTCTTCGTCGAAACGGAGCAAACGAAGCAAACGAAGTCGCATACATACACATACTACGTACGTAGTATATACTACTGACTGTGTATGTGTGCTTCGTTGAAGAAGCACAACTCGAGTCGAAGAGGAAGATGAGGAATGCAAAGTCTCAGCGGGAATGGAGATGACTCAGTTTTCCTCAAACCGTCATTCACGTACTGTTTTTCATCCACCAAAACGATCGTCACGAATTCAAGTGAAAGAGTCGGGTATCCTAAAAGCGCTGTGGGCGTGCTTCAAGGAACTCGAGTAACATCATCATCATTATCATCATCGTCGTCGTCGTCATCGTCGTCATCTTGGTTATTTTGATCCGTGTGTCGAGGTTTTTACGGTTCAAAATGAATTAATCCGGAATGTTCGGTGACCAGAAGACCCTCGGGAAAAATGATGTTCTCAGCAGCAGTAGCAGTACGAGCCACAAATAGAGAAAAAGGATGTGGGACTTGGCTTGATAATGATGGATTGGATTGGTGTGTGGGGTGCACTTCCAGAGAAATTCTCTCGGCCACGTGCAGCTGATATTTGTCACCTTGACAGAGCAAAAGTCACTCGCACTTTTTAATCCCGCGTCTCGGTGACAAATGGAACGAATGAATTAGCAGCCAAACACTTGTCATCCAAGTCATGAAACAAACAGCAAAAGCAGCAATGGATTTTTACTATTATTGTTCTTATTATTCTTCGGTTGTTGTCACATTTCACAGGGGGACACCAAGGAGTGCAAGATCTTGATGTTTATCTTCATAAATTAGAATAAATAGAATAGATAAAGGGGCAATAGTTTCTCTAGGTCATACGTTTGGTGAGAGGATTCAGTTAGTGTCTTCTCACTACTTCGATTATGTACAGTTTCTAGCGGAGAAACGACGTACGTGTTAATGTTAGTGGTGGCAACTTTTGAGTGAAGCGAATGAAGATGGCTGTGAAGAAGCAGTAAGATGGAAAATGCACACCTTGCGGATTGCAAAATTGCCCGATCTGTTCTCACTGACTTCCAAGACAAAAGATTGAAACACGAGTCTCGATGAGGCACGAGGAGCACATCGACTTGTTCGTTTCAAGCCATGAAATCCAAGCTTTGCTCGGTTAGCAGAATTCTTTTTCTTCTTCTTCACCTTTACTCATGTCTCTTTCGGTGGCACTTCACGACTGATTCACTCACCCACTGAAAGGGGAAGTTAAGGAACCCACCAACGAACGATCAACCTCTTTCGAGGCTACTCACATCTGAGCGCACACACACACACACACTCGGTCAGTCAGCCCAGCACTACACACATCATAGCAGAACCCAAAGACGCTAAGATCGGCCTGGGCCACAAAAAAAGAACACAATCCAAGCTCAAACAACCACTTCAGCCAGCACTGTGCATGGATGTACCTCGGGATCAGGATAGGGCGTCAGGCTTGGGTAGTTAAAAGCTTGGAGTTGCTAATAACATCAGGACAGAGGGCCCAAGTGACGGAATGAACCACGGGACCCACTGCCATCTCCGACCTATCTACCTACCGACCTACCTACAAACCCCTACCTACCTACCTACCTATTTACCTACCTACCTACCATCGGACCATCGGGACGGCATTAATCTCGTGCCTTACGCAAAGTCCGCGGAACCCATTTCTCTCCGTGCCGCTGCGTTTCTATTTCTCCCCACGAACATGCGTATGAGTCGTATGATCATCCGACGCCAGATCAAAGTGTTCAGTTGTGCTCTCTCTGAATCTACTACTTACAGCACTATCTATCCACGTCAGGCCAAGGGTCACGCACGACGCCTGAAATAGTGCTTCGTAGCATTTGCTCCTCCAAATCCTCGTCCCTAGGCGGAGATTGGACGTGTTTTTTGCGCTTGGCCACCAAGACCTTCCATCCAGGTTTGTCCTTGCAGCGGCGGCGACTGCCAAACTCAGAAGAGCATGAGGGGCAATGAAATCAAAAGAGGTCGTCCATCGGTACTCGGCCAAACAGAGCGAGGAGCAACTTATGGATGGTGATCGGTCGTGACATGTGTACAGGATTTTGTGCCTACTAACGCACAAGTACGATGAGCATATGCGCCCGTCTCACAATTCCTCATCCGTGGCCGGGCACGGATTCAAGGGTCTCTCTCTAGGTAGGACTGGTGCTCAAGAGACGGAAGCGATTTGACACACGTTTGAACCCAACCTAGTGTACTCGAGTCGTACGCCTTCGCCGTCATCACCATCTGGTTGGGTATGTGTGACGGAGGTGCCTTTGGAATGCAAGGATTGGCGTCTAGTACACAAGAGGCAGCAAATGACTAGGGAATCGTACAAGGTTAGGACGGCCTGCCATTCTTCTCCGGCCAGTCTGGTTCCCCCCATCATTCCCACGGTATTCCCACCGCCCAGACTCCTCCATGGGTTAGTTCAGATGGGTGACAAGTCCTTTTGGGGTAAATCGAGGGTTGCCAAAGCCGGCAGTCGCCATCTCGTTTCAACGTTCCACAGATAGAGTAGATAGGTAGATTCGACCCGGGTAAGAGCAAAGGCCAGTCCATGGCTAGGAATCATCGGAGGCTAGCTGAGGACGGGGATACGATGAGCAACCGACCTGAGCCACAGGCAGAAGGATCGGATGGCGGATCGACCGACGGAGCCTAGCAAGAAATGCCCGACTGCTTCCACCGTACCATTCGCCAACGAGAAAGAACGAGTCCTTGTCTGACTAGGGATTGGAGGTCAAAGGTAAACTCGTAACTTCAGAGTCTGCATTCAAGGGATCGAGACTCAATACCCATAGAGGAAGGATGGAACGATGGATGGATGAGATGGATGGATGGATGTTCGTTCGTTCGCTTTACGGCACAGAGGCGCCAGATTAGATCCGACAAATGAATTATTGAATGATGACTATTCATTCTAAAGTGAATAGATTTCGAGACTCTTTGATCGATCGGATTCTCATAGAATATCATGGTAATTAATAGCGACTACTATTGGACTGCAATAACAACTGCTGCAGCAACAAAACGTTGATCCAATGACTTGTCATTATGATAGCTTAAATGTGCCGTCAATCAGCCAACGTCACTTTGACAGCGTACGGTTTTTGTACCTTTTCATCCTTTTCAGTATTAATAGATTACTAGAGGTCTGAAAGTCCCAGAGAATCGGCAGCTCCACGTTCTCCCATATTCGTTCATCCGCGTAGGTGCATTGTTTTAAGCGATCCCATTTTGGGTGATCCCATTTTGGGCACAACCTGGACATTCGTACCTCCTCACGGGTCTCTCTGCCCATAGTTGCATTTCATAGACTTAGGGAGAAACCCAAATGGTAAAGGGCAGAAACAAACATATGACAAATCCAGCTTTGGCTTATCGATCCAAAAATTGAGGCCACAAACCTTGTATTTACATAAAATCCCCCCCCCCTCCTCCTCCTCCTCCTTCCTTCCTTTCTTCACTTCACTCCCACCATTAATCCCGTCCAGAGACATAGAAACGGTAATAAGTTGAGGGATTTACGTATATGATGCACATATATGACTGACTACCAATCTCGACGTCGAGATCTCTCTGAACCTGAAACTCGAATCACAGGCCTCAATACAGAGCAACTGGCCTCGTTATCTGAACGTGTTATTTCCGTATTTAAAGGCTTTTGCCTGCGTTTTATGTTCGCTCCCTATGAAAGGAGGAAAAAATGATGCTGCATACTAGACCTAATAGTAGCTCTTAGAAGATTTAGATAACCCACTCGATCTCAAGATGTCTAAGCTCAGGGCGGTGTGAGAACGATCGAACGACGTTTTGGGGACTCATGCGAAACCGGATTTTGGCCACAGAACCAACCTGTATCCCAGGTTCTCGGGTGCCTTGATGACTCATTCAAGCACATCGCTGTCTTCTAAGATGATGATCAGAACCAGACCCACCAGGTACGGTTAATTCAACAACTATCGAGGGGTTACTTGATGGCATTGCACCAACATCTATCTAGCATGACCTTTAGAAACAAGTAAGTGGCAGACCACAACCAAGACACCAATCACCCTTGGTGTTTTTTGAAGAGGAGGATTTAAGACTCTTGTACAAAAAGAAATGCTTTTACGACCTCCAAATGACAGAGTCATTTTCTAGCTGATCACAAGGTGTCTTGGATGTGGGGTTAAGCTCGGCATGAAAGTCAATTTGAGCCTTTCGTTCCTTTGGTGGCTACGTGCTGATATGTTGAAATCAAACATCTCCCAGAAAGCGAGCGAGAGATTCTTCGACTCGGTTTTTGGCCAAGCAACTGGAATAGCGTGTGTTAGAGCGTGGGAAGTCAGGAAGGAAAGGAAGGGTCTGAGGGTAAAATGTGCGAACTAGCACAATGAAAGAATGGAAAACATGTACACTTGACACACCGGACTTGGTGGCTAGTCTCCAACTTATTCTCAAGTCCGAGTACATGCTAGTACATACATAAGTATTTGTACCACTGACATTTATTTTGCAGTCGCTGATGACAATAAGGACAAGAATTATCACATCTGGCTCTTGTCATGGCATATGACTGGGGCAATTTCTTGCACTACGTACCTACATAAATGGATGGTTCTCGTCCAATCCAACACGAAATGCACTTTTCAAATGTACCCATGAGATTGGTTTTACTTCCTCATGAGTCTACCAAACCGTGCCACCCCACTAATACTTCTTCTTCTCATCTTTACTTGTGCGTACTTCATCACGCCCGAGGTTGGTGGGTAATCATGTTGGTTGAGCTCTGTTGTTGGTGTGACTCATCCCTTGACAATGTTGGGCTTCCATGTCAAGAAGAACACCAACCACCACCACTCGGATTAATTTGAAGATGACGACAACCACGAAGACGAAGAAGACGACGGCGACAAATACGTACGCATTAGAATTGAGTGGGCCTTCCGCCCAAAGATGGTACAACGAATATGCGATGGTGGCGTTAACAGTCTATCTCCTTCTCGTCCTCTCTTTCGTCTTCCTTCTTTCTGTCTTCTTTTTCCTCACCTTCCTCCCATCCTTGCCTCCAAACCCAAATCTCCCTATCCCAGTTCTGAGGAGGAGATCACTTTTTTCGATAACGTGCTCACAAGGTCTTCAGATGATCACAATGAACAGTCAGTCGAGGGCTCAAGGCCTCCCTCCCGCTCCGACTCCCGCTCCGACTCCAGTTCCGAGTCCTGTTCCCGAGCTGCTGTGTCTAATGGTCTTGAGGTGACGGACGCACTCACGCACGCACGCACGCACGCACGCAGGCACGCACGCCGCCCTTCTACCACTTACTAGTTGAAGCTGAAACCATAAACCATGGATAGGGACTGCAGATGTCAAACCTCTTTCATATGTGGAAGTCCAAATCCGGCAGCTCAGGAATTTAAATATCAAGTTCAAAACTTAACGAATTGTCAGCCTACTGACTACGTACGGACTAGGACACAAAACCGCCAGGAGTGGGAGAAGGAAGTAGTCACATCTCCTGGTGGGTGAATGAATGAAATGAAATCAGGGCCTAGGACACAAAATTAGATATGAGGCTGTACGTAATTGGTTTATTTTCTTTCAATTCTAACTACCAGCTTGGTCGCTTTAACCCAAGCCTCCGTGTAAGACCTAGAGATGAACTGAGAGCTGAAAATATATTTCACTTGAATATCTTCCTTCTTTTCAAAGTGTCACATCTAGGTTAAGGGTAATCGTGACTACAGCTCTAATCCTAAAAGTTGGAGCTGAAGGTAGATTTGAAATCGATCAGCAGTCCCTTATCATTGGTGCTAATCCATTGGATCGTCATTGGACACTTACATTTATTCTAACCTAGTCCATTTGAAAGTGGATTTAAAAACCGGCTAAAACTTGGCTCGAGTGTAACTCGAATCTTTGCTGAAAATTGATTTCAAGTCTTGATTGAGCAAGAATGTATAGATGAAGCTCCTTCATCCGATCAAAGTATCGTATTTCTCTAGACCGACCTCCTTAGCTTGTATCATAATGGTGATGGTGGTGGTGCTAGCTCTCTACTCTTGATCTTCTTGTTCTTCTGCCTTTCTCCCTCCCACGACGAATCGACGAACGGCGTAAGCCTCCCTAGAAATACCGTATCAGTACGTTTGTTCTGATTCATGAAGTGAATCAAATGGAAAAAATCGTATCATTTCCTGACCTTTGCTAAATTCAAGACAAGGTGTGGAATGCTCCAGGCGGCTAGACTTCCAAGTCAGCTTACGAACAAAGTGTGCGTACGTACACTGTATTTACCTTACTTAGAACGAGCGGTATGCATGCAGGAAGATGCTCTAGAGAATAAAATGCAGGTTCATAAGAGGGACTCAAGCATGCTTCCTTTTAGGACACCCAAATATTGCCCCATGTGAGCGAGGGTGACGGCATATCCTACTGTAGAAAGCGATTGCTCCATTCACGATTTTAAATTCATCTACGATCTTAATATAATGCCTTTCCACAGTGATCGGAATATCTGGTCCATCACAATGCTTGTTCTTTGTTTTTTGTCATACGTTAGAGTTTATTACATATTTTCTATAAAGAAAAAAAACTCGTTTGCATTTTGTATCATTGAAACCATGAATCTACTGTGACCTAATTGGACCCAATTTTTGTGGCGGGTTTTGAGAACCAAGTGGAAGAACACTTTCGCCTAAACTTTTTCAGTTGTTTGCTCTTCCCTAAAGGAGGGTATTAGCAATGGATCAGAATATGCAGAGTACAATTTAAACTAAAACTTAACACAGAGACCAAAATATAAATCACCGTCATGCTCAACCTATCCGCCAAATCTCAACCAATAGAATAAATGTTAATCAGGACAAACTTTTTAAGTCAATGGGTATCCAATAAGTTTTGACCTTGATCCACGGTGAGTGACTGAAATAAGTACACATATATGATTTAGTCAAAACCTTGTCCTCCCAAATCCTTGACTATTAATCTGATTTCCAATCCTCAGCTAAGCCAAATGCATCCCGTTAAGTGCAGATCTTTTGAAATTCAATTTATTCTGACTGGTATTATCGATTTTCGGATAAGAGCGATAAGCGACAAAACTTGGTCAATCAGGTCTCCCCTACCAACACATTGGGACTGGTTTTCAGGCAAAAAAGAATGCCAGTCAAGGTTTTGGTTTTGGCACGCTCGGGCGAGAATAAGCCATTCATGGTAAGGAATGAGTCATGTCGGTCTGTCCCTTTGCCACAGCCAATCATCGGTTTTATACATGATCACCTTCAACCTTTTAAACCATTGGCGTCAAGTAAGAATATTCGTTATTTCATCTCTGTTCCTCATTAATAGAATAGGGCTCCAAGCTTTAATAAAACTTGACCATTTCAAGCAAAAAGACGTCACTAAAATCTTTGTTAATTGGCATTGGCCTCATCAACAATCTACGAGCTACAATTTAACAATTGGAGGGATGAAGAACGCTGGAAAGAAGGAAGGAAAGAAAGAAAGAAAGATGGAGAGTGTGAGAGATCGAGAATGCTGTGTGTGTGTGTGTGTGCATGTGCGTGTGTGTGGAGGGACCTTGTTCGTTTACACTTACACAAGTGGAAAGTGGTCTAACGAATGAGACTGAGACACTCGCTGGACAAGCACAGTCAGATTGATGCATTTCCTGGCCAAATCGAGTGCTCGTAGAAAAATTGTGGTTAGTATTTCAACCTCACTTGCTCATTTTACACAACGGTTCAAATCAAACCATCTTATGATTGCCTCAGGGCGATGAACTTTTCCTTTCTCTGTTTTAACTGGCCTCACCACGAGTTTTAATCACCGGATATGCATGCCATTTCTCTCTTTATTGTAGGTGAGTGTGGGTAAGTATCATGCTTCATCATCGAACACACCAAAACAATCCTGCAGGTTCGAGCCTGTGCAAGCTATGGACGTTGAATTGGATGGAATTGATGAGGTGAAATCGCAATGAAAGAAATCGTGTTATCCCTTTACCGTCTCAAGATCGGCCCATTATTGCACAAGTGGTCATCCACGATCCGTTCTTCATCGTTGACACGCTTTGTCTCAAATGAAATGTTCTCTTACAATATCTTAACCATATGTGATGACACTTTTGAAAACCCTGAAACCAAGAGGAATACGTTTGATGGTGTTGGTATATTTATGAGGAGATGTCATAAGAGTTTATGATATCTTTTAAAACACATTCTTGAGTATTCACCCCTACCTTTTTTTTGTTCTGACTTCTTTTGGGAGGACGTATAGCCCTTAAATGCTTTTTCCTGTAAATTTTGTCCTTCAGACTGTTTTAAAGTGAAACACTTAAACCATCACTGAGAATTGTGCGTAATGTCTTCTCAGTGCAAAACTAGCCATAAGTTTATACCTTCTCCTGGGATCACAAAATTGAGTGATGCCGCACAAAATTGCACTGTGAATGGGGTCCATTATAGTGGCACCATTATCGTCAATCCATTGATAATCCATCGACCACTGGTCTATGGATAATCTTAAGGAAGGAGAGAGAGGAAAGGAAGGAGGTTCGGAGAGATTGGCAGATGAGTGGCGATCCTTTCTCAACGTTCTCATATACTATATCACATTGTCATATATATTTATAACGAACTTTTAGAAGGAAGGCGGCTCTAAACTCCTTGGGCAAAACGAGTGCGTCTGTGAAAAGTTTTACTTTGGGAGTAGGGCTCATTTTTGGCCTGGAACCCTACTGAGACATTTGCTTGATATATTGCATTGTAAAGAAACGACAAATTTAACTTCTTAAGGGGCTGCTTGAGTAAGGGAAGCTTTGAGTCTCAATTCTAGTGCATCAGGTTGTGGTAGACGTATCGCCCCTGAAAATATTCTTGAGAAGCATATGCCGCACTTTATTTATTCTGTGAGATTAAGTAATATCATTTTAATGGTCGGTTAGTGGGTTGGCTTGGGGTTGGTTTGGATTTTCAAGGGCTTTTCTAACCGCTACAGGGAATTTCATCCCCGGTAGTATGAAAATGATAGGTTATAATTCGTCTATTTATTACCTGTTATATTCTAGTCATCCGTCATCATTTATATGTATTCGTTACTCGTGCTCCCACCATTTCACTTGCTGTAGTTCAGATTTCTCTGATATAACTATATACCTCCACAAACAAGCAATAAACATCTAGTCAACAGCCGCCATCCGGTAATCTTACATTACCTTTCAATCTTTATATGATATTTGGTCTACCAACGAATTTGAATTGGCAGATCGAGCCAGTCCTTGAATGTAGTGTTGATCTGGAATGCTATCTAAAAAATTGTCCAAGTCTGACTTGAAAGATGAAACCGGATCAACAAGGCCTACGTATTCCCTACGAATATTAGAGGGAAGCAAATTAAACAATGAAGGAGCCCGAGAAAGAAGAGAAGTGGACTTCATTGTTCGAACTAGCCTGGATTCTCGAGGTCTTGCAGGTGCTCTCAAAAAGCACATTAAGCCTCTACGGTCACTACAATTGGCCCTAAATCTTGGGCTGGGACAAAGCTAATGAATGCTTTTGAAGACTACAATATCAAATACCTTTCGTACCTTCTCTGAATCCTGTTACAGTCCCAACTTTTTAGTCTCTCCCAATATGAGAGCTCTCTCAATCCTGTGATGTTCCTAGTGAAACATCTTTGGACTTTTCGAATTTTTGCGGGCCCAAATGAGGTTGAATATATATACCTCTTTCTTTTTTTCTTTTTTAAGGGGCTGTTCTAATTGCTACAAAGAATATAATCCCAGTGCCATCGCAATGAATCGTTACATTTCGTCTATCTTTAATCGCTAATCATTATTTGCTTTATCATTTGTGATGATTTTCGATGTCATTTTTTTTTTCATTTTTTTTATTTACAATGCTGTTTTTCATAACTTTATGTATTGTAAACCTTTTTTACAGACTTCCTTGCCGCTACTGGTATTGGAATCCTAGCAGTTCAAGACGAGAAATTTATTCATTTTATTTAACTTTTATTTATATATATATTATTTGATCGACCAACGAATTAGAGTTGGTTGATCTGGCTAACCCTTGAATATAAGGTTTATCTGGAATTTAGTCAAAAACTTGTCCAAGTCTGACTTTTTTAACTTTTGTAAGTGCACAATATTGCATATTTTAATCCTCTTAACATTTTGACCTGTTTTTCACTTCTTTCCGTGTTTTGTGACCTTTTTCTGTACATGTATTTGTGGGCTGAATTAGGTCAGAAAAAACTTCAAAACAGATTTTTGTCCCAAAGACATCGAATTTGTCAATGTGTTTTGCTTTAGTAAGGATTTCATGGATTTTTTGTTGTGTTTTTTCGGACAAATCGGCAATGTTTGGATGAATTACTTTAGTCACGAGAAAAAACAGAAAAATATTTGCTTTTCTGGGTATATTTAAACATATCATATATGAAATAAAAACGAAAAAATTCAAGGAGAAATAGCTCCAGTCCTCCAGAACAATCACGCTAGTCAGGCATTGATAGAGAGGAAAATGACATGCCCTCACCGGAGATAAAGCCGACTGATTCACCTTTATTCCATGGATGGAGGGCATTTTTTGTTATTTTTCCAAGTTCGTTGGTACGAGCTTCTCTCGTGCATATCGGGATATTTTGTTCAAAGGTAGGCTTCGATAACCAAAGGCTGGTCAAAATCATTACTAAACTTCAACTTCAACACACAAAAGTCTCTCCAGTGCGTCAACAAAATCATTATTCTAAGTATCGTATCCAACAACCACATTGAACAAAAACGTGTTTCAAATCATAGCAAAGCAGTACAGTAGATTGATAGAAAGCAACAAGAACTCGTAACATACGTATATTAAAATTTCTATTTTAGGCATGAATTGCAAAAAGTTGCAATTAAAAAAAAAATTCCCACCAATTCAAGGTGCATAGAAAGAAGCACCAATAATAAATCCGTTTTGCCCTCAAAATACATATCACTGATATGGATTTTGAGTGCATACGGATTTATTATGTATTGATCAAATCCTAATATCAAAATCCCGCCCACCTGTGGTTGTGTATTGCTGGTTATGTCCATGCATAAATAAGTCAGCGAAGCAGGGATGGACTCGTGTCGATGTACTGCATAGTAATAGTTTTCTGTCATCTGCATAACCATCCAGCGGCTTGATCATGCAGCAGCGATTCCCAAGCTTCACCCTGAGAGGAATTCATTTCCATTGTTTACGACAAGAAATGATGGAACGGAATCAGGATACTGGGAATGGACTCAGGCCCATTACCTGAATTAGTAAGTTCTGTTATTGTTGTAACTTACGTAGGTTCTTTCAGGTTGTCTGACCATCAGATTCAGCAATACTCACACAAGTACATTACTGTTTGCTAGATTATGACTTATCAACTATTAAATTTTGATATTTTATTTGTGGGTTGCAGCAAATCATTCAGTCTGATCTACAGAACACGCTTCAGACACCATGGTAGCACCTAAAGCTGCTGTTCAACAAATAAAATGTTTTCCGTCAGTCACTATTTTTCAAGCGATTTGTTCTTCGCTATTCCATAATGACACTAACCACGGACTTCTAGAGATGTGGACTGCAAACGGAAGCAAGCATTTCTTGTCTCCTAAACCGTTGATTCTATTCCAAATAAGCAAATAAGCATTTGATACGACCACAATATCTTGCTGAATAGATGAACTAGGTCAAATTTGAGCCCGGAGCTTTGCTTCAGAAACTCAGGAGATATGTCCAAAGTTAGGTGGTAAACACTACATAAAATTCGAACTTTCGGCCTGCTCTTGGTCAGCTACAAAGGCTTTTGACAACATAATTTTTAAATGATCCACTTTACAAGGAAATAAAATGAAAATGACCTACATTTAATTGAGGATATCTACATTCCTTTTCTGATTACTTTAATTCGAGAAGTGGCTCAGAGTTGATATGACCAAGAGCAGGCCGATTTGGGGGGAAGCTCGTTCTCAGTTCCTATTTCTAGAAGTTCGTGCATTAACGTAGTTGGTTGCCTATGGCTTGTGCGTGATCCGGAACGTCAGAAACTATTCCTTTGATGGATTTGATGTTAAAGGATCAGCCTAATGCTTGTTCAAATGTTACAGGTTTCAATATTCTACGTATACCGATTTCTCAAAGTACATGCATTATCAATTTTCCAATTTGTTCATTAACAACCTTGAACAACACCAAACAGGTGGCTTCAATTGATGGGATTTATTCGTTCACATCTTTGGATGGAAGAATCCATAATATTAACGATGAGATGGATCAGATAGTCTGTAAGGTTCCCGCATCTTTGTCACTTTTAGCGTTGGGTGGATGATGGCTGGCCAATAACTCGCCCACCCAAGATGACACCCAATGACAAGCCATTCTTCCCTTCATCAAGATCAATTCAGAGTCAATTTGCCTCTTCGATTGTCAAATCCTCTCGGTTGCTTGTTGGTTGGCTGTTGGTTGGCTGGTTGGTTGGCTGGTTGGTTGGCTTGGTTGGTCTGGTGGTTGACTGTATGTCGGGTTGACTTTGCCTTGCCTTCCTCTCAAAAGCTTTCCTCTCTCCAAAGGACTCCTCTTGCTCTGCCTTCAACCCTCTGAAACGTAGAGGAAACACCAATAAGACGAAATAAAAGGCAACTCCAATGAATCTCGGGTAAGATCCGAAAAAAGATTCGAGTCGTTTTTCGAGGACCGACATCAAACTTTGGCTGATTCCAGCCACGGCGGCCAGCATTTGCTATGTTTGGTTAGGGGTTCTGATCTCGGGTTATCTAGCGGATGGGCCTGAATACGTATCTTTTTTTTTGGTTTGGGGTGCTGAGGTCGGTGGGGTGACCTGTTTGCCCTGAAATCCCAGTTTAAGAAAATATCTGTTTCTCCCCCACGTGTAGTATGCATCCTCTATTTGAGCCCCAATGACCGCAGCAAGGCTGAATATGATCGAGAAGGTGCAACGGAGCTTCGCAAGAAAGAAACATCGCTGGTGTAGGTCACCAAAGTTATTGGAAAGACTTCAGACCCTTGAGTTATACAGCATCAAACGAAAATATGAACTATATCTTATTCTTTATATTCCTAAGTGCCGCCTGGGCCTTTGTCCTAATCCATGGTCAAACAAACTCCCCTAATGAGAAAAAAAGGAATTACATTTACCATTCGACAGGGCGAGTTCGTTGGACAATAAAATCTAAAGAGCCTTAAGGCTTTTTTGTGTTCAAAAGCTTTTGCCCGTACCTTCACAGCGAATCTAAGCTTAGATGAACGAACCCTTGTTTAGTTTTCAATAGGACCTAAATTGTTTGCTTCCAAACTGTCCCTTATATCGGCAAATTCAAATTTGGTTTATGACCAACTATTTCATCATTCATTATTTCAGCGGCTTGCTAGGAAATCACTCACCAACATCGGTTAAAAACCATAAAACTTACCCCCCTCTCAAAAAATATCCCGCTGAAAAAGTATTTTGAAATGATTTAAGTTACTGTAGCAATTAAAGAAACTCTCATCTCATTCTTCAGAGTCCTATTGAGAACGAAAGCACGCGGACGAATCAAACTAATAATAAATCATAGCCTGGACGCAGAAGAGTGATCTGCAGTATGACATGAAAATATTGAGAATAACAACACTGCTCTTGATTGGTTTCAATCCGTTTCATCCAACAGCCTCCACTCCATGACTTTTCTGACTCTGTTTGGCACTTTGGATCACTTATTGATCATTGTACGGACACTGTGGCCTCTATTTTGTGCTTGCAAAAGACTTGAAACTTGACTCTCACGCTGCATGTTACCAACTCATCGGTTTCTCAACCGACCATTTGGGAAATTGTTTGCCTGAAATAATTTTCTGTATGTACTAGGTACCATTGAACAAACCAAGTGTAAAAAGATCTATTTGCACGATTTACCGCGTACAATTTGCTTAAACTAAGTGGCATCAAAGCTCAATAATATCTGGTACTAGACATTAGAAAATCGACATGGTTGGTTCCCAGTTAAGCTCTCAAAACACCGTCTGTATGCACAGTGTTCCAAGAAAGAGGAACTTTTAACAAGAGCTGAGGATGCCAGCCCGTGAACGTACGGTCTCACCAGATCAAATGGCCCTGATCCCTCTCAATAGACCCAATCTTCAGTCCAATCATGGGATAAATAGTCCTCCTTCTGGCACCACTGGAACACGAGGCCGGAGCGAGCCAGAAAGACAAGCGAAACTGGCTTCCTGCTTGCGTGCGCCCTCTGCCTCTTCCAAGCGTGGAAAAGGCGGAAAAGCGGAAAAGCAATAGTCAAAAAACCATGGATGGAACCATAGGCAACTTGCTTGCTCTTTACGGCACTATCGAGCCCGTTACGTCGAAAAGGACGAAGAATCGGGAGGAAAGGCGTGGTTTAGGGAGGGAAATCAACCAATCACGGCGGCCAACAACCAATACGGAACATACTTAGCAGTGAATGTCGACCCAAGAGAGTCTATCTGATCTCGTGTCACCAATTCAGGGCGATCTGCCCGTAATGTGCTCGCACTTGATGGCTGCGATTTAGTCCTTGCAGATATGGCATCCCCTCAACAGGTCCAAAGGTGTGATAAAGTGGAGGGAACTACCGATCAAGGGACCTCATCCCCCAGCTCCATGTCACAAGAAGATAGTCCACAAGGCAATCACCATCACCATCATCATCATCCTTTAAGGAACAGCAGCAGTTCATTTCTCATCGAAGACATTCTCTTCCAAAGGCCTAAAGGGTAAGCCGAGAAGCTATTCATCCATCAGTTTCAACACTTGGCACTGGTAATGAGCAAAATCCAAATCAAGACAAGGGAGAAGACGCGGCGTAATGGTTAGTGCAGGCTTCTCGCATGAGAGAGATCCCGGTTTGATTCTCCTTTCCCAATTCGCTAACACCACTAAACAACATTGATCGACAAGCATGCAAAAAAGAAATCTTCTCATTAGTTCTGTACTATTTTTTTGGATATTTAGTGCATGTCGAGTTATAACAAACCAATCAAATTGAGCAAAATACTTTCTAAGGGCTAAATCAGCACTGAAGATCAAAGTGGAATTTCAAATCCGTATGTCCATTTGTCGATCAAATTGAGTTGACTAAAATATTATTGATGTTTTTAGAATGTCGTCATTGGAATGAAAATTATCTGGTTAAGGAGTACGATTCACTTGGTTGTTGATTTCCGTACATGTGTAGCATGTGGCTCAAATCCTGAAAATCCTAAATCCTGAGGCAAAGATTTTTGCAAAGAAGATGGATAATGAGAATGCATCATGCTGAGCGAGTGACCGAGCAACACTTGAGTTCTCAGGGGTTGGGACTTTCCGAATTCATTAAGATTTAATACCCAGAATGAGCCCTGCTCACATGTGATTGGGACTCGTGCCAGTCTATCCAATAGAAGGTACATCAAGATGGTCAGGGAGAAGAAAATATAACTGTCAAGCAATTACATAGATGAAAGAAGCTCGGGAGACTGCTATCAACCACATAATTATTCACATCCCTCCGTTGTCCAATGTCAATGAATGAGCCCGAACCGTCATGCCGTTGGCGATCCGTTCTTCTCGCATTCTTGACCGCGTGAAAGACAAAACCGCATCTACCACATGTAATCGGTTAAGAGATACAGTGTTGTGGTTTTACCAACCAAGCGACTCAAGCAACAAATCAATGGCCTTATTGTGATGTCTGAGAGCCAGTTATGACAATGGTCTTTCTCTGCTCGGTTTTTCATATAGTATCAACGAGTCCTAGAACCAAAGCCATAAACTGGATAAAAATATGAATTCGTTTAAGGACATCACAGAAGCCTAAATGATTCACTAAACATGACAAGAGGACACTTCCATCCTTTTTCTATCCTGCCACATGCTATTTGTGCAAATGTGATAAATAGAAAGCATCCGGCGCATTCTTGACAAATCGAGGCGCTCCTGCCTAATACATTCTTTATAGGATTTCAGAGAAACAATGCAAATGAAACTACTTGGAAAAATGATTTGTCAAGTCAAGTGAAATTTAGTGTGCGAAAAACTTCGGCTTTTAAGAACCTACTCAACCTTTATTCATGGAAATCGGGTTCTTCCGGATTGTGACAAAATTTGAACGTTACTCTTCTTGATGTGTCGAACAAGTAGCGTACACCCAAATTTGATGTAACTTGATCTTTAGCTCTACACTTTGTGTCAATTGAGTTTTGTATCGCTGCTCAAACTTTAGACAATCTCGTACTTGTTTTTTTTATGTAAGTTCTGATTTTTCAACCCGGAGTTGCTTAACTTTCGTCTAGGATTTGATCACCTTGATTAATTTGAATGATCACGGATAGTCGGTGTTTTAATCAAGACTCATCTCAAAGAGGCGCAACAAAACATCCAGAAGATGCTGAATAGTGTCAATATGTACATACGCTGTGCGATACTTCTAGTACGTAGACGGCTCTTTAAAATTGCTTGTAAAAAGAGCACTTAGATCAATCATATATTACCAGTTTCCCCCAGAAGGTGGCCAGACATAACGGCAATTTCACTTTCTGCATTGAAAACAACTTAATTAAACATTCAAAGTATTTGAACCCTGGTCATCTGCCGAGGTTCTTTAATAAAAAATGGCATTCATTTTCCACCGTCGAAGAGACAAGTGTGAGTTTCACGAAGCAAGCCAATATGAGTCACCTCGGGTAACGCAGCCTAACGTCCTCCGGTGTCAATTGCGATCGAGTTCGGCATAATTTGGAGGCTCTTGTGGTCGCAAATGAAGGCCATAATGTGTGTTGTAATCAAACATATCATCGCATTAGAATATCATTGCTCAACGAAAGTAAATAACTCTTTTATGTTTGATTCATAGGTTTAATGCCACGGAAAGAAAGAATCTTTTAATCGCTCAACCATTCTTGTATTAAAAAGTACTAGCATCATTGATCAAATGACTGTTGCAAATGCCTGTTGTGTGTTAATATCAAAGTAAATGTCCCTTTTAAAGATATTCGTATCAATGGAAAAGGGGCAATCACATCTACATAAGGACCGTAACAGTATTGGACCATATATTTTTATTCCGAAAATAGAAAGGGCAAAGCGTGCATTTGATCATTGAAAAACTACCGCAAAAGTTTCGCAACGGTTTTTTAAGTTACATTTTATGGAATACTTTTACTGGGAATTTCGAGTAGAAGTAAGTTTAAAACCTATTCATTTGTATTCTAATTTCAAACAGAGATAATCTTTCATCCCCCAAGGAATAAATTGTTGTTGATCTGGCTCGCCCTTAAAGGATAGCCAAATTTTTTATCAAAAGAGCATACTCCAAAAGGATCATTGCTTATGTGCTCCTTGCAGTTCTCAAAGCTCAACAAATAAAGCTAGAAAGGAGTCCAAGAAAGAAGGGTGGCAAAATTCGTTGTTATTTTATTAGCCGAGAGAGAAAGTTTACTCGCTACCACAAAGATTTGAGGAATCTGGGAAGACACTCAAATTCTCCAAAAAAATGGAACCGAATTCGGGTTCAATTAAATTTTAACCTTTTACTCTAGCCTAAAAAACGAAACAAACGCTCTGAATCCGTTCTCTACTTATCATTATTGATAAGGGCCTCGGTGTGTAATTATTACTTCCTACGATGATTGATAAAGGTCCATTTCCTGTTTCAGCCGGAATTAAACGAATCTCATCCTGACGTGACCATTCCTACTACTCCCGTGCACCTGCGTCAATACCTGAATGAATATTCCCATTTGGCGGCATATTTCTCGCCCGCCGCCCGGCCGCCGCTGCTGCTGCTGTAGCGGCTGCCGCGGCCGCGGCCTCATCCTCCACCCATGGGAGTGGTGGCGAGTTGCCGTCACCGCCCTCCGAGGACGTGCCCATTTCCATGGGAAATTTTGGATCGATGTTGTCATTGCACAAACAACATCCCTCGCTATTTCTGCCCAATGGTAAACTCATCAACTTATTCATCCTCTTTTTATACTTGTGTCGTTGATTATTATGCATGCAGTGCATAGAGTGTGTACATACTTCCGTATCCATTTCAGGCATGTCGTTCTCGTCATTCTTTTCGGCGGAAAGTGGGAAGCAGTGTCGGCGGAGAAAAGCGAGGACAGTGTTTTCCGATGCGCAACTCTGCGGCCTAGAAAGGCGATTCGAAGCCCAAAGATACCTCTCTACACCCGAACGAGTGGAACTAGCCACGGCACTGAGCTTGTCAGAAACCCAGGTGAGAGGGCATGGCCCACCCACATCACCAAGCTCAAGTTCCAGCCGGACTGCGATTGAACAAGCATTCATCGTTTCAGGTTAAAACGTGGTTCCAAAATAGGCGAATGAAGCACAAGAAGCATCTGAGGAAGCATAGCGGCGATTCCAGATCTCCGGGCTTTGTTCCATCTTCCGGCCAAGATGAGCCGACTCAAAATTCAGACACTCAAGTTGATTTTAGTTCAAATTCAGGTGAGAGTTGGAGCCAGGGGAAAAGAAGGATTTCAAACCTGAAGTTATGTTTGTTGTTCCAGATCTTGGCTTAGCTCGTCCCACTAGATCTGGTTCACCTTCCCTGTCGGTCCCGGGATCCCCTCTCCCCAGTCACGGTGGATTCCCGACGTCTCTCCTAGTTCATTCTCTCACGTCCTCCATCAACGCATCCAAAGTTCACAACGCATTCGGCGGGAGCACCAAGAACAGTTTTAATACTAGCAATCACCTGTCCGCTCCAGGCTCAACTGTTCTGAATATGTCGCCCTCATCAGCTTTTGTACAAGCTAGCGAAAGTAGGCCAATGACAACTTCCAGTGTATTTTATCCACGCTCTTCATGTCAATGATTTTGTACCTCCAGTCACCGTTACAGTACATGCATTCACTCATAGCCCATACTCTTAATGTTGAATTACCTATGTTGATAACCCTAAACAACTCTTGCCCTAAAATACATTGAAAATGAAAACTTGCCGCTCAGTTTACTCGTATTAGGACCTCAAAATAAAATGAGTAATTTCGCTTTTCTATCATAATAACGGTTCTCATGGGTATAGCAACGACTTTCATGAATGCGAAGGAAACCAAGCACCTCTGTTGGAAAGTTTTTCTTTAAAAAACTGTTTTCATGATTGCATTCTTGACTCCCACCCTTTACGAGATCTACGTTTATTATTTAATTACTTTAATTCGGAAAGTGGCTCAGAGTTGCCATGACCAAGAGCAGGCCGATTTGCCAGCTTTTTCGCAATCCATATTTCTAGAAGTCCGTGCTTTATGCAAGGAGAGGAGTACTTCTGAATGAATGGCTTAATATGATTATATAAACCAGTGATCGAATGGAATTGAAATTGTTCCGAATAAATAGAGTTTCTCGAAGCCTTAATGGGGCACTCAAATGGTCCGGTTTTCGGTCTCTGCGGTAATTTGAATTGAAAAAAATGGTTTACGACACAGCCCATGGAAGCTTTGTACCTTCTTTGAACACAACTAAATATTCTGAACTGATCTAATCTCTTCGAATAAAAGTGCACTTAATTTTTTTTTCTTACATCAACTCGAATGAAACACGCCAGACTGTCAGTGAAACGACATGAATTGCATTTGTTTTTATTTGCTTTAGTTTTTCACGGGGTTTTCTAACCCCTACAGGGAATATAGTCCCCAATACTATTAAAATGAAAAGTCGCGTTTCGTCTATTTTTCCCCTTTTAAATTTTTAATGATATTTGGTCTAACAACAGATTTGAGTTGGCAGACTGAGTTAGTCCTTGAATGTAGGGTTGATCTAGAATGCCAGCTAAAAAATTGTCCAAGTCTGACTTGAAAGAAGCTACCGGATCAACAACACCTAGGTATTCCTTACGAATACTAGAAGGAAGCACATTAAATTGACAACATTTTTATGCTTTCTTTGCCATTATTTTTGCCTTATTGCAATTGTAGTCGTTGGTTCATTCACTGACAGCCTTTTTGTCAATTTTCTTTGACAATTGACAAATGACAACACTGCTGGTACTTCCAAGGAGAGAAAATCAGATAAGTTCTCGGATCTTTCCTCAATAATATCGCGCAACCTAACGATGATCAGGTGATCCATATCAGTTGGTGGCCTTGGTTTCCAAACGATGCCTTCTAAATTTCAAGCCAAGTTCAAAGTGACGAGTGGGGAATCTCGACGGCAAACATCCAAGCCTTTGGCCGAACAAACCGGGCGGTTTGAGCTGAATGCTATGACCGTGGATTTACCGACATCCTCCTCGACCCCTCGACAGTCGGACTCAAGAGCAGGTCAGTCGGGTGGAAAGCGACATTGGGTGGATGGTGATACAGAAGACATCCATGATTTACCTCAGAGTCTGGTCAACCCCATGTTTGAGGATATGGAGAATCAGACCTACACCAAGACGCAGCCAGCGCCGCCACATCATGCTACTTACCGAAACTTTAAGCATTTAGACGAAATCAGTTTGAGAGAGAGTAGTGATTTTTGTGAACCAGGTAAGCTATACTGTGCGTGTATCTTTATATAACAAGTATTGAGAGAAGGGGCCGTTTCATGGGAGGTCTTTGCTTTGAACAGCCCCAGACAGTATTGATCCGTCGTTTACCACCGAAAATGGACTGCATTCCTTCTTGGGAACTCGGACATTTGGCATTTCCACATTGGAATTGGTGGACTTGGGCTTGGCGGGAACCGGGAGTTTTGATGCTCGATCACCAACGCCATTCACCTTGACGAACCTACCTAGAAGGTAAGATTACACATCTATTGTTTAATAATCTCGGGGCTTTCGCTGAGTGTCCATTATTCGGTTCTAGTCCGTGCCCAAATGCCTCTGTGAAGAAGAACTCGCCTTGGCAAGCGTTCCTCATACTTATGTGCTTGTTTTGGGATGTGGAGACTCTGATTGGCACCTCACTCAAAATGTTCCACCATGGTCGATTGGCCTTCTTTTCCATTTACATTGGAACCCTACTGACCGTGGTTTTCCCGTTGGCCTTCACGCACTGCCTCATTGGACAATCGCAGTCTGGTCACTGGACAACCGCCTTGTCCATTAAGCCTTTGGGTCAAGGTTTAGTGCATGCTATTGTATTGGTTTCGGCGATATTGGGCAATCAAAAAATGATCCATTGTGTGCATTCAATTCAAACCGCAGTCCTTGGCATTACCCAGGTAGCTGTTCTCATTTCTGGGTCTATAACTCACTGATTACTTCAACCACTCTTAAACTATGCATGCCCGCTTTTAGGGCTCGATGTCTAGCTTCTGCCACGAATGTGAAGATGGCTGGATGTTGACCAACCCAAACGCTTCGTCGACGTGTCCAATTTCCGATGCAACTGCGAACCACAGTGGTCTGGAGTCTGGAGCTTGTTTCACCGACCAATTTGATCCCTTTGATGCCCAATGGAGTGAGCGGGTCCATGGCAACCCAATGATCACGAGCGGTTCTTTCGTCTTCACGCTACTTGTAGTGTCGTGCTTCTTGTATTTAGGATTTAGCGTCTTCCGTCGAGCTTTGCCATTGATTCTCAGCGTGGTTGCCACTCTCCTCCTTATAGTGTTCATTCGGGTGGGATCGAATATGAATCGATCCGACTTTGCCCTGGTGTTTGAGATCCCCTGGCCATCGTTTGGAAAGGCCAAAACGTGGATCATGGCCGGGCAGAGTGCCATCAACACCGGCGTCTTACTCTCAGGCCTGCTGTATTTCACGTCCTCCCACAACCTACGAAATCACGCCTTTCCGAGCCAACTCATGGGTTGCATTGGGATTCACACTCTGGTGATGATTCTGGCCTATGTCATTGTTGGCGGCGTGTTTGTTACTCGTGGACGTGATGGGACTCCATTCGAGATGCCGCATTTGCTGAAGTTTCTCTATTTCGACTTGCCCGAGTATTTCTTCCAGTTCGAGATTCCTCAGGTGTGGCGAGTGTGCTATGCACTGCTCGTGTTCCTCATCGAGTTAATCGCCCTAATAATCTTGGGAATGTGTCTGACGTCTGTGTGGCAGAAAAAGGCCAAT
>NC_081450.1:8550280-8568059 GCF_007210705.1 Tigriopus californicus | reverse complement strand
AATTGTTCCGAATAAATAGAGTTTCTCGAAGCCTTAATGGGGCACTCAAATGGTCCGGTTTTCGGTCTCTGCGGTAATTTGAATTGAAAAAAATGTTTACGACACAGCCCATGGAAGCTTTGTACCTTCTTTGAACACAACTAAATATTCTGAACTGATCTTATCTCTTCGAATAAAAGTGCACTTAATCTTTTTTCTTACATCAACTCGAATGAAACACGCCAGACTGTTAGTTAAAAGACGTAAAATGTGTACACTGTGGATAAAGATATTGAACGCAAATGTGTCGTAGTCGAAAATGATTGAACGCAAAGGGAGGAAATGGCACGTCCAGCTACACAACATTTTTATGCTTTCTTTGCCATTAGTTTTGCCTTATTGCAATTGTGGTCTTTGGTTCATTCACTGACAGCCTCCTCGTCAATTTTCTTTGACAATTGACAAATGACAACACTGCTGGTACTTGCAAGGAGAGAAAATCAGATAAGTTCTCGGATCTTTCCTCTATAATATCGCGCAACCTAACGATTATCAGGTGATCCATATCATTTGGTGGCCTTGGTTTCCAAACGATGCCTTCTAAATTTCAAGCCAAGTTCAAAGTGACGAGTGGAGAATCTCGACGGCATTCCTTCTTGGGAACTCGGACATTTGGCATTTCCACATTGGAATTNCTTGCTCCTGATTAATCCTTGGATCACCTCGGGAGGAGGACTGATTGCCATATTAATTGTGTTAGTGGTAAGTGGCTGGAGAGACCTACCTACATAATCAGCCTCGTCACCATATTTGTAAATTTCAATTTATTTTTTATATCTTCCGCACCTCTCAACCCAATTTCAGTCTGCATGTCCATGTATCTTGGCGATGGTCAAGGCCAAATTCCAAGGCCGCCCAATCCGCGATGTGTTTGCCCCTGTGACGCCATTGAACCAGAGGCCCGATTGCCAGAACTCGAGCCGGACTCGGCCACGAGTTTTGCTTCAAAAATCTGACGACCATTTCCGAGCTTAAAAAGTAATAATCAGACTGATCCCAACCTCCAGTGGCTGACTGGGAGTTAGTGCCCCCTTGAGAGTAAAAACTAATCATGTAAGTCTGCTGAATGAACTTTTTTCGTTCCCCGGAGCTGTGCTTCTACTTGTCTTTTTTTTTCTTTCTGTCTGGGTTGAAATCTTAAACCGTGGGAGTTCGTTCTCCCTTTTTGACAATCGGCTCTCTCAGCACGAGCTGCAAAGTTTGCCGTTTTCTCCTTAGCTCTTCTCATTTTACGTCCTTTTCTCGGCTTAAAGTCGTCGTAAGCGGATTGAGTGTGGTCTCGGATTTCCATTGGTCGGTTCCATTGTCACGTGATGCGAACAGCCTTCTCCGACTCTCCCAAATGCGTTCGTAATTGGGACACTTTCCGGGCTAAATTGAGGCTACGAGCGAGGACACAGAGAGACAGAGCGACAGAGAGGGAGGAAAGAGAGCCTGCTTCCATAGAGTCGATGAGGCCAGGATTTGCGGGACTCCGACCCCAAGAAGAGGAGATCCTGATGAGTTGAGCGGCGGCGCACGCGGTGGGCTCACTCGCCAATGCAACGCGTCAACTTCTCGACTCCACCGCGAGAGACAGGGAAAACCAACGTCAAGCTAGGGGAAAAAGCGATGTAATCCGCTCTCACGAAATATTCCGTTGGCAAGAGAAAGAAAGAGACAGAGACACAGAGATAGAGAGAGAGAGAGAGAGAGGGACGGGGACAGGCTCAATGTACATAGATTGAACTTGTTAGAGAGTAATACAGGCACCACCAGAGATGAGTCCGTCCGTTTTGTTCCGTTGGTTTTTAGAGCCCAGACAAGACCTATGATCTCGTCAAGGAATATCGGATCTCTCAATGTTAGAACTCTGGTGGAACGGCTAAATATCAGACATAAAAATACTTGGAGGGCCTATATGACTACTACTGGAATATTGCGCCAATAAGACGTAACGACGTATGTTTTCATGTTGTTCTAGTGGGCTTGCTGAAGGTAAACTTCTCTCATTGGATTCATTCTTCTCAACATTTAGAGCACTCTCGTCAAGATACACAATAGAAAGTTCTAGTCTGGCCGTGGGAAAGCGCAAACCCGGCGGGCGGCCAGTCCGAGCGACCTCTTGTCTCCACAATGGAATGCTAAAACTCGAGTCGGATTTCAAATTGGTATTTTTGTATTGGCAAGGATGAATTTTACTTGGTAATATGCTGTATGATTAAGTTACGAGTCGTTCAATTCTAACTGACAACGTAGTAGAAACCCAATATTCTATCCTCGTCTGAAGAGGCGTCTTGATCCGTAGCGTCGAGGAAATCTGCGGACGTAATTTGCTTGGGTCGGATGTGGAATCCTCGCTCTCGAACCAAAATACTTGGTTCCCGAACCAGATCATGGGGTGACAAGCTTTTCAACATGACACAGCTGTCAATGTCTAAATTCACGTCGTGGCAGTTGGCGGGACAATGGGCGTGCTCCTCGGTGAACAGAGTATGGTAAGACTCGCGAATCCGCAGGTTCAACCCATGAATCGCGGCCAGCGTCGAACTGAGCCGGCGCAACAACGCCGTGGCCGGGAAATGATTCCTCATTGTGCCAATCAAGATGGGCTGAAGTGCAAGAGGAGAGAGAAAAACTATGAACACGAAGAATTGGATATGTTGCACGTACAATTTGCTACTAGTGCATCGCTCAGGGCTCGTTTTGATATCTATGATCTAAAATGATCCGATTTTTTCATCGATTTTCGCCAACTCAACATCCCACAACCATTGATCGTGAAAACATATTCTTCAACCTCTTTACAACCTCGGGCATAGTTTTAATTATGCACCTGAAAAGGGCCAAGTTATTGCATCACCAATGAAAATGATCCAATGACTCTTTAGTCTCATCTTAAAGTAAAAACACCGAATGTTGACATTTATGTTGAGCTCAGATTTAACCTGTCCCTGGTCGACGTTGGGACAGTCTCATAATTATCCCGTTGTCTCCTCGCATACAGTATTCAGCATTAAGTGTTTACAGTAATCTCCAGATTGATTCTCACCTTCTCCACCAAATTCTCTGTGGGGACTCCAAGGGAAAAAAGCGAGGACTCCATGTGAAATCTGGCCTGAGTGAGCGTGCTCCGATCGGGTCCGTAGTCTTGAATGATCCCGGGGGCCACATCTGTCGCCAGAGAGGACACGTTGCGCAAATGTTGGTAGTTGGGACCGAACACGGTATGAGCCGCTGGAGGCAATTTGACGTAGAGATGTTCGGATGTATACAGACACGACGAGTCGAAGAAGGAAAACGAATCGTCGTCGCTCATGGTCCTCTTCACCAACGTGACCACGGCCAAGGTGGCCCCATTCACGGGGAAAGCTCTAGAAGAAGAAGGATAGACAACAATTAGGATCCACACATCCTTTTTGTATGGGTTACATGTGATGACATCCGTACCTGATCACAGTGGAGCCAATGCCTCTCCACAGACACGAGTATCCTTCATTTCTGAGGGAGGTGACTAAACAATGGTAACCGTTTTTCCATTGGCGATTGGCTCCGAAGCCATCGGCTTGAAGGCGAGACTTGATCACATCTTGAGGATAGGTCACGATCCAGGACAAGATCCCGGCCAGACCACCGGTGAAAAAGGCGAGGGGGAAATTGTCCTCTCGTCCTCGAATCATCACTTCGTAGGAGCCAAAGTAGACGGCACAGCCAGGGACCTCTCGGGTAATTGTCCATGACAACCCTTTTGTGAGTCCTCTCACGCCCACTTGATCCAGGATATATCGGATGGTTTCAATCGTGTTCTTGCTTCCACTTCCCACTTGCATTTGCGTCTTTACCAGCTCAAATGGAGAGGCAATAAACGCCTAGAAGGGAACGAACAACAAGAGGGGATCATAATAATGCAATTGGCAATTGAAAGAGGTCCGACGAGAAGACGAGAGGAGGGCAGCGGGGGAGGGTGGGCTCGGGGCGAGTAGTTCCTATCTATTGAAGATTGGCCAGAGACGGGGATGAACGGATCAACAACCGGGTAGTGTGTAGCTTCCAGAGAGAAGAAAGAGAGGGGAAGAAAGAAACAAGAGGAGGAGAAGGAGGAAAAGGAGAAGGAAAAGAAAAGAAGAAGGAGAAGAAGAAGAAGAAGAAGAAGAGGAAGGAAATGGGAACAAAACCAGATATGGGAAAGGGATGTATAAACTTGGCCATAGAACCCTTTGGAGCCTATAAGAGGCAAAAATCATGGTCGGGAGTTCAATCAAGAGTATTTCAAAGAGAGGAGCCAAAATTGATCAAGCCTCACATCTTGACGACAATCTGTGCTCATGTGTCAAGGCTCACAGATGTGCGCCATAACTCCAATAATCATGATTTCTATTGGTCTTGATTGCGACGTGAGAGTCATGCATTGATTTAGCTCCTCGTCTTCCATTATAGTATGTATGTACGTACGTAATATGACTCAGCTTGAGCCCGAACCAGATGGCCGGGGCCAAGGCGAGAAGACAATAATTTGGTTAATAAGTGCAATTACGACGGTTCATCACCAAGAGTGGTGGTATCTTGGCTAATTTTCCGTTCCAAATCTAATCTCGACCATGCACCTCCCTTTCATTATGCCATGTCGTTCTCGAGTGAGCGAGTAATGAGTGGATGATGTCACGAACCTGCACGCATCCGGCTGCCGTACCCGCCATGGTCACGGAATGAATTGATGTTGGATCTTCACTTCGTCTCAAAAGATTGCCGTATACTCCAAATCCCACGGCATTGATGGCTGCCACTCCCGCCAATGGCGAAGCCATCCCTCTGTAGAGGGTGAGAGCCTGTAAAAAGCGATGAATAAAATCAAATATACGACCCTGTGGGGTTGCCTTTTTCTATATTATTCAACTTCAGTTTTTTTATCCGTATTGTATCCTTAAAGTTGACTTGAAGAGGTCAAAATCATAAGGCTGGTTTAATGGCTTTGAACCCCTTTGATCTTAAAATTTTAGAACAATGTGACTAAAGGCCAAAGCAAAAGAAAATAAACAAAAAAGCTCGTTCATAACAACGTTATGTACTTTTATGAACTCTTATTTTTGAAGTGAAAGTCACCTGTGGCAAACATTATTTCAGGCTCTCCCCTCAGACAGTGCAAGTGTGCAAAAAAAACTACAGCACACGGCCAAAAAATTGATCATAATCAAAATACTTATAGGGAAGACACGTTGTTATGACATTTCATTTACATGATTTATTGGCTGCTACAAAATTTGCAATTTGTAACAAAGGTCTACTTTTGATGCCTACAAAGTTCTGACTTTTCTATTGAACCGTCTCAGCCTCCTAATCCACAAGTCATATCAGCTTACCCCTTCTTTTCTGATGATATTGGACATGCATTTGAACGTGGAGGAGGTTCCACCTGAAGTGCCGGTTTGGATTCGCACTTTGATGGTGTCAAATGGATATCCCGTCAAAATACCCGCAGCACCTGAAAACAAACCCAGTTGAATCTGTTATCAGTTTTCACGTTCAGCTTTGCGAATTCTGTCGGTGACAAACTTTAAAATACAGGCTGGCATTGTCACCCAGAATGGGCTCACCTATAACGTTTATCTTGACATGACTCGCTCTATCAGCGTGGTCGATGGAGACCTGGCCGACCAAAAGTAGGTTAAAACCACACTTACAGGTTTTCAGAACCTAATGCTGGTTCATCACATTCAGTTTGAGGTCTTGAAGCTTGCTTTACCACCAGAAAAAAATACCTCAACGGATTCAATGATGTAGCCTGCTTAATGTGGTCGTGCTTTTAACTAAAGTTTCTCCCTTAGAATAATCAGTTGAAAAAATCCCTTATATTTGGCTCTATGTTCTGCAGTCGGTCATTTCAATATTGGGCCAAACCCTCAAGTGCATGGGGGTCAAGACGAATGGACATGACGATTATATTTTTAACCCGCCATCAAGCCATCAGATAGCGAGGACCAGTTCTCTCGAGACAGAATCAACGGCGACATTTTTCCTGAGGAAACTGGTTTGGCAATGACGCCGTTGAAATTGACTTTTTCGTTTCACATGAGACACCTTTTCATTTCTTGCCAATAGTCACATCCGATTTTACAAATCCAAGCTCAGCCAAATGTTCGCTGTTCGCTTCGAATCATTGGAAAGCCTTTATCTAAAGTGACTGATTGTTCATGTCAAAGTAGTGATTAAAAAGTTGAACAATCTTTGATGAATTGCTCTCTCTCTCTCTTACTCATGACGCACTTGCAAACAAAAATGGGTGAACTCTTTTGTCACATCCCCCTTCCCCCAAGGAGAGTAGTTGGGTGGAGGCCACGAACCCCGTGGGAGAATGTGGAACTTGACGGGATGTCACGTAGGAAATGGGCACATTAGCTAATGCTAAATGAATGACAGAAGTGTCAAGGTACTACTTACCCCCGATGCAACCCGCAGCAAAATCCAGGGCCATGTTGACCAGAGTTGTTCTTGACCGAACTAACAGTTACTGTCTGTTGTTTCGTGGTTACTGTGTTTTGACCGAATTTTGGACCCGATATCTTGAGACTGACCCATGTTGCGACGACTCAAATGTTCCCTTCGCTTTCGACCACTACCTATGCGGGCCACCAGCCAACCAACCAACTGACCGACCAACCATCCCTTGCCCATGCGCTCATCCAACCATTTGTCCGGCAGGCAATCCTGCTTCCAACCCAACCATTGGGGTCGCCGGCTAGTTGACTAGCTGCCGAGTCGAGAGACAAGCTAACTAGCTGGCTGATAACACCTCCATATACCAACTGAATAGGTGGCTAAGGAAACGCAGAGAGCTGACTGTGAATGTTGGGCAGCGGACGGTCAATGGTTTTTCCTTTCGTGGGTATGTACTAAGTAGGTAGGTAGGTAGGTAGGTGGGTGGGTGGATAGATGTTTGGTTGGTTGGTTGGTTGGTCAGTCAGTCAGTCGATCAATTGGTTGGTTGTCCGGTCGTTTTCGGCCCAGAGACAATTTTGTTCGATTGATTGAGATCCTTTCGTCCTTCTAGCACGGGCACCAGTTCTCAGGAAATTGACTTGCTGCTCCAGCTCCTGCTGCTGGTGCTGCTGCTGTGAATTTGCACCAACTCGACGACTCGGCATCGAGTAACCCTCATCCACCCCCACCTCGTCGAATTTGGAATGCCTTCACCAGTATTCAGCAGCAATACTGCCAGAAGCAACAAGTACCACACCGACAGCATCATCATTCATCACAATAATCATGAAACGATGAAAAGAGTAGCTACTAGCTAGCTATTTTACGAATACTCGTGAATGAGTTGCTGTCACCCAAACCTCGTGTTCACCTCAGTTACGTTTATCGTGACAATATCGTGCCTAGCTTCTCAATGGTAGTGATTGGCCAGTCGTCGTTGTTTTAAGAATGACAGCGGTCCCGAAAGTTGATCTCCTCATGGCCATGATGAAATTGTTTATGTATCTTAGACGAAGACACATTGGGCCTGCAAAGAGAGGGCCCCTTGGCCTAGTCATGGCCTACGACGGGTTTATTTGAGGGAGATAGACCAGTATCTGAAAAAGGTGCAAACCGCACAAACGAAGCCTAAAGAGGAGAGGGGATTGGCCAAGACCAGGACCTATAATATACGGGCTCACCGCCGATGAATAATTTCACATTCTTTTAATTAAGACACCCTGCCTTTTATTGGGATGAAAATAAGCAGAGGTTCATTTATATCAACATTTTGAATATGAATTGCAAATAAAAGGATGAATACATCTGCTGGCACAAATCTCTGGATTGAGTCAACAGTGCAGTACGTATTGTGGGAGACGGAAAAGAATGTCACAACATCTTGGAATATTCCCGATCCACTCCCCCATCAACCTAATTCTGACGTCCGATTGTATTGTATATGACTCCAAAGAACGCGGTACACCGAGTTCGTTAAGAATTCGAACACCCCCCCCACCCTCATTCTACCCTGATCTATTGGCCTGTTGTGGGCAAATATGGTTCGCTTTAGTAAGAGTGATGACTAGAGATGGGTGGGGGGCATGCAATGACATATTTTGAATGTTTTTTGGGACAGGGTACATTAAATCAAGTAAGAAGATGCCAGCACCTTTTCTTGGGAGGTCATGGGGTACTTTTTAATACAGAAGAGGAACTTAATAACCAAAGGACAAGTCAAATTGTTAATCAAAATTTGGTTTTAAGGTTTCAAAAATTGATTTGAAAAAGAGAAGATTCAAAAGCAAAAAATAAATGGTTTGCAAACAACTTTTCCTGCTAAAAATGGTGCCATGCATGCAAATAAGTAAGAATGTGGTGCATATTTTTTAACTGGGCGTTAAAATTGTGTTTCAAGTTAAATTTACGGCACAGATATCCGGGCTGAGTTGAATTGGGCTGCTTAGGAATCTAATAGGATATCTATTCAGATATCATCTGATAGGAATGGAGGCCGTAAGGCCTGAAGCAGAAAGCTCTACAATACCGTGGTAGAAGACGTTCAAGCAATAAATCCTGATCAGATGCGTGCCAGCTAAGGGGCTGCTTAATCGACTCTTTCTTCCCAATCAAGTACCCAATCAGGAGGCAATGCAATGCTCAAATGTCTTCCAGCAAGGTTTCCAAAAGCTTTCCTCTCCAGTTCTGGTGAACTTCATGGATTACAGGGGCTAATAACATTGAGGTCAGTTGAATTAGCAACTTCAATCTGAAAATGCAGGTTTGTGGGTAAGTAGCTGATATTTTTCAAATGAAATATAATCTATGTTTCGATTCAAAACTATGGCATTCATAATTTAGGCCATAGTAGTGCTAAAAAAGCAAAACAAAACCCGCTACTTTTTGCCTCAGATTACTCAAACTGCCCATAATAATTGTTTTACCGCTGGTGGTAGGAAAATATTGGAAGAACTGAAACCCGTCAAAACCATTCCTTATTGCGGCTTACTTTTTGAAGAGAATTACTATTCATGTTTAACAACAGCTTCTACTAAGATCTGGTAAGAACTATCGAAAATGAATCTGGAACAATCTGCAAAATGAAACGCAATTTTTTTTGCTTATTCGGTGCACATTTTAATAATTTTTGCACATTGTATGTGCATATTTTGGGGAAAAATCTTGCATACTTCACCCATCTCTAGTGATGACGATGAACTCTGGCATCGGTCCCTCTCGATCCCCTCCGCCGTCCGTACGTTGTGTAAAATACATTCAACAACTTGGGAAACGAAAGCGCCAAACCCGGGCACGCATGGGAAAAGGTCCATGAAACTATATTTGTCGTGGCAGCGCGGTTGGTTCATAGGTTCTGGTTCTTGGCCGATCAAGTGAGCCGGTTCTTCGTCCGGCCTCTTTCATAACGACGAGTTTTGACCGATAGGGTTGATGCTATGCTGAGAAAAGCGTTTACGCAAAGGCAAATCATTATATAATCCAGAGTGTCGCTGAGCCCTGGTTGTACGTTAACATCGGAGAAAAGGTCAATGACAAGATTGGCACAAAAGCTTCAAAAAGGGTTCGAGGAATGAAAAGCTGATGAATTTTGGTGACATTAAGAGTCCAGCAATAATTGGCTGAACCCTTGAGACGTATCGCTTACTGCTGTGAACTTCCTCATTACTGTGCGAGTCAGACAGATCGGGTAGGTACCCCCCGCAACGACCCCTTCACTCTCGATCTTCGTTTATAGAACGGACTGTCGGCGGACAGACCTTTTTTGTACTCGCGTTACTGTAACGTTGCAAACAAAATAATAAGCGCAACATTTCACCCCCGGGCACCTTCGTGGTAAATAGTCTCTGGAATTGCCCTGGGAATTGAGAAATCCTCGTGAAATAAAAGAACTGGCTAATCCTTCGCCATGACCCAGAATCATTGATTTGACCAGCTTCGAGAGTTTGTACGTTCACCGGGTGGAGAAGGAGAAAAATGGGTCCCAAAATTGGTATCAGTCTACCATGAGCGCAAGTCTTCTTCCCCGGGGACCCTCGAAACGTTTGTTGTAATCTTTTGAAAACATGGGTTTGGCGCACAATGAATTCTCAAATACTTCTGAGCGTCATTCCAACTCTAACGATCTCTTTTAATTCAAGAATGTTCTTGATCACATTGTATTGATATTTATCAATGGTTAACCCCGTTCTCTTTTACTTGTTGGCAATTTATTATCCCTGAAATCTGCAACCAAAAGTAGGGATCATGCAATCGACAATGCTCCTCAATTACGATGCAAAACTTCCTTGTCATTATTAAACAAATATTGGAACAAACGACCCAAACGTTTGGATTGATGGAAGGCACTAGAAACGATAAAACGCACCTCCTAGAAATATAGTAGGTCTTATATCATATCAAAACGGTATCAATACTGTATTAATAACAATGCTGCCTTAAAATAAAAAGGTTGTTTTTAGTTGGTGAGCCTTGACATGCCCTATTAGCCATGTGAAGTTAAGGAAATTCAAGGAAAAATGTAATCCGGCACGCTGATTTTGGGCATTTTGTGAAGGGAGAATTTACACAAACATCTATTTAGCCAACTCGCTCCATGATTCAATATTCAACTGAATTTCCAACATTTTTGTGAAGCTGTGTTACAAAACTCAAAAAAAATATCATTTGGTTTTTTTTGGTTCAGATCTGTCACCGGACTAACATTTTGGCGCAATAGCAGAATACTGTTCGCTTCAACAAGTTGGCAAATCGAAATAGATGATAAATTAACCATATCCAGGTAAGCTTGGCAAATTGTCTCCATTGAACGACGTCAGCTGCTTGTTTTCCCTTCATTTCTCAAGGGCAATATCAAGTTCGTGAGTCTCAGCCTCAATGTCTCTATGTTGTATCAATAGCTAGGAGGGCAAGTAAATTTGAAAGGCTAAATGGAACTTGGTGAAAAAAAATCATCTTTCATATTAAAGCTAATTTAGCCAAAAGCCAAAACGGGTGTCGTATTTAGGGAAGGACATCCATGCCCAAAATCAAGCCAAAAAATAAACTATGAGTATACAGTAAATTTGATTACTTTTCTTTGTCTTACGACTTGCGGGTGGGCCAATAATAGAATATAATTCTTCCTAAAAGTTACCTATGCTCCTTTGTTTTCATTTTCCGTTCAAGATATTCATCAGGGCGCTTTTTAGGCATTCGTGGAATTGCGTATAACTGACTTACACTAAAACCCAAAACAATCAAATTAAACAAAATAAAACCCGTAATTTTGTTTTTTTAGGTGAATCCGTTCCCTTCAAAGAAAATCAAAAAGGATGCGCTTGTCCTTTTTTCTTATCTCTACTTTGGCCTTTTCTCCCCTAGTAGTTTACCTCATTGAGTTTCCACGCAAATCATCTCCGAGTTCGAATCGGGTGGCTTGTTCTCGACGACCCGACCCACCGAAGACGTACTGCATGGAACGTACGTAGGCACATTCTACGTTAGCCAGAGAAACGAGAGACCTATGATGTAACGACATGGTTTCGTAATAGAGTGGTCTGGATCCGTCAACAGGTTCTCGACGAAAAAGCTCATACATGATAACTTAAATGTGTTAAGTCATACGAACTGGGCCTGTAGTCTATTCTCGAAGCTCATTAAAATATCAGGCCGAGGGGTGGCTGATGATTGGCTGGTGGGTAGATTGCTTCATATAGGGCGAAAGGAAGACGGATCTGGGTGAATGGTGGCGGATTCCCCCTGCGTAGACTCGTGGGTACGATTACAATGCAACTACTGCATGCGCTTATGTACCTCGGATGCACTTGCATTTGCCCTTCAAGCCGTGGATCTTCTCGACGTTCAGGTGGTCCTTGCGAAAACGTTTTTAACAACTACAGAGAGCATAGGAGAAGGAGAGGAGAGGGAGAGAGAGAGACACACACACACACACACACACACATACACATGTTGTACGTGTATGTGCGACGGCGGGCTATGTCGAGCTACGAATACATCGATGTCATAGTTCCTGTTCCGACTGTTCACGTGAACATCATGACTCAATCATGAGATGGCTGAAGCAAACCTGCCCTTCCTCTCTCTGCCAACCCAAATGAGAACAAACCAGCTCCTGGTCGGTTGGTCGGTCGATCTGTAGTTGGTGGTCACCGATTCGATTCACCCAATTCATTGAGGCAGTAAGTAGGCACCCACATCCAATGGAGTGTTTCGTGTTGTTTATCGACTTCGAATACATGCTTCGATTCAATTGAAAAGTCAATAGTACTACCTACTTCTTTTAGTATTACTAGTGCTGCTAAGTTGAACTTTGTCCATGTATAGGCTATTAGGGACCTTTTATCAGTTAATGAGTAGATGGTGGGAACACTAGATCCGGGCCTGATTTGCGTCAATCCTTCATTTAGTTTTCAAGAAATTGTTCAATGCAAGCACTGACTACTATTACTATTGCTAGCCGCAGAAGTTCATAGTGTGTAACAATACTGAAGGTCAAGAAAACATAATCACTGTAGCCAGATGGATGGATTGACGGATGAGAAAGTTGACTAGCAGCAAAGTGATCCAAATTTGATAGTAGTTTCTTGGCTTGCGACGTAGTTTCTGTCTAGTATGTATTGAACGAATTCAAAATGCCCCTTTTCGATCCGATTCGGACCAATCCGCGTCGCATTCAAGCTCAGCTCGTTGGTTGCGATTAACTACAAAGGGGAACAAAGTGAGACAAGACTCAGGAAGGAGGATGAGCGAGTGCAAACATAATCCGGATTTTGAAACTACAAACCCGTCAAATGTGCAACCAACGGTTTTTATTTGTTTTTGTGCCAATACAATAATCGTTCGAACGATATGGCCAAATGGCCATATGGCCATTTACAAAGTACATGGCCAAATACCGTTTGTGTCGCTTTGGGAAAGTACGACCACAACACAGATTTGTGCGAAAAATCTTCCACTATTCATCGATTTATCGTACCAGATTGAAAAAAGAATCGTTTACTTCATGAGCTAACAAAGTTGCACATGTTTGGTCAACAAATTTCGGTGCGATGGCAACGGTCCACTAAATGAAGGTCGACCTACGTCGTATTGAGTTTCAAGAGCTTATTACTTTTAACACCGATCTTTGATTAAGCTTATAATTAGCCAACGTCTTTATAGTCAACCAGAGCCCAAATCGTGTTAAGGAAAATGCATTCGGTTCATCATGGTAGTAGTAACGTTTCTTTCTCCCAATCGTCTTGGACTAGAGTTGCAGATTTCCCCTTCAAAATTCATTCCCCAGCTAAGTCAGACTCGTGAAACCATGCTCAGGGAATTTCAATGAAATAAAAATGCGTTCTTCATCCCTTTATGATAAATTCAATGAAAATATTACGACCAATGGCAATTAAAAATTTATTTTTCTATCCAATTATACGGAGATACTTTCTAAAAATATTGTGTTACTGACTTCAGCCTTTTCCATAAATTGTAACCAACTAAAGATCGTGTAACCTGATGATGAGGCATTGCATACTATGTGTTGCTAAGTAATACATTTGATTCACTCCCCAAACTGAATGTCCTAAATAAAGGAATAGAAGCTCTTCAATTGATTAGGTGGGATAGATTTAGGTATTCTATCAAACCTAAAAAATCTCTATATTGGTATACACCCCACCCCCCCAAAAGAATAAAAAGGAATTGATTTTCCACCGCAATAAAGTTCGATGAATCGATGCCGTTTGCACAGATGCAGACGTACCCCAAAAGTCATTGGAATTAGAAGATTGAGCTTGATGAAATTCTTGCGGTTTTTTTTTCTGGCGGACAGAATCTCTGTCCAGTCAGCCTCTCGTAGGCGATCAACTTCTTTCTCAGTCTGTCTTTGGCCATTGCTATCCCCTGAGTTGAATCGTACGTGCAATGATGTCTTTGGAGCTAGAGTTGACATCAAGACCATCGTCACCCGTGAAACCAACCAGTGGTTACGAGAAATAAGTTGCTTGTCGGGCTATCCTGTCAGTGGTCAACCAGGAAAAGCCAACGAAAAGAATTGCTGGACGGTGCCCAAGAGAACCCGATCTATTGCGTCGAAAAATGAGCTTAGGTAATCTCGGAAATGGAAGCGAGAGAGGCCCCAGGCCCAGGGCTTCTTTACTAAGCAATTAGCCATCCTGTACCGTAAGAAAGAAAGACGGACACATTGAGACTTTGCAAAAACACTGGAGTCGGCGCCAAGAACAAAATGCATTATTTCAGGTGTTCACTAAAAGTACGATTGTCTTGTTTTAAGGATGTTAGGGTCAGCGCACAAATACATCAACTTCATTATCTTGCCGCCCGTTTCCAGCGAAATTAGTTAGGGTGAATGACGCGTCAGCGGGGATATAAATGTTTGACGTGCATGCAATCACTAGATAATCCAAATCCATCGAGAGGGTTAGTTGATGAACAAAATGTCACGTGCCCAGTGTGGACTATTCGTCCTAAGCTGTCTCTTGAGCCAGTGTTGGATTCCAGCCTGGACTCGATCTCTCACCTTGATTGAAACTGCAAATTGTGCGTCCATCTCTCAAGCGGTAAGCAATGGCCCCAGAAATTGATGCAACAATGATTTTCCATACGCATACATTGATTGACTTGGTTCGACGTAGTAGGTAGTTCATCATGATTAATAATAGCTTTTGATGGCCTTTGCTTCTGATCGTGGCTTGGCCAATTGGAAGTGGAATTCAGACCTCATTAGAGGCTGGCTAGTCTTGGGCCTTTACACAATTTGTAGTTAACTGAGGGTAAGTAACTCCTTGTTTCGTGGTTTTCTTTCAGTGCTTTGAGAGTGCCGATTGTTGTTCAAGCGAATGTCACGAAGACCGGCATTTTTGTTGCGTCCCTGAAGGAGCTAGGGTAAGCAAGATAAAAGTACCACAGTGTCCTCTGAACGTCAACATCATCATCATGACCATCACCTGATCTGGAAGGGGAGTAGTCTAATCCAGTGTGGACCGGACGAATCTGCGAGATCTTAAAAAATACGTCATTGGCAAATGTACGAATGTTCGGGCAAATATGTGTGTATGATTGGATGTTTCAGTGTTTGGGTGAGGACGGAACGTGCTGCAGCGGGTTTTGCGATCCTGACGTGGCCATGTGTGGTCAACGCCCCCCCGGGACGAACACGACCGCCTCCATGACCGTTCCTATCTACAGTGACAACATCATGTGGCACACCCACCATGACGACCAACATGGCAACATGAATCAGAACTCCCTTGAAAGCGATGGGACGGCTCCAAAGACCAGATTCATTTGGAATGGGCAATCCAGTAGCGACTTTTGACTTGAGTTGACGCGTCTTGGAATCGTCCATCGACTAGGATCTCATCAACAGTATTAACTTGATCCAATCAATATATTGGTAAATTTTTAACTCGTATTGCATATATATTAATGTTCCGCACGGCCTTTGGAAATAAATCTTTCTTCAAATCTAATTATGATCAGAGGTGATAGACACAGTAAAAGAATTGAAAAAAAAACTGATCCTGATCTTCTTAAAAGCAACCCCAAGCTGTCTTTGAGTGACACAATGGAAAGGATTGAAAAGATGTGTCGATTCTCCTGAGAGCGAGCAAGAATTGCTGATCGGAGCAAATGCACCCCTTGATTCGATCAAATTGTATGAAGATTGTCTCCATCGATTAAGGCCAGACAGGTGAGCAATCAGTCAGATTGGATTGACTTTTGATGCAATACATCATTATGAAATGGGATCTGGAGCAATGATGGGTTCGCCGAAATGGGTTGAATATCTCAGTAGACAGCCAGGGTTTCCTTGAAAGGGTAAACTTGCTATCCAATTCATGGACCGAGCCATTATCTAATATTAAATTTGGCCACTGCATTTGGATTCTAGAATTACTTTCTTAAGGGGACAAGTTCATCATGCATGAGGCATGACTACTGATGTGCTCAAATGAGTTTGCTTGCTTATTTGATTGAAATATTAGAATATTTGGTTGTTTGCAAATATTTAATCCATATTCCAATAAGTTCAGTGTTGCTAAACTGACATGACTTTAAAAGAGCGCTAGTTATGTTGTTATTTTATTATGTTATAGTCATTAAGTCAATACAAACTTTTTACTTGCATTCAAAACTTGTGTTTTAAGTCGCTTAGAACTTATGAAAAGGTAAATCAGGATGAAGGAGCTATTTTCAATATATGGCTCACTACACAGAGTACTGGATATGCTCTTATGGCAAACCTTACTTTCAGGGCTTTAGGACGCTAAGATATTCTTAGGTATGTTTTGCGCCATCAGATGGTTCAGTTCACATGAATTGTTATGGAAGTCTTGCACATCTGCTTAACAACAATTTGGAAGAGTGTGGAATCAAATGTTCAATTTCAGCTAATTTTGCGAAGACAGTTTGATCGATTTTATTGTGGCCACCATGTGGTGGTACCTTGAGCCCGCATTTAGAACAAAAAACAGAAAGAAAATTGTTAGTTCTCACGCAAGCTCTTATTTTTTTTTTTTCGTTCCTCTGCTCCGGTTTGTTCAGATGGTTGGAAAGGGTGACTAATGACCTTTAGAATAACAGAAACTCACGTGACAATCAAGAACAATGCTTTACAAAAGATCAATAAAGCATTTTTTGAGTTGTTTCAGCATTTTATTATATCCTATCTTGTGATTCTTGTACTTTGCATTTTTAGCCAACTCTTATCTACCATGTTTGATGAATTTCAGCCATCCTAGAATTTCATCACATTCCTCAAAAAGGTATTTATTTCATTTAGAGATTACCCCTCAACAAAGTAAATTCTATTGTAGCGTCTATGGGGTCAAATTAAGCACGATATTGATTTGAATCAGTTTTTGAGCTATGCTCCATTGTAATAACTTGTTTCTAATCCAAAAATTGTCCGATTACTCAGTGTGTCAGTCAAAGAAAACCTCTAGAGTTTTACCTCTTTTCTTACTTCCCTTTCCGATGTTTTGGGTTCTGCTTCTTTGAAATTATTTGCTGGGATTTATTTGTTTGAATCCCTCTGAAATTTGGTAATTTGGTTTTCCGTGTTTGGTCCCGCCAGTAGGCACTAGTAGGCACCAATAGGCACCGCCACCAGGCACCAGCACCAACATACAGGCACCAGTTTCTTGGGATCACCAAACCTTGAGTGAGGGACTCCTAATTCCGCCTCTCTCTAATCAGTCTTGCCGACAAGGCCAAATTGGCCTGGAGTGAGTTTCAAGCAGGAAGTTACATTTTTGAGTTTGGAAGCATCTTAGGGTCAGTAAATACTTTTGCGTGATGATTAAGCTCTTTATTTTCCAATATATGGTTGGTAGAAGCACGATTCTAACTTCGAAAAATAACAGAAATGTGTCCTAGTCTCAATGGACGTTTGAATGTTAATATGACCCTAAACAAGGTAAAATCAAGCCTGAAATGATCTGCACGGAAACAAGTCAGTTTTGCCACAATGTTGCAAGTTTATGATACCGCTAAACGAACATTTGTTAATCCACATTGATCTAATTCAACAATTGACCTCGATCGATCAAGAATTTCTCAATTCTGTCAAGGAATAAAGTCCATTGCTCAAAACTTTACGATTAAAAGCCTCGCCGCTAGAAATAATGCGACACACAGTGGTAAAAATACCCTTTAAAGTTTTGATGGATATTCCCAAGCAAATCTTGGCATTTTTTCTCCCCCAGAAAATCATGGGGAACAATTTTGATTTTATTGCTTTATGAAATTCTAGCCCACATAAAAAACTTGCATATCCAGTAAC
>NC_081450.1:8549087-8550244 GCF_007210705.1 Tigriopus californicus | reverse complement strand
AATTTGCTATCCAATTCATGGACCGAGCCATTATCTAATATTAGATTTGGCCACTGCATTTGGATTCTAGAATTACTTTCTTAAGGGGACAAGTTCATCATGCATGAGGCATGACTACTGATGTGCTCAAATGGGTTTGCTTGCTTATTTGAATGAAATTATAGGATATTTGGTTGTTTGCAAATATTTAATCCATATTCCAATAAGTTCAGTGTTGCTAAACTGACATGACTTTAAAATAACGCTAGTTATGTTGTTATTTTATTATGTTGTAGTCATTAAGTCAATACAAACTTTTTACTTGCATTCAAAACTTGTGTTTTGAGTCGCTTAGAACTTATGAAAAGGTAAACCAGGATGAAGGAGCTATTTTCAATATACAGCTCACTACAACGAGTACTGGATATGCTCTTATGGCAAACCTTACTTTCAGGGCTTTGGGACGCTAAGATATTCTTAGGTATGTTTTGCTCCATCAGATGGTTCAGTTCACATGAATTGTTATGGAAATCTTGCACATCTGCTTAATAGAGCAATTTGGAAGAGTGTGGAATCAAATGTTCAGTTTCAGCTAATTTTGCAAAGACAGTTTGATCGATTTTATTGTGGCCACCATTGGTGGTACCTTGAGCCCGCATTTAGAACAAAAACCAGAAAGAAAATTGTTAGTTCTCACGCAACCTCTTTTTTTTTTCTTTTTCGTTCCTCTGCTCCGGTTTGTTCAGATGGTTGAAAAGGGTGACTGATGATCTTTAAACTAACAGAAACTCACGTGACAATTAAGAACAATGTTGTGCAAAAGATCAAAATAAGCATTTTTTGAGTTGTTTCAGCATCTTATTAGATCCTATCTTGTGATTCTTGTACTTTGCATTTTTTAGGCAACTCTTATCTACCATGTTTGATGAATTTCAGCCATCCTTGAATTTCATCACATTCGTCAAAAAGGTATTTCATTTAGAGATTACCCCTCAACAAAGAAAATTCTATTGAAGCGTCTATGGGTCAAATTCAAAAATAGTCCGATTACTCAGTGTGTCAGTCAAAGAAAACCTCTAGAGTTTTACCTCTTTTCTTACTTCCCTTTCCGATGTTTTGGATTTTGCTTCTTTGAAATTATTTGCTGGGATTTATTTGTTTGAATCCCTCTGAAATTT
>NC_081450.1:8512243-8549036 GCF_007210705.1 Tigriopus californicus | reverse complement strand
TGATTGAGCAAATTGTCTTGCAGACTTACCGCCGATCCGGACGAAAACTTGAATTCTTTTAACCGCAAATCACATTAATACCCGAATTGAATTTTGAAACATCACACATAGAAATCAAAGGAACTCGAGGACATGTAATCAAATGTCGAAGAAGAAAATCAAAAGGCCTACTTGCAATTTGAAATCTCGTTTAAATTTGCGCATACCGGCGCCTGACTGTTACTCTGATTGTTGTATTGCCTCGCAACCCGGGAGTTCTCGGAGTGCCGGAGAGAAACCTAATAGTTCGCCATTATTAAGTTGCGGTGGTAAATCACCAAAGCTCAACGGAGAGAGAAGCGTTCTTATTACGTCACGACCGAAAAGGAATCAGGCCAGTTTTTCAAACTTTCGTACTCGTTCTTTTTCTTGTTCAATGAAAATTTGTTTATAAAAAAGTGCTAGTGTCGTGCAGAGGTGATATCCTTGTCATTAAGAGTGTTAATTGGCCTCATTTTAAATGATAAATAGTGGAAAATTTCAGTGTTTTTGTCTTGACGTACGAAGAGGATTTAGCCGAGAGGACTTTGAAGCTGAACAGATCCCCAATGTTGGTTTGCACGCAGAGTGTGGAATATTGTCAAAATGCAAGGACCAGATGCCCCTACCAAGTGTTGGACATAGTCTTCTATGTTTTTGTTGTTTATTGTACGCTAAACTTTGCTTAACTGTGCTCGTTTCCTGCGTCCACAAGTTTGTGGGGAAAAGAAAATTTGGTAAGCCCGTTGAGGAAATATCGATTGCACGCGAAAAGAGTGTCTCTAAAGGCTCTCAGGAAACAAGCCGCCAATTCTTTGGAGATTGACATTAAAAAACCAGTATACATACTACATACAAAAACCAAGATTTGCGAAACAAAAGATCACACTATTTTGAAAGCCTAAATGTTCAGTTAAGAATGCTTGTAAAAACAATCGCAAGTGTCCGTTGGTATATTAATATTTTGGACATTTTTTTTGTTCCCAGACAGCCAATCAACCAAACAGATTCATGACATTTATCCCTTCGAATATAAGGCTTTCTACATTAAAAAATTTTTCCCGATGTACGTTTTTTTAGATGTGAAAGTATGTCCAGAATCAGCCCAATAAAACTGTGGACAAATTTTCAAAAAAACTCTAGAGGGAAAAGCGCAAAACTGCAAAAAAAACCGCGAGATTTAGAGACTCTGAGGGTGGCAGCTAGTAGCAAGCAAAGTCTGTTCAAAATTCATGAACGCGTTTGTGGTGTTGGTCACAATATATATAGCTCATTTATCAAGGTCTTTCACAACGGTGGTTACGAAAAAAATAGTCCCCACATAATATCACAACAGAATTTCCTCATGGGCATTGGAGTTAGATACTATCCTCCCAAAAAACTAACAAGTACATATTGACAAATTGTGTGAGCAACTTTCTTTAAACTCTACCTCTCATAATGTTTTATATGTCAGGTGAGAGGAAAGCATACTTCTTAGTATACTCTACATAAATACAATGATTTAACTTATATGTGAAATTACCCTATAAGACATCCATCATAAAAATAAAACTTGTATAAATCCATAACCATAAAAATAACTCTATCTCAAAAAAATCCTAACTTGCCAATGTATATCTAAAATAATAATGTTTCAAAAAGAAGCCACCACCTTATGTACTCTCATGTGAACTCATTAGTTGAAGTATGCAAAACTTTATGGCTTAGGCTCATATCGTCTATTCGAACCTAGTAAATATATTGTCTGAGTTATTACAGTCGTGGCTAATATTTTACGTAGGCTGCCCAATAATTTTTTCGTTAATCCATGCGGAGTTTTAGTGTAGCCCTCATTACCAAAATAGTTCCTTCCTCTGCTATTGAGTTTGTTTTAGCTCCCAAATCATGACCTTCGCGCCAAAGTAATTATAATGTATTAGATGTACATTATTCCCTCAACTAATCGGCATATAAAATACTGAAAAACGCAGAATTACACATATTCTTTGCTACACATTTATATAGCACTTTAAGTTCAAATGAAAATATTTTATACTTAAATCACCGCTTGTACAATTCTCATTTTAGTCTACATAAACTTCTCCATCAAAATAAATTGCACTATAGAAAGCTTAATGAAAATAACAATATTATCCATAAAAGTCATAATCTCCATAAAAAAGGCCTCAAAAAAGCAGTAGCACTAATTAAAAAAAATAATAGTTTAATAGAAGCAATGCCGCTCAAGCGTACATAATTGAAAAATGTATTTCACAAAATGAGTCATCACTTAGTGAAAAGCACTTTTCCAAAGAACGCTAATATATTCATATTGCAAGCCTTTACAAAGGATAGGTAACACAAAGTCTTCTCATCAGAAAATACGATTTCAAACAAAGTCTATCAAGAATAATAACACAGATATACAAAAGCTTTCTGTATGTTGGTCTCTAAGAATAATTCAAGTTGTGTATTTATGCATTAGATAACTAAGTGGTTAATCATCGATCTCGATAATGTATACAAAGTGACAAGCATAACTAAGTATTTTCTACAAACAGATTTAATGCAACTTATATATGGGGGTGTGATTAAACATCTAAATATTCAAAGATAGTTATACAATCTATTTAGTTGTGATAGCTTGTTATTTTTAGCTTAATTGTGTGAACGATACGCTTATTATTAAAGGCAAAATTTATTAGCCAGTAATAGTGAAGAACATTGACTCATTTATGTATTGTGAGATAAACATTCGGAAAAAAATATACGATATACTTTTGTATTTATATTTGTCTTATTGAGAGTTGAAAGAGTCGAATAATTGGATAAATCAATTTCTTCTGGTTGTGCATGGTTTGGGGAAAGTTGGCCTAATCAACTTGCTGAAGATCGAGGGACATGTTTTGTGAGAGAGTCTTTGGAGAAACTCGCTAAAATGTCATGAATTATGGTGTAACTAACTACAGTATAAATCTTGACGGTGTGTTAGAAAACTATAGATGGATATGCTGCATAGTAGAATATTTATATTCAGAATGAAGATCCTTCACATAAATATTTTGTATTATGCATGACCCCAACTCTTACAACTAATTGTTTGGGTAGCCTGCCGCCAATTTCTTTTTGTAACAAAATTTGGTGTAGAGGTTCCTTTTTATTGAAAATTTGTGTTTTAGTATTTTTTGTTATGCAAGTTTTTTATTTAATGTTGATTTATGGGCGTTAATGCGAGAAATGTTTTTCATTAAATGTGAGCCAAGTAAAATCAAGCTAAAGATTGATATTTCATAATCCCATGAATTGCTTACAGAGTAAATCGAAGAATTGTGATACCCCAAATAGAATTTGTCCCTCAGAGGAGGTTTGCTTGGGAAATCATGCAAAGAAACTAATTAAAGAATGCGGCTATATGATTTTGTTACCACTCTAGGATGTCGACATTTCACTTATATCAAACAACTAGTTTAACGGCAAGGAGGGGCTTTTTTATATTTTCAGCATGACAGATGGTTCTGGTTGCAAGCATATGGTGATTTTCTGTCAGGTGTGCCGAGCTTGAGCTTCAGTAATTTGTGTGAGAATTCGATGTCAAGTTTTGATCGATCTTTGAGCAGAAGGTCATGGAGACTTTGTTTATGAATATTCCTTGACAGTAGAAATCTATGTAGGAAATTCTTTGATCATTAGATCAGAAGTGTTCGGGTTTAGTCCAATTGGTGTATATTAATGCATAATCACATAATTGTGTGGCAAACATTAATAGTGGCAAAAATCAGTTCGTCTGTTAACTCTCGTGTCCGGTATCATGCAGTAAACTGTAGCTACATCTCATTCTGATGGCTCATAGATAAATTCTGGCCTTAGTCTTTGTTATGTCCGTTCATGCAAGATAACACAATTTTTCTCAAAAGGCGTTTGCATCTTTGTAAAGTGACACCTTGGTTTATGGAAGCACGGTACTATTTACTTTAGAATCATTATTTCTATATCACGGAAGTTCCATTTAGAAATCGGAGACTGCTTCTACCATAGGAACACAATTTCTTGATATTATGTGTAATCAAGAATAAGATTAGAAGATGCCTGTATATAGTCTCTATCCCTACGCCAAAACCAAATGATATATTTTATTTGACCGCATAATAATGAAAGGATGCTCCAACATATCTATCTCACGACACAAAAATGTAAGTAAACTTTCTTACTGCTACGCCTCTGTAAAAAACGTACATAGCTTCAGTGCCAACACCATCTCTTTGGACAAACTTTGTGTACAGGCTCTCAAGACTGCTTTGCTGATACCACTCTACGATCGTCTGCTCACATTTTTGTGCCCATTATGTCCTACGGCTCCCGTTGTTGTTAAGGGATTCTGGATATGAAGAGGATCTCTTCTCTACTCATATTCTGCCTCTGTCCTCCCGTCTGTGTCAAGGGGTTCCAAAGTTGGTCCTGAGGGAGAGATCTAATCAGGGTGCTATGTTTCACCGACAAAGTGGCACAGAAGATTGACCTGGAATTTTGGTTTGGAAGCATTGCTGATTGTTTAGGTCACAGCAGGAAAGGTAATATACTTTTGAGCCATTTTTGAGGTTTGGGAAGCTCTTAATGTGATTAAGTTCTTTATTCTTTATTCCAAATATATAGATACTTGTTTTGCGGGATGTAATGTAAGCTCTTTATATAGTCACGATTCCAATTCATAACTTCGATAAAATAGTAAACAGAAGATTGGGTAGTTGATCCATCACGAAGTTTCTCATCTAACTTCGATGGACGTAAAAATTAAGACAGTGATTAAAATGATTTGGGTACCCTACAACTCAGTCTCCAACAGGTATAAGGAACGTTCATAGCTGCTAGATGATTATATATTGATCTAGCTACCACCTAAAACGAAAAACAAGGTGAATCAAGTTCTAATGCCCACAATGTTTGCATGAAGTTTATGATATCGATTACGCACGCTAACGAGAAACGAGACAAACATTTGTAATCCACTGATCTTAATTCAGTACATGACTACTCGATTTGCATCGGATACAAGAATTTCGTTTCTAATTCTGCTCAAGGAAATATAATTGTTCCATTATGCTAAACTCGACAATTTAACAACAGCCTCTACGCCGCTAGAAAACAAGAAATACATTTTGGTATGCGGGACACCACTTGTCGCGATAACAACTCTTGTAAAGTTTTTGACTTGGAATTTCCAAGCAAATTCTTGGCTATTTCTTTTTCTCCACCCACGAAAAAATCATGTGGGACGCGTCAAGCAATGGATTTATCCTGAGAAATCATCACCACAAAAGAAGTATACCATAAAACAACTACAAAAACAAATATTCAATACTGTCAAGAACTACTACCCAGATAAAAGTCCAGAGTCCACCATGATTCAGGATCACTGATATACATTCGAATTTATAGATATCTACTAAGTCCTCGCCTCATCGGAAACATAATTAATAATAGGCAAGTAACGACTGTAGGTAAAAAAAACCTTAAAGTTTTGATGGATATTCCCAAGCAAATCTTGGCATTTTTCTTCTCCCCAGGAATCATGGGGAACAATTTTGATTTTATTGCTTTATGAAATTCTAGCCCACATAAAAAACTTGCAATACCTAAAAAACATTATAAAAACTTAAAATTTCAAAAACCTACCCAATGTAAGTTGGGGCACAATTAGTTAGGCTCTTGAATATAAATTATGATATCATCTATTTCACCGCTACTTAGTTACATCAGATTTAGTAGCCAAATTTCATCGTTCTTAGCCCCAAAATGCCCCAGTTGATTCAATTTCCCAAAGAATTAATATCGATTTTCAATATCAACAATGCAAAAGATTATTTTTCGTTTTCTTGCAGTCTCACAATAGCTAAAAATGTTATATAATGTTACTTAAAACACACTAAAAGTGTAATCTTTGAAAATGTGTTTTACCATTATCATTGTACACTTAGTTATGCATTCACTTGAATTCTGAAACAATACATACAAAAAACAATGTTATAGATTTTGTCGTTTCTTGAAGACTTTGGTAAAACTGATTGAAAATAGCTTCTTTTAAGGCTTCATTATATGTGAAATTTTCAAGTGACCATTCATCTTAATGTACCTTGGATGCTTTTAAAATATTTTTTTACCTGCTTTTTTGAGGGTTTAGATATGGTTGTACAAGGTTTTAAGTAATTTGAAATTATGCAAGAAATGGAAATAGTTTTTCAGTTTTGCGATAGTGATATTCGCTATAAATCTTTGGATGTTATGCGGCATTTGGGCTTACAAATTTGTTGTTTAATTAGATTGAATTTGAGTTATGTCTAATTACTTATAGTAAATGGTAAAAATGTGTGCTAAGTTAATTTGCTAGGAACCAGTATCTGTGACTCTAATAAATCTTTGACAGAGTCCAATCTCGCGTTTTTTTGCAGTTTTGCGCTTTTCTCTAGAGTTTTCTTGAAAATTGTCACCAGTTCTTATTGCTGATTCCTGACATACTCACATCTAAAAAAAAACAGACATGGAAAAATATTTTATGTAGAAAGCTATTCAAAGGATAAAAAATGTTACATGAATCTGTGGTTTAATGGCGTCTGGAAACAAAAAAAATGTCCAAAAATTAATATACCAACGCACACGCCATGTTTTACACATTCTACTGAACAATTAGGCTTTCAATAGGATCTTTTGTTTCCAAATCTTGGTTTTTGTATGTAGTATGTATAGCTGGTTTTTTATGTCAATCTCCAAAGAATTGGCGCTTTTCCTGAGAGCTCTTTAGAGACACTCTTTTCCGTGCAATCGAATATTTTCCTCAACCTTACCAAATTTTCTTTTCCCACAAACTTGTGGAGCACGAAACGAGCACAGTTAAAGCAAAGTTAGCGTACCTAAAACACAAAAAAACATGAGAAGAACTATCTGAAATTGGTACGGGCAACTGGTCCTGCATTTTGACAATATTCCACATCTCGCGTGCAAACCAAATTTGGGGATCTGGTCAGCTTCAAGTCCTCCGGCTAAATCTCTCGACGTCAAGACAAAAAACACTGAAATTTTCCACTATTTTACATTTAAACTGAGCCAAATTAACACCTAATGAACAAAGGATTATCACTCTGCATGAACATAGCCACTTTTTTATAACAATTTTCATTTGACAAAGAAAAGACGAGTACGAAAGTTGAAACTGAGCCTGATCCTTTCGTCGGTGACGTAATAAAGAATCCTTCTTCTCCGTTGAGCTTTGGTGATTTTTACCACCAACTTAAAATTGGCAACTTTAGGTTCTCCGGCAGCTCCGAGAATTCCCGGGTTGCGAGGCAATACAACAATCAAAGTAACAGTCAGCGCCGGTACGCGCAAATTTAACGAGGATTTCAAATGCACAGAGGGCCTTTGAGTTTCTCTCGCCATTTGATTACATGTCCTCAAGTTCTTGATTTCTATGGTGTGATGTTTCAAAATTCAATTCGTAATATAAATGTGATTTCGTTGTAGAATTCAAGTTTTCGTCCGGTAGGAAGTCTGCAAAAATTGCCTCAATCAAGCTCAAGCCGCCGAATTTGAATGGGCCCTGGGTGCGATCTGATAGAACCGATAGAACACCAACAGTCAGGCACCATTTATTTCACCCGGGTTTCACGCAACCTAGAAAAAGATGGAAAATTCAAAAAGACGTTCATTCACAGTTCATGGAACAGAAGGTGACCAAAGGTTTGGTCAAACCTTCCAAGTCGACCCGGACGACCGGAGGATCGGACTTTAATGCACGCCTGGAATCCAACTCAAGGGCTGTATCCAAATAGTCTCTGCCATTCCAGTCTGGAGCTTAGTTTATTCAGTTTCTCCCGGTGAATCCAAGGCACCATTTCGAGTTTCTTTGGCTCGCCTCAGCGGTCACTCTGAAAGTCAACGTTCTATCCTAGATCAAAATAGTGAATGAAAAGTAGAGACTCGAGGAAAGTGACTGACCAATGGACTGACAAAGTGGATTGACGAATGGGGTGAATGGTGCCCACCAAACCAATGCAATCCAATTATTCCTCAACCCATATCTTGTTTAATGACCTAGCCATTCCTGAGCCATGGTGAGTGGTTGAAATCCCAGACGTGCGTGTTCTGCTCTACCAACCAGTCATGGATCCGGACCCATGGATCGGAGCCTGTTCCGAATCGGGGGCTCCATGCGGGCGATGGCTTCTAAATCTCCATCCAAGGCGGTGCCGTCTCTTCACCAGGCCGGCCCACCGGCCCACTCTAAGTGGAGGATCCCCGTTCCGATCCGACGGGCCTTTCACCCGAGGCGGACAAGGAGGACAAGGAGGTCGAGAGAGGTCGAGGAGAAAAACGAGGAAGCTGAAGAGGATCTGACGGATGAGCAGTATTTTGCTCAACTCGATGCCAAGAGCTGGCCGCCTACCAAGTCCAAGGGCCCTCCCGAGAGTGTGGGCCAGCGGGTCCTGTCCTGCACGGCCTGCTTCAAGCAGGTCACCAATGGCCCGAAAGACCCCGTCCAAAGACACCCCTGTTTGGTGTGACCGTGTTTCGGGCTTGTAAGGCCTTCTACCACGAGGGCGGAGGGCCCAAGACGAGGATGGATCGGATTTGTATTGTCGGTGGTGTGCAACGGCGGGGATCTATCCTTGTGTGACCACTGCGACGCGGCGTTTTGCAAGCGATGCATCCAGCGGAATTTAGGCCGCAAATATCTGGCCCAGATGAGAGAGGAACGCGAATGGCAATGCTTCCGATGCCAGCCTCAGCCCATATTCAAGTTACGAGCCGAATATTATGCCGCCTCCCAATGGCTGGCCTATTGAAGGCCAAGCGCAAGGCCAAGAACCAGAAGAAGAAAGAGTCTCAAGTCAGTCTCAACCCGTCGGCCACCAAGAAAAGTCGGATGATCCAAGAGCAAGCTCAAGCCATTTTGGTCCAGCCGAAGAATTTCATCGATCAGACCCTGAAGAACGCCTTTCTCGCCTCGGACACGTTGAACAAGACGTTGGATGAAGAGCGAAAGCGTTGGGTGAAGAGCAAAAAGAGCATGAAATTGGATAACGTTCGCGGTAAGATCACCTCACAGTCGAATCTCATTCCCGAGCCGCTGAAGGGTAAAACCTTGGTTGGGGCGGTTAAAATGGGCCCCACTGCGGTGAATGTGAAGACCACTGAGAAGCGAAAAAAGAACTCGCCGGCTCGTCAAAATGGCACTTTTAAAAAGTCTGACTCCCAATTGCCCGATCCCGCGGAAAACGCGTCTCCCAGTAAGACCAAAAAAGCCAAAAGAGCTCCGTCCCCCGTGACTGCGACGTCTTCCAGCATCAGAACCAAGCCCGGCGAGTACAAAGTGTCCTTAAGTTTATTTGCCACCAAAAAGAAGAAGAAGAAGAACCGCTCTTCAGGCAAGCGGGAAAGTGACGATGAAATTGACATTGACATCAACCAGTGATCTTCTTGTTAAGTGCTTTGGTTTTGACTAGCTCATGACTCATGTGTATACACCGTGTTGGCTCTAGAACCAATTATGTGATGTGTCCAATTCTCTATTGCATTTGGCAAGTGAATATTTCGTGCAAATTACTGTTGTTTATTATTTGATGGTGCTTTTCATTCACGAGGCACTGATCCACAATGAGCTACTATTGTGAAATAAATTCCCTCGCCTATGTTCCTTTCGCACATTTTTTATCTCATCTTGCAGTTCTTGACACGATGCAAACAATGAAAGTCAGCGCTGGCTTTGAGAGCGCCTCCATTGCCATGTTGGGCGGAGCAAGTCTTCTGCATGAAAATCTTTTAACCAGAGCCATAATTTCTTTGAGAAAGGCTCGTGTGGGTCGCGAAGTTTGGCGGGTGCCGTATTTGTCCGGGAAACAGAGTCCCCAACTTCATATTCATTCCCGAGGAATGAGATCTCGCCGTTGGTCAACACCTAACAAGACTTGACTCCGTCAAGATTCCGAACAAGCAGAGAGAATATGATTATGAAAAATTTATCAATAACCTTTTTTACCCTTTAACCAAAGCCAATCCTTTTGGCTTTGGTTACTTGGTGCACTTGAAGTAAGAAATCAGGCCTGTTATAATCATTCAGTAGAGTAGAGTTGCTTATAGAGAAAGTTTGCGCACCTTTTTCGATACCCTTTTGAATTTTAGCTTACTATGGCATTTTGTTAGTTCGTTATTTTCCTACTGGCTCCTTTAAAAAGAGTAAATTGAACTGGAACCATCTGGGTTTTTTTTGCATATGGTTCCATATGGCTTTGCATTTTTACTCTTTTTGTTGGCAATTTGAAGTGCACATTTTGCTAATTTTATTTGCATTATTTGAACAGCCCTGGTCATCACAAAATCCACCTAGAAATTCCGATAGGATGGTCAAGTCTGACCTCAGATTGAAATCTGTCTGTGTGTGTGCAATACTGGATCATGGACATAGGGTCTAAAAACTGGTTTCAGTAAGATCGGTGAGTAGCGTCGAACCAAAGGCCTCTCTCAGGCTGGAAGCTTTGCCATCCATCAGATCACGTTTTGTGATTAAAAAGGCTAATCAGCAATACTATTTATTGGGTATTGAATTTTGGAGGAAATGTACGAATTAAGAAAAAAGGAAAGACAAGCAATTATCTCAAGCAACAAATTTCTTGGGGATAAAAACATGCCATACCTTCTCGTGAAGTCCCTTGACTCATTAGAAATGTTGTATCTTCGTAGATATATCATTGCCCTTTTCTTCCACCAAGTTTGGTAGTCGTAGTCGTTTATGCTGAAAGAGCGACACAGGATGGTTCATGGCAAAAAAAGTGTACTCAAAAAAATCCACAACTTCTTCTAAATTATAGCATGAGTGGGTCGTGTCAGGTTGTCTGAGAAATCATACGAAAAACCCAAGCCTTTTAAGTAAGAGTTACGTCTGTCTTCCGCTTGAGAGAAATGGTTTTGCCATACAAGTTCCACACGAAGACGCCGCCTTCGTATTGGATATTCGTTTGTCGTGGACTACTGGACCGCCCACTGATGAGAACAGCTCGGCTTTTGATCGTCGTCTTAGTGATGCCTGTTCCATTTTTTTGAGCCATTGATCAGTTTACATGCATCCGAACTTGGTTTTCGATGCAGTTTGCAAGTCATATCGAATGAGTGCTACAAAAGCTATCCCTGTCGTACTTCTTCATATGGATCAGGAGGAGAATGAATGGCCATTCTTTTTCTGGTTTCCTTGTCCACTCTCTCATTTTCTCCCCATGTCTATTCTTCAGGAACTGTCTCATTAGCATTTTCCGCTCAATCCCAAGAATTGTGGTGGTGGTGATGACGGTGGCTGTTTCATACCGAAAGTCATAGCGATAATCCAATCCCTCTGACTTCGTAACAAACAAAACAAACAAAACCATCCAATCCCTGCTTCGGTTGGGTGCATGTATTGTCTAATACCTATCTACGTTAATGATGCATCATTCACCTGGCCTCTGGTTTTCCTTCTCGCTTTCGAGCATATTGGTCTTGGTCTGACTGAAGGCGGTGAAAGTGATGTGTGCCTGGGTGTGTGTACTACTCACTAAGTTCAGTGGATTAGTTAGCTCCCGTGCGTGGTAGTAGTAGTAGTAGTAGTATTTAGTACATACATGACAGACTGTGGCAGGGTTGGCTAGAGAAACTGGCCTTCAATAGCCCGAGTAGTTCCTTTTCTCTGGCAGGTTGGAGTAGTGGTAGCGGTGGTTCAAATTTGGAACAACATTTATTACGTATAATCAAAGAATACCTGGGTAACGACAAGTCTTTCGATCTCATTCACCTGAGTTAGGGAACAAAAGCCGTAGAGAAAGGCACAATCAGGAAGTGTCACTCCATGGACGGACATAATACAGTATATTCCCTACCTTGTATTGCTTCTCTTTCTTCTTCTTCTTCTTCCTTCTCCTTTAACAACAGTCGTATACTATTGTACCTTCCTCCTTCTCCGCCTCTTCCTCCTACGGTTACAATTGTTTCTAATAAAATAACAAAACCGCCAGCTACGTGGGAGAACGAGAGAGAAAGGGAGAGAAGGAGAAAGACGGTGTGTAATAACGGTAAGAACGTAAAGAGAGATTGAAGCTAAGGATTCGAGCGCAGCTTTATGGACTGGGATGAAGGGCGACTTGGAACACACCAAACGACGAAAAAGACGTTCGCCCGAAGCCAGGAAACAGCCTCTCGCTCTTCACTGGAAGGGTGAAAGCCCGGCTTGCATGTACCTGATGCCGGCTTGAAACGAGAATTTAGATCCTGATGATTCGAATATCGTGTCCCACATTGCAGTGGTGCGGAGCGTGTGGCTACCTCGCCGTATCTGGTTTTTTCTTTATATATAATTTTGGTCGATCTTACGGCCACGCGTCTGTCAAGGGTTCAAATGTGGCAATGACTCTTGAACGGAATTGAGGCACAAGACAGACAGACGAATGGCATGGGCTCTGGCTTGGCTTTCGTTTCTGAGCTTTTCGTTGACGCCGTCAAATGTCTGGAAGGTGGATAGCGGATTGCGGATAATGGATGGCGGTAGCAAGTAGTGGTGGTGCATCTTGATGGTGCCGGGCATTTGGGTCGCATTGACCGAAGGCCAAGAAAACAAAAGGACTGTCCTTTTCAAGTTCGGACCGTGGCAGTGAAGACGTCCTGAGATCCTACCTGAGTGTTCAGCCCATAAAGGAGAGCCGTCCCTTTCCGTTGAGTGGGAGCTCGAGTGGCACCAGACTCAATTATCATACCTGACACCCACCGAGGAGTTGTTCCCTTCAAACGAAGGCCATCGAAGCCCTCCCCCTGGCCGCTCACGAGCTACCTACCTAGCTAGCTATCCAGCGAGCTATCGAGCTAGCTAGCGAGCTGTTCGTTTCGTGCCAGTGGGTGCCTGCCGTTGCTCCTTCCTCCGTGTTTCTCATCCGTGGCCTTCCTTCCAAGTCGGCCATTACCCCACGAACCAACTCAATCGAAAAAACTCTTTCCCCCAATCTACTTTCTTCAGAGGGTTCATCGATCTGATCAGGTAAGCTTTGGGTTCGTCTAATTACGGTTTGGATATTGGGATTTTCCCATTGCCTTCAGCAAACTTCAGTCGTGGATTAAAAGCTTCGGGTTTCGCGTTCTTCCCAAGAGGTCCATCCTAATCGGAATCCAGCCAGCTAACGGGCATGTCAGTAGCACCAATGAACGGGCGGTTCAAAATTGAATTTAGGGGGGAGGGATGCATCGGCATGGAGGGTTGGGTCGATTGTCGACTAACAGACAAACACATACCCACACCCCATCTCGTACACCTGTTGCGTTTGCTTTTCATTTCTCCGCCCTGACCTCCCTTGAAAAAGGTGTGTCACTCCATTGGAAACCCTCCCGCTCTCCGAGCTAGAATATATGTACAGTACAGTAGGTGCCTACATTGAACGTAGATACAACATAGTCCAGCTGTGGTAGTCGTCGATATTCGTTCAGAGCCCCACCGACACCGGCTTCCTCCTACCTTCTCTCTAGCTTACCTTACTTACACTTCGTTTGTGGGCTGTGTTGACGAAAATCACCTGTACAATTCACTCGAGAGCTCTTGAGAGGCATAGAGCAACATAACCAACCTTTAAGCAGAAATTATACCTACGAAGTGCAGTGGAGGGACAAGGATGCAGCCAGGAGTTTTGGAGTTTTTCATCATCAGATGACTGACGAACTGACTGATTGGCTGGCACAGCGAGTGAGCGAGTGAGTGAGTGAGTGACTGACTGAATGACTGAACAGACAAGTTAGTCAGAGAGTTGTCGGCAGTAAGTGTGCGTACATGTGTTCCTGCGAAAACCCATGCGAAACCATTCAATTCGTTGAGCAGAGTTTCATAAATTGCTCCGGGACATCATTTGGATCTAGCTGCTTGGCTTAATGATGGTCCGAGAGCTGGCAAATCATGGCTCCCCGGCAAATATCGGATCGCTCCGAAGTGGTCGTGTAAGTGGTGCAATGGGCTAGTGGTATTAGTAGTGACTCACTCAAATTGTCTTCTAGCATTTTGCCTCTGGTTCTGTCCAGCAGGTCCTCGAGATGGTCGACTGAATCACCTCGGGGATCTTCTTCTCCTCCTCCTCCTTCTTCTACTTCTTCCTCTTCTTCTGCTCCACAAACTGATTGGGACTCAAAACGTGCCGACCTCCAATTGAGAGGTCGCGGGTAAGACCACGTCAGAATGTCGTCTTGATGTTGTAACCTCGGGTCTGAAGATGAGGTCAATAGTGTGGGACATCGGTAGGTCCATGGACGAACCTAAAGTACTTACTTTCTTACTTCAATAATATCGTGATTGAGCGTGACTTCTCGGATTGACACGTTCGTTGATGGGGTGGCAACAAGCAATGGGTCCCGTCATTTGGTGCTGGTTCCCCAGAGCCACCTACCGATGTCCATGACCGATCTCATTTCAATATTTCTCAATGTGTACTCGAACCAAATTTCAAGGGGAAGAGCTAATGCCAGCAGCATTTCGACGAGAAATCTGAAACTTTTGATCATGTCTCCAATAACAGAAGAAGTCAGCCGAAGGGCGCTGGCTGGCCATATCCTAATATTGGCGGGCATGGCCAAAATACGCTTCTCAGGCGTGTTGACACGATTGAGATGGATGCAAATGTATCTCTCACTCGTCAAAAATGATGATGCCCTCTTGATCTGTTTGATCGCACTCGTGGTACTAGCTCATAGTCATGGTCATAGTCATCTGAAACTCGAAATTCATTTCAGATCTGATCCTCACTTGGACGATTCCCTGGAACAACGTCTCCTTCCCTCACTTTCCTCCACATCTACGTCCATTTCCTCTTCTTCAAGAACCTCGTCCTCGACCCCGACCAGCTCTCGATCTCAGCGTTCATGCAAAATGTCGGGTCGCGCTTGGGACCCCGATTTACTTTCCTCATCGATTGGAGGCAGCACAGCCACACTAGGCGGTCGTCCAGGGGGTCAATCTCTCAAATCCGGGTAACAGTCTGCGTCATAATGTATACATTTGTTCTGTCTCTGTGCATGACAACCAACGAGTACATACGTACGTACCACATACTACATACTTCGCATTGAACCATTCTGTCCTGGTAAAAGGTTGAGATTGACAAGCAAGACTAATTATCCTTTTTAGGCTCGACAATCTCCCCTCAGCCAATCTGCGCCAACAAAAGCTGGAACAGCAGAGACAACTATTCGAACAAAAGCAGAAACAGAAACGCCAACAGCAGGTACGCATTTATTCTATTGCGGTTCCGCCATAAACTCGCCGAAAGTGAACATGAGAAGATCCAAGTTCCAGTTCTTTTTCAATTTCCATTCGTACTTCCGACGCATTTGATCCTCGTAACTCGGGGAAAAGGGGGATATGTTTTTCTTTCTACTTGACACGTGTTTAGATTTTGTGCCTATTTTTCGACATCATTTCAGGGAACCATCATCCAGGCTACGGATCTGCGCTCTGGGAGTGCCATTTCCCGAGGGAGTCGACCTTTGTCGGGAAAACGCGAACTCCATGGCTACGATGGCCCAATGCAATTTCTCAACAAGGGCAACCCTGACGACATGACGACGGTACAGGTAGACTCAAGGCCCCTTTAAGACCAGGGCCCTTCAGGTTCTGCGTCCCTTTTTGGCGTGATGGGTAAAATCATATGCTCTTCTGATGCTCTCAGGTCATGCCTGTGGTCTCATCCAACACCGAGACTTCTTTAGCCTCCAGTGGTTCGACGACCTCGGGTTTGGACCAACAGCGTCCCCAGGAAGTGAAAGCGAAACCACATCCCCCCTCTTCCAAAACCAAAGAGAAGAATGGCAGTAATGCAGGAAGTGGTGGTGGGGGCGGAGGAGGAGGAGGAGGAGGAGGAGGGGGGTTCAAAGGACCTCGAAGCACCACCGACTCGTCCTTGTTCCAAAGCGCCAACTCATCCCGCCCCAACAGCTCGTCCATGCCCAAGTCAATGAGTACGCAGAATATCTCGGAGAGCGATGAAGAAGATCTCGAAAGTACGCCTGTCATTAACGAAGGTGAAGAGCCACCCGTTGCTAACTTGAGGAAAGAGAAATCTGCACCCACTGTTCCATTCGGGATTGTCGCCAAAGGAACCATGGGTCCAATTTCAAAACGGAAAGGAAGCAAAGGTAAGACCAACCCACATTCTTTGTGCGAGTGCGTACACCAACGGTACAAAACAATGGAGTAACCTGTGGCGAATTGATCGAAGTCTTTGGTCTTTCTTTTGGGCTTTGTTCTCCATCGAGGGTATTGTTGACTGCATGCAGTAGATGATTAATTCCGATTGAACAAATGAATGAGCAATCTGGCGGTGGATGTGAGCCTTGATATAGGATATGTAGTCGCGCAGTAGGCACTGATTGCTAACCGATCCTCTCTGTCTCCGAGCGATCATTTATCCATTTCGCTTTGGGCCATTGACATTGTGATTACTAGAGTTGTAAAACAAGTGCAAAATGTCAATAGATTATGAATATGTGCTTTGCCAAAAAAAGCCACCCTAGATTTTCTTCCGTTTAACCCTAAGAAGAATTTGATTACCGGCAAATTTAAGGTATTACGCATTGATGCAATATTAGCTCCATGGGATTATTCAAGTAACTAACAACTATCTGTTTAATTCACATCACACTTTTGGGAAGTCACTTGTACTAGTGAGAGACAATTTTCCGATATAAAATCACTTTTCCAGTTCATTTACCGTCAAAGTGAATGTTACTCTATCAATGCATGTAGCTCACTGAAAAGTTCTTCCAAGCCAGAACACTAATTTTAGTACAATGAAATTGGGATAAAAATCACGGAAAAAAGTGTTAGATTCTGATTGCTCGTATAACCGATCTTTGTCTTTTTCTGGTGGATTATGATACAGTAGCAATGATTGCTGACTCTTATGAATGCAATAAGCAATAAAAACCCTCAGACATGCAAGGCCTTTTTACTGATGAAAAAATTATGCACTTTTTGTGTTTGACCTGATTTTTTTTTTTCAATTTCTTGAAATGTCTGATTGTTCAACTAGCTATCTTGATTAAACCTCCAAAAGAAATTCAACATCTCAGATTTTTCTTTGACATTTTAAAGAGAAAAACACACTCATAGAAAAAAAAACAATATGTTTCCCCACCCCACCCCAAAAAAGATCCTATATTCTGCATCTTGCATTGATTTTGATGACCAATGTATTTTATAAAGAAAAATTTTGTTTCAATAAAAATGGTGCTTATATCAGGATTGTACCTTTAAGCTAAGTTCATAAAACTGAATTGCTCTGTATCCTGGTTTAAAAAAATGTTTTTTAACAAAAAAAATGCAATACACCTTAGACTTTGACTAATACTTGTTTCTATTTTACGTTATGTATTTGATTTTTTGCCAATTGTTTGCATTTCTATTTGCACTTTTTGGACTCCATATATACATCTTTTTTACAACTCTACTAATAACTAACAATGACTTTCTTGCTAATGGACTTGCAAGCCCATTGTGTTGGCTTTTGGGGGACAATTTGCTATGCTTGAGGCCCACAAACCTTGATTTTTAGCCCAGAGATGCAGATCATTGTACGTACATGGTCAACAATTAACATTTGCTCACAAATGGGGTTTCCAAGGAAACCAGCAATTGGCAGTTGGAACTCGCTCAGATGGAAATTAATTATGTATGAAAGATCAATCCCATAAAGATCGATCAAGAGAAACGTTCATTGGGTTGAAAATGAACCTGCCATTAATTGAAAATGGTAAATAATTCAAATTACTGACATTTGAAACTACTTGATAAGAATAATGGTCCAACAACTGCATTTAGAATATGCTTCCCCAATCCGGACGGCAATGACCGCAGAGGGGTGGAATAAGATTGAAAGAGTACAAAGAAGTTTTGCAAGATATACTACCTGCATGAACCACTGAACACTCATACCCCAGTATGCAAAGCCTAATACAGAGAAGACTGGATTCAATGCGTTCACGCCTACTGATACAATAAATTAAACAATGTTATCAAGTTCATAGTTTTTTGGTCTGATATCGATATAAAGTCCAATCCGATATGGCCTTTGACACAGCCTATCGGAATTGTCAATGGACAATGCAATGGTAAGTTTTGTTGGCAGGGCCAGGCTCAACCCTCTCCTTTCGTTGAGGAACACTCAAAGGCTGAACTAAAAAGTGTTTGTCAACCTTTTTCTTAAGAACCAGGAAAGAAAGTGCTTTCGGTTTGAATAATCAATCTTAGCAAAAGCTATTGAATCCTTATTCAGATGAATCCAAAATTAGAGCCATTTAGAAGCTAATCATTTAAAGTTGTCCAAAAGAGGGGAAGTATTTGTGTTCATTTAAACAGAATAGCGAAAAAAGTGCTGAGGAGACGACCATCCCCATCTGGGATTTTTGAAAACGACCACTGTGAGAAAAACCACACTCCGGGAGCTTTCAAGGTCATTGAAAACCGGCGTAAGCTTATCTTTCCAATGCTCCAGGTTTTTTTTTGGGGGGGGAGGGAAATAGCAATTCACGTACCTATCATCTCGAGGGAGAGAAATGTCGGAATTTAAGTAAGTCATTCAGTAATTCAAAAATGAAGATGAAATATCTTTTTGCAGATAAGGCTGATTAAGAAAATAATTCAACTGATGGTCTAGATCTGGCTGGAATTCAATGAATGGCTCAACATCTCCACCACAAAAGGAGGCTTACATTTGTGAACGTGGGATTTTGTTTTTGTTTATTTCTTCCAATATCACCTGTGGCTGGAATTCAAGATTGAAAACTAACTTTCCACCTTTTTCTTGAGTAGCAGTAATACATTAACAGCCGTATTTAAAGGACTTGTGGCCGTTATAGGGCAACAAGCTGTACATACAGTGCTTTAAACTCTGGTACTATTTAATGTACGTACAATGTATCGGTAGCTGTATGTAGCAAAGAACGCTCTCCAGTAAAACGCAAGCGCCCACTGATCTCTATCCTATCAGACTGATGGCTCGTTGGCTGGTTGGGGGGAGGTGGGGGGTGGGTGAATAGCGCGAACCAGTTCTAGTTCCAGTTCCAGACAGGGAAGTGGGTATCCCAATGGCATGGACACTCTTGGGCCTCGTTGTCAGTTAATGCCGCCCGACAAAGAGATGAGAGGAGAAAAAGCCGTCTATGGCGACGAAGAATCTCTCCTCTCCGTCTTGGGCTCCTCGTTCCCCCAATGTTCGTCCATCCTGTCCTGCTTGTCTCAATCTATTCTTGCCTTTTTTTCCCAACTTGATGTTTAGTGTGCCAAGCTGATCCGATCGGCCTCGTTCGTTCCTAGTAAAGGGTTTCAAAATAGAACTGAGTACGAGATGACAAAGTCTCTACCAGCATCCTCTCTCTCTCTCTCTCTCTCTCGTCAGGCTAACCCGGGCCAAGTGATTCAAGTTCACGCTGAATAATTGGTGAGATTCATCTTCACTTATCAGAACTGACTGAAAGCCATTGCTACGATTTTTATGGCTCCCGATGGAATCATTCGTCTTTTTCCCCGTTGAAGGGGGTTAAGTTGGACAACTTCTTCACCTTTTTCTGTTGATAAATCCAAATTACGTAGGTTGTAGACTCTCATTTGGAATTATATGGCATTTGCGATCCTTCTTCGTCGACGATCCACATTGGCTGCATATCAATAGACCGACTGACCCTGGCGTTGATTAAGATCTGGACACTTTGTCAATCTCAAGATTTAGACTCAAGCAAAGAAACCATTACCTACCTATAGTAAACGATTACTAAAAAACGGCACAAAAGCAGGGTCGGCAAATTTGGGAATAAGAGGGAGTTTTGGACACCAAACATTCGGAAGAATTAAGTTAGGTCTGGCAGGGACTAAAATAGAGCTGTGCATCGTACTACAGCCGAATCTGAAAAAAGTCACAAAATCCAATCTGCATCTTAATTTTTTGCCTCATCTGAATTTAATGCGATGTCTTCACCCAATTTGATCCAACTTAGAAATTTTGTAATTCAATTGGCTCTAATATAAAAAAATAGCCATTCTTCCCTCACGAAGAAATTTGAGTGTATGAAACTCAAGAGAAACATTTGACTAACACTTTTGGGGGAATGCACTTGTTTAGAATTTTTTTCCTTCGAAAAAAACCATGAACCACATTAATGACATTGATATAAATTTGTCCGTGACTAAGTCCACCTGCAAATCATTTTGGTGCAGTAACCAGTTGACTGCCTTAAAAACCAATGGCAGAGCTCTGCACTTTATTTGCCCTTAATGCTGATTGCTCATCTCTTGATTACTAGTATGTTTGAAGTGCTTGAAGTTTACTTATGGGATTTGTATTTAGTGTATGTCATGAGAGATGATTAAAGCGCAATTGCTCAGCACGGGACTGGATTGTTCTTGGGTTCATGGGTTCGAGCCCTCTCTCTCGAGATAAACGCCTCGAATGCCAACATTAAAGCTCAGATTGGGCTCCCAAAGTCCCCAACCGATGGCAATGAAATCGCATGCGAAGTCGTACAAAGTAATGCAAAATAATGATATCAAAAATGAAATTGAATATCCAATGAGATTAATTCCTAGCAATATAGATATTTAGAAGAGAAAAGACCAAAATGTGCTTTGCAATTCAGATATATAGACTAATATATGCTCAAAAAATAAGGGGCAACGTTAATTTCTAACTCAGCCTCGGTAATGACCGCTTTACATGCAATTCAACTTGTTTTAGGACATGAGATGGATAACGCATATTTTGTCCGTCTCTACTGATGAGTGCTATATGGTGCAAATTAAAAAACATTGATGGTTGGTTTTAGGCTTAATTTTGTTAATTTATGAACTTCGTATTTTTTGACACGTTCGGGCCCTTTAAGGATGGAGTAGTCAAAAGAATCCAAAAAGGAAATGGCCTGGCCCTATTTGAATCTACCATTTTAGAAGAAAGCTCCCTTTTGATACCATGTCTTTACACACTTTTTAGGTGAATGCAGTCTAGACAAGGACCCTTTGATCTCTAAGCTAATCTTTCATTCATACAATGGTATCATGATAAAGTATTATCATTCATAGAATGGTATCACGATAAAGTATTATCCGATGACTCCTTTGTATCCAGTATCTCTTTCTTGGATCAATTCAATCTTTCCATTGCGGGAGCCTGCCAGCATTGGATGATCTGTTCGAGTACCTTTGCATGTTCTATCTTGACCAAATACTATGGTCTGCACGGTGGGATTTCAGGTTTGGGTCCACCGAGTTCGCGGTCTTTGAATTGCTATGGCCAACCTAGATGACAAAAGTTAGCAAACAAACACGCTTTGGATAAGATTGAGTCTGGGCCTGAAAACTTTTATCGTCACGAGATAATTGAAAACTTTTTGTCGCCGAATGACGAAAACAACAATACAAGAACAACATTAAAACCGGTCCGGGGTTTCATGCCTCCATGACGACAAATTGTACGACCTGATATGATAATTATGATATCTACCAATTATAAAGGCAATGTACGGGTCGGCTAAAATAGCTCGACGATAAAGGTTTGATGTCCGTGTATGTACTCTAGATACACTAGAACAAGGAATTTTCTATGATGAAAGGGAAGTGAGCTGTATCTTTATCCGAGTATTTGCAGTACTTTCTAACCAGGGTGTGAGATCCAAAGCGCCTTTGCTTTATTGATCCTTAATTTTGTTCGAACATTTGACTTTTAAAGGAGCTTCCAATACAATGAAGCAATACATTTGCATTGGCAACATAAAAAATATTTTCCTCTTTACCACACATATTTAAAAAAAAAGTGTAAATAGAAAATAGATACAAAAAAAAGAAAAAGAAAATTCAGAATGTATAAAGAAAAATTAAAATGTATATATAGTTTGGCAATTTTATATGCGGAGACATGGGCTTCCAGAGATGTGGATTGCGAACGAAAGGGAAAATTCGTGTCTCCTGAACCATTCATTTTATTCAAAATTAACTCTTCATAGGATCACCAGATCTTTTCAAATAAATGATCTTAGCCAAAATAGGGACCAAAATCATGCTTAGGGTTTTCAGGAGCTGTGGTCAAAGATATGTAATTATCACTGAATAAAATTACAACTTTTGGCCTGCTCTTGGTCATCTGCATGAGCTTTAAAAACTCTGGATCGACACACTCTACCAATAAATGAGCTAAAACAGTTTGCCTTTGATTGAGGAGAACGAAGTTTCTTATTGTTTTACTTTATTTCAAAAAGTGGCCCAGAGTTGCTGTGACGAAGAGTAGGCCAATTTTGTTGGAAGCCCCTTCACAGTCCAGATTTTATAGAAGTTCTTGGCTGAGACAATTGATTACTTTGCGGCACATCGGACTTGTAACCATTTGTGCCCCAGTAAAATTGTATTCAATCGGTCTAAAACACCCAAGTTCTTGTTAAATAATGCTAAGAAAAAAAGATGTCGGTACTCAAGTGCAATGGTAAAAACTCTGGTTATGCGCATAAAAAACGAATGAAAACGAAACTTAAGATAACGATTTTTGACATAATGGAACAAATCGTAGCCAAGAAGTCAATTAAGCTAATTTGCCTTTTGTTCATGTCCTTAATAATTCGACTATCTTTCTCAACACCATAGGTTTAGATAAGTGTGTCAATTACAAGTCAAAAGTTAATTTCACCTATTCATAACTATCAATCCGTTTTGCAGGTAATTTTCGTTATGAAATCCAATCTAAAAACAAATCATATTAAAGAAACTATTTTGCCCATTGTTTTCGATTCCCTCAACCACTTCCTGTATGCCAAAATGATGATGTTACCAATTGTCAAGCACTTCATAAAGAGAAAAACAAGCTTTCAATCACGCAAACTTGATTCCTATGCTATGTAGAAAACGATTGCAAACAAGCCCTCGAAACGCTCTACAACTGTTGAATAAAAGGGCACGAAGGTCAAGGGAACCTGCCAAGCAATCCAACTAATCCAAAATATAACCCCACTTGGGTCCTGGACTAGAACTGCTGAAAGCAGAATGTTTCATAAAATATGAATTGGGAACTAACTCGGTCTGCCAACTCAAATTCGTTGGTGGACCAAATATCATATAAAGATTGAAAGATAATAAGTAGACGAATTACATTTTAATAGTACTGGGGATTGCATTTCCTGTAGCGGTTAGAAAAGGGATAAGAAAAAGAGGTCTATGACTTGAAGCAACATTAGAAAAAGTAACTACATACGAAATTAGACGAAAATGTTAAAATGAACAAGGAAAACGAAGACATATCCTGAAATTCAAGAGGAATGTAACCCTTGAGAATCCAGGCTAGTTAAAACAATGAAGTCCAATTCTCTTCTTGCTCGAACTCCTTCAATGGTCAATTTGCTGCCTTCAAATATTCGTAGGGCGTATTTAGGCGTTGATCCAGTAGCAGGATTTAAGTTAGACTTGGACAAGTTTTCGTTGAAAATTCCTGATCAACCTTATACTCAAGGGTTAGCCAGATCAGCCAACTCTAATTCGTTGATCAATCAAATAATATATATTAATAAAAGTTAAGTAAAACGAATATAATTCTCATCTTGCCCTGCTGGGATTCCAGTCCCAGTAGCGCTAAGGAAGTCCGCAAAAAACCCGTTATCCTCCCCAAACTTTCTCAAGGTAACTTTTTGACGCAGATTTTGGGAGATCTCTGGGATACTTTTCAAAACAGTAGAGGTACTAAGAAACTAAGATACAACGCGCATTATTATACAAAAAACTTTTCTTAGATTTCAAAACGTCTTTTGTAAAATATAAATTTCTAACGGAGGGAAATTAAGTCCAAAAACAGCTTTTTTCGGCTAAAAGTATTTCTGAAGCATGTTAATGCGACAGTTACTGCGTTACAGTGACAGTTTAGTAAATTGCAATACTAAATGAACCATTCATTTCATGAATCAGTGAATAAGACTTCCTATCCAATCTCCTGACAAAGAGCTATTTAACCTTAAAAGTACGGGCGACCTCTTAAAAATTGATGGTGACGTCATCTTCCTTTCCTGCTTCAATGTCCCAAAACAGTTCGAGAGTCAACCCTCTGTCTATGCATGCACACATACTAATTCTTTATGTTATGATTCAACAAAAATGTTCACTACAAACAATGCATGGGTTTTGTTTTAGACGGGTCGGACGAAACAGACGGAGTCGGAGGAGGTGGCGGAGGAGGCGCAAAGGAAGTGGCCCACCCCAACCAAGACGACAACGACAATTCCCAAGACGCCAACAGTGACGATATCGGAGTATTGGCTACCATGCTAGACAACCTAGATGCATTTGTTCTCGAACCCGCTCCCCAAGGGAGTGTTGTCAAATGTCGAATCACTCGAGACCGCAAAGGCATGGATAGAGGTGAGTTAACACTTCGTACTCATGCGATCAGATCATTTTTCAAAATTAGCGATGCCAGAAAACTTTGAAGAAATAAAAGCTCTAGTCACGGACTTCTGCAAATATGGAACGTGAACGAGCTTGCCGTCAAATCGGCCCGCGATTGGTCATAACGACTCTGAGCAGCTTTTCGAGTTTAAGGCATAGAATAAGGAATAAGGAATCCCTTCCGAAAAAGACAGCCCGCTTTTATATATTTTCTTGACAAGTGGTTCGTTTCAAAGTTATATTGTCAAAAGCTTGTGTAGCTGACCAAGAGCAGGCCAAAAATGCAAATTTTGTGTCGTGTTTACTACATAACTTTAGCCTATGTTCATCTATTCAACTATTCATGTTGTGGTCGTGTAATGTGCTTATTTGGAATAAAGTGAACGGTTTAGGAGATCAGAAATATTGGTTTCCTTTGGCAGTCCACATCTCTAGAAGTTCGTGCTCTAGTAGATCGCAATGTAATGTGAAACGACAGGTTGTTTGAGCCAAAATGTGACTATAGTTTGATGTAAGAAAAATCAGGGTTGAAATTTGAAGCTAGCTGTTAATACTGATGTGATTAATCTGCCTGCGACACACATTTTTAAACCAGTATTGCCGAGATTGAAACCTGTTTAAGTTTTTTTGGGTCAGGTCTAGAAGCATTATTTGACCCAAAGAAAAACAAACGGCGATCCAGCAGCATCCAGCATTGATTTGCAATCTTCCGGCGCAGGGTGCAAAATTGTACTATTACACGTACGTACTTAAAAAGAGCCCCGTTTCATGTTAAAGGGAGACAAATTGTGGTCACTGAATACAGGTGACCAATCAGCAGTCTAATAAATCAGCGTAAAAGATGCAAAGGAACGATGGCCTTGAACAATACTCGCATGTGGAAGATGTCCACGCAAATGGAGGGGAAATAAATCCTCCGAGACGGTGGAAAGGCATAAGAGGGAGAAGCATTTCAAGAAGAACATTGCTTGATATTTGTGAAACACTTTTCATACAATCTAGAAGTCCAATAACCATGTGTTTAGTCCCTACTTTGCTAGCTAGAACAACGCTTTGCCGTTTCAACTGTGACATGATGCCAAAAGCAGAAACGTAAATTATCCGTCCCGCTGCGGGCGAGATATCTCCTACGAACGTTTTGGTATACAACCATTTCCAGTTATTGGCAATCACTTGAAAGCGTTCCATGGGGTCTTTTGGCAACAACATGCCGGGCGTGGCCTTGAAATGCTGTAGAATTGTTATTTTATGGCTATTATTTTGCTGGTTCTCTTTTTCTTTTTTTTATCTCTTTCCTTCTTCAGGGCTGTATCCCACTTACTTCTTGCACATGGAACGCGAGGACGGGAAGAAAGTGTTTCTGTTGGCCGGGAGGAAACGGAAGAAAAGTGCCACTTCCAACTATTTGATGACCACCGATCCCACCGATCTCTCTCGGGCCGGAGACTCGTTCATCGGGAAGCTTCGATCCAACATGATGGGAACGCAATTCACAATTTATGACGGAGGCGACCCCGTCAAATCGAGAAGTTTACTGCAAGTAAGTCAGCACATCCGGCAGGCACTTCACGTAGAAGACCCAACTCGGATGATGTTAGGCTGGATGGATTGGTGGCTGTTGCATGTTGCATTGCAACCAGGGTTGATGTCGATTTTTTGTTGGTGTTCATGTTCTTGTTGTACCATTCAAGATACAAGAATGGCCTTCAAAAAGCTGGATAGTTTCCATTAGGAGGCCTCTTTTACTTTGATGAGGGGTTCCTTGCTTTCTTGTTCTAGTGTTCTAGTCTTCCATCTACGTACGTACAGTAGACTTTTTGAGGAAGGACAAGAGCCACTTTGAGAGCCTTTTGGATCGTGGGCATTTTACAGTTCTCTGACTGACTCTCTTTGGTTTTGAAAACGAAATCGTGCCGCTTATCATCAAAATCACGCTCTCGTCGATGTGATGCAATTCCCGGCCCGATTAGTTATTTGTACAAATTGGAACCTTCAGAGATGTCCAAACGAATCCCAGGATCACCACCAAAGAACTTTTGAATGACCTCGGGAACTCTGGGACAATCATGTTAGCCAAGATTCTCCCAAGAATGATCTACAAGGCTGGCCTTCGTGGATGTAAACGTGTAGCCACCGTTTAAAGTTGAAAATAACGGCAACAAAGTGGACCCGCACTTGTTTTTTTTTGTTGTTAGTTCTACGCTCTTTTCCTCATATTTCCATCTTTAAGTTTTCTTTTCGAGGTCTAGTGATTACAATTACCCGAAAGGCGGCCATTTGAATAATATCCCTAGCTCTAATGAATCTAATGAATGAACCTGGCTCTACTACAAAACAAAAGAAATCTCAAGAGTTAAAAAAAAATGAGTTAACTCGACGGTTTTTATATACCATTTCAGGATCGTTCTAGTCAACGTCAAGAGTTAGCCGCCGTTTTGTATGACACCAATGTGTTGGGCTTCAAAGGCCCCCGTCGGATGACGGTGGTGATGCCCGGGATGAACACTGATGGCCACCGGATCGACTTCAAGGCCATTTCCGACAACGACGGGCTCATCGAACGGCACAAAGCCAAGAACATGGAAGGCGTAATCGAAGTGCACAACAAAACGCCCGTGTGGAACGACGATACCCAGTCCTATGTGCTCAACTTTCATGGCCGGGTCACGCAAGCCAGTGTGAAAAACTTTCAAATTGTCCACGAGAACGATGTGGATTACATCATCATGCAATTTGGCCGTGTGGCCGAGGACATCTTCACCATGGACTTTCGATATCCCATGTGTGCTCTTCAAGCCTTTGGCATAGCCCTGTCGAGTTTTGACAGCAAATTGGCTTGTGAATGAGTGACAGTTCAATTGATGTTTCATGTCGATGTTTTCCATTTGGACCTCGAGACACGCCGTGCCCAACCCACCCACCTACCCACCTACCCAACCAACCAACCAAACATCGTCGCACTGTCGGCAACATGAAAATTGTAATCATAATCAACCACAACAACTACCACGGCCACAAATACTACAACTCTACGTAAACTGGCGTGGAGCATAACGCTGATGGGCTCGTTACTCATTTGCCGCAATTAACTACAATTCGTACAATGTGATATCATGCTATGAAAGTCAACCAACCAAAAATATCCTTCTCCCTCTTGGCCATTGATTCGATTCAGACCAGCTGATGAACACTTGGGATGAATGCGGGGCCTGGAACGAATCCGGAAAAACGTCACAACAACAGCCAGCCGTACTGGCAGTACTGGCCGTACTTGTCACACCGCCATTTGACGCCATCATCTAACCTCAGCTAGGTTTCTAGAAGACGGGGTGTGGCTGAGGGGCTGGCACTCACTTGGCGCTGAGTCAAACACAAAGTCAAGTCTCAAGGCACCCACAGATTCTGGTTTAAACTCAAGCTCCAAGTTTTCTAGTGATGAAATAAGCAAATAATAATGTCTCACTCAGCTCAATCGGGTGTCATTTCTGTTGATGGGAATCGAGAAATAGATAAGAGCTCACTCTAAATTTTGGATTTATTTCGTCGAGTGGCTCAGTATTTTCAGAGGGCTCCTTTCCCAAAGTTCCCTAGACAAACTCAGACCATTTTCCGTCGTAAAACTAAAATAGGGGAAGAATTAACATGATGGAATAATAGCACCCTAGGAGAGCCAGGAGAAAAATAAGCCGAGGCATACTACAACAGATTATACAGTAAGTGCCTTCATCATGTGTAGATTTTTGTACGTCACCCCAGGGCAACCAGTCATTGCCTCACGGGTTTTGAAGTTGATGCTCGTCACTCACGCTTCCCAAATCTCCATTGTGCCTTAAAAGGCCGTTCGACCCCCAAGGCTATCCGAGGCAAACGAGGACGAGTTTGGGCCGTAGACCGTGAAAAGTTTATTTAGCTGGCTAAGTTATGATTTACATCTCGCAAGAGTGATCCTTGTCCCGCTGTCAGTGCAATGACTACTTTGATCGAAGTCTTCCATTCGGCGTCAACCAGTGCTTAGTGTTTTCAAAGCGCGTGGTCAAGATAAGGTCAAGAAATACTTGTACGAAACTTCAAAAATTAAAAACCGCTCCTCGGTAATTTTCACTGTTTTTTTCTTCGAGGTGGTCCAAATGGTTTTTAATGGGGGGGGTTAATGAGGCAAGGATAGCTTCGCTAAAAGTAGCTTGGAGCGCCAAATCTGCGTCACCGGTCGAGACAGGCACGTTTATTTGTTGATGCAAGAGCTTGCCTAAACATGACGCCTAAACAAATGCCTCTAAATATCAGAAACACATATAAGGACGATGTGACGGCTGGCATCACTAGCCGAGCGAGGCTCATCCCTCCCAGCCTAGCGACCAAATACAAAAAAGAATACTATAAACGCTATAATTTTAGTGTAAAGAAGATGCTTTGGACGCCTCCAGGAATCCCAGTTTTCCGTCCTAGACCAAGGGTTTTCTTAAGGGATTCGCCGTTTTTGCAATCACTTTGATCACTTTCCACTTGTTCCCAATTGTTCCCAATGGTTCAAGGGCCTTTTCCACCATGCTCAGCCTCTTGCCCGGCTCAACAATCCCACAGCCTTAGTTAGCTCTGGCCTCAAAACTGAGTTCACTTGGCATTTTCGGACTTGAAACTTTTTCCCTGCTTTATCTTCAGGCAGCCAAAGTATCGAAGGAATACCAATCAATTTTGGGAAAAACTGAATCATTGACGCCATTTTTTCTGGTTTTGCGCTCTCAAAAAGCTAAGATTAAGGATAAAAAAAAACATTTAACAGGTTTTGATACTCTCGCGCGTAATTGTTGGTTTTATCTTTCCAACGAGTTCTTTTGTTTCATCTTATTCTACCAGGATTTTGTATAATAGGTTTGAATTGTACTGTAATTGAATGCAAATATTGTATTTTCCTTGTGAACTGTAACGTAATTCTGAAAGCGCACTCGAGTTTTTCTTTTTTCTCACAATAATGCAACTTGAGTCAAGATTTTAGGATGCTTCAAAATATGAACCTGGGCTTTAGAATTTGATCTATGTTCCCACTAAAATTCAAACCTTTTTTTAATGATAATTTCTACACAAATTGAAGATAAAATGTGTTCCAAACCAAAAATATACCACGTACATCAAACCTCCTGATTAGACTTAATTCAAAAAGCAACATTCAGTCAGGCTCTAAAAAGTCCTGCAAAATGCACCGCGTTGTTTTTATCTCTTTTCAATTGACTGCAATGTTTTTCCCGCTGAATACAATACAATCCTTGCTATTCGAAAAATATTTTTGATCTTCCGAGGTGTGCCAATTCTTGACGCATGTTCTCGAGAGCTAATTGTTCACTCAATAATTCCATTTGGAGCAAAACACTTTGTCGATAAAGACTTTTTGTCATTCGATGATTCGGGTATAACAAACAACAAGCGCATATTATTGTTGTTGGTTCATACGATAATTTGGCAGAGATACTCTATGAACAGGGAGCCTGCCTGTTTGCCTGCCTGTTTGCCTGCCTGCCTGCCTGCCTACCCGTCTCTCATCCATCAAAATGCTCTTCAAGAAAATTTGCCTCTGATGTCTCGAGCACTATCGGAAAACCGACTGTATTGACATGTGCCGGCTAACCAGCAATGCGAAGTGCGAAAATCTGCCTCCCGCCTTCCAACAATTCATTTTTGCCTGAGGACATTAAGCTTCTAGTCATTGTTCATACATTACTTCCAGGACAAAGCTGAATAAAAGGCTTGATGTGTGAGTTCTTGGAAGACCGGAATTACCTACCTGTTTTCCTGTAGAAACTGTACAAATAGATATCTATTGTATTTGTGATCCGTCGGAAATGTACAATATACATTGTACGTCTCGGGTTTTTGTTGATCTTTTCTTATCCCGTCCAAGAACTTTGTATCTTTTCTGCTATGTGGTTGATCTTTCTCGAGGTACGAGACATTATATTTCCAAATGCGGAGTTAATTTGGTACTTCTTTACTAAGCTCAATATGTGATGGATACACCACTGCATGATTGCAACCTGAGTCATCAAATGTGATTTGATAAACCGGATCTACAGGGTGACCACGAATAAGCGGGACAACTTTAACTTTATATGTCATCAAAACTAAGAATCTTACGGCAATGTATGAACTTCAAATTTGATAAGCCAACACAGATGCTTAAAAATGTTGTTTTAGTACTTTCTCAATAACCTCCCCTGATTCTCACGACAGCATCAAGTCTGCCATTAACCGAATGGCAAGATGAACGGATGATGTCAGGACCGAGGTCGGCCCAATCAGCCTTGTTTGAGGGGACCGACACTAGAGGACAATTTGACCCCGATCTTCTCCTCAAGAATGGTCTCAATCGAAAAGTCCATGACGTTGAGGTCTGGAGAGGAAGGGTGATAAAAATGTTTCCCGTTAGCCGTTTAGCTTGGAATTCCTTTTGATGATTTGTTTACCTCATTGATTTGATTTTGTATAAGGATGAGGGGTGGTTTGAGGCCATTGAATGTTTCATCAGCCCACACCATGACACCTAGTTTTATATATAAAATCGTCCTCTGGATCTCGGATCGGAATGTTCTCCAGGTCTTTAACCAAAACATGGTCATTGGGAGCGTTGGAAACCACTTCTATCTTAAGAATCTTCTCATCCGACCAGATCACATGAAAACTGCTTCCCAGTATTTCATCCAATTGCAAAGCATCTTTGATGTTTGATCATTTCAAGGTTGTTCAGACTCTTTGCAAGTTTTCCGGATGCTGTTCCCCCGCTTGATGAAATTCAATTACTACTTCTTTTGGATCCATGTTCTGGGACGGATTTTGATCCCACAGAATTACACTTGTACCAAAGGTGTTAAACAGATGTTCGATCAATCCGAAACCAGTCATATTTCATGGTGCAGGCTTCAAACATAATTAGGCATTAATCAGAGTGTACTGTCCCACTTAAAACTGGTCGCCCTGTAAAATATTTTTTGCTGAATTTTTTGATCTGTGTTGTTGCGAGGCTAAAGAAAGCCTTTGGACATGGTCCATAGCGAGGTCACTTTGAAACCACTCTTCGGAAACCAAGATGAAAGGATGATAACATGCCAGGCTCAAACCCCCGATCCTACCGTTGAAATAATGGTCTTATTCATATTTAAAAAAATCGTCGTTGAATTATGTTTCCCCTCCTCCTTCCCACTACCGGGAAGTTAGTGTATCGTATACAACTCCCTTTTATTTCATATAATGACCACTTTCTTATTGTACTTCCTGCTACTTCCTATTGTATTGTAGACGGCAGCATGTTCAAGATCCTTAACTCGCAAGAGTCTCGTTGAGTGCCTTTTTCATGTGAAAGTATTGTCTGAGTGATAGACTATGGATCGACACCTTTGGATGATTGATTCGGCTGAAAAATATCGAAAGGCTTCTTCATTCATATTGGTTCACTTCATGATGATTTCTGTGGAGCATGGTTTGTTCGATTTCTTTGTGTACATAACGTAACATTTGGAAGGAAAATACAGTCTACATAGTACCACAATAGAACAATAGGTCAGCCTAATATTGCAATCGGATTTGACACTCCCGCATTGAAAAACAACATGCTTTATTTCACGGTGATGTACCATTGTATCATTTACAAGGAAGTAACATTTCTTGCAAAAACTTAATGTAATATCAAATTTGGTGCAATATTTGCTTATCTCCCCTCAGGGGCATTTCAAACAATAAAGTTATACTCGCGCGAGCAAGTGTAATTGTGATACTGAAAGCATATCAGCCAATGACTACAATGAGTTGAATTCGATTGCATCTCGCTTTAGATTTCACCATCAATACATTCCAGGCCCAACACAATTGTTTTTCTTTTACACGTAAGGCATCTTATGTCGTGATAAGACAAACAACACTTCAACTAAAGCCCGTAAAGGCCAACAGGTGCACGTACTACATAGATTGGACTCGCTGTCGTAGACCATGTTACCGCGTTGCCGTGTTTTGCTCAGCAAGAATGGGCGGGCGGGAGTGAGAATCTCACGAGACAAAGGAGTACCAAAGTAGTTCCACCAATAGTTACTCCATTTAGTCTTCTTACTTGAGGCCCTAAGACGTCGACAGCCATCACATCACGTCTTGAGGAGGAGGAGGAGGAGCATTCATCGTCCTTGGCCAATTTCACATTTCATGTCTGTTTCTTGTTGTAGCCAATGACTGGCTGCTCTCTCTCGGAGGCTAATCAGCTAATCAAAGTGGTGTCAATTGTCTATGTACGATCATCACATAGTACAAGGATATGTGGAGAGGGTGATTAGGTAATATTGACGATGGTTATGTCAGTGTGGATATCTCTGTGAGGGCAAATGTTCACTTTATCCACCCAATCCTACCAACATGTCCCACGTAGTAGGTGATTCGCCCGACAGTACTGCTGGCTGGCTGGCTGACTGGCTGGCCCCTCGTATACTTACTTACTTTCTTACTTAGGCCTTAATCAATTGTTATTGAGTTTTCTGTTGACGTTGGCTTGAATTGATGGATTGGAAAACAAGGTCTTCTTTTTTTTCTTCTTTCATTCACTCAGTGAGTCACTCACTAGGTTGTTCCACGCCACACGAGGCCACGCACGTTGCCCTCCAAATTGGTCTCTTGTACAAGGACCTTCCAACGCACTTGCGAAGTACTCATGTACTACCACTATTACTATCGGATTGCAGACCTGGTCTTGGGGTCTTGATGGTTGTAGCGGTGGCGGTGGCGGTGGCGGTTGTTGTTGCAGTAGTAGTAGAACTAGTAGTAGTTGTAGTGGTATTGGTGGTCGGTGTGGCTATGGTTATAACAACGTCACACGTATTAGAAACTCCAACTGAGGCTCCGCCGACGACCGTAGCGTTCTTGCCCTTGGCGGGATTTAAGAACAACACCTAACAGGAAAATACAAACATCCTCACCATCATTCGCTATTTGACCATCGCCAGTTCCGTTGGGTGGCTCGTTGGTCATGTGTCTCTCTTTCGCAGGGGGACAATTCCTCCAATGGGTGGCGGTGTTCTATGCAAGTAAGTACGGATTTCCAATTCCACCGATTATGCATCTCAGGTTATGACTTGATTGGATAACGCATCAAAGTCAATGCATGGATCGTATTTCCAGTTGGGCACGCCCTGACTCCGCTCACTGTGGGGATGGAAGTCTTTGAGTTTGCTCCAGACAACTCCCAATGGAATTCCCAAGCCAAGCTGACAGGCACCATCGAAGAAGCTACATCTCAATTGACTCTTTGCTATCGGGTTAAGATTTATCGATACCTTCCTTCGCAATATTACGTCAATCTCATGGAATACACAATACCGGAAGCTTTGGCGTGTTGCGAAATCCGGAGTCGTAAGTACTGTATGATCAACGATCATCACTTGTGCAGACACGCAAAAAGAAAGTACAACACAAGATTGTCCTTAAAGTGGGAGAATTCAGCAAAGTCTGGGACTTCTCTTATGCGTTTGAAAAGTTCTAGCAAACTCGTTGCCCTGATTGCAAATTTTCAAACTTTTAAGTGGCATGAGAAAACTCATTTTTGACATTTTTCTGCCATGTTCTTGTGACAGTCAAATAAACAGAAAGTCACGAATTTCAATGTAACCCATTGTTGATATAATAGTTTTTGTAGAACATACTCATGAATGCGAACAAACTTATGATTCTTCTGGGCCGTAGCGTTTCTTATACTATTCCTCATTCCTTGAAGTGTTTCTTGGACGTTATTATCGTTTTTACGTGATTCGAAGATGGACGATACATTCTTTCATTTTTCAGTTTGGACAGGGTCGGGTCCATTGATGGTGCTGAAAAATCAGTTTATTGGCCAGAGTGACATTCAAGTGAAATTGATGCGTTGGTATCATCATTGTTTCACCTTTGATTACACTGACATGAGTTTCGAAATGATCTTGGATGGAGCAACCATCGACCAAGGCCATTTCAATTTGAGCGAATCCACGCTACAAAGTAAGTTAATACATACATACATAGAATAAAGTCATGCTGACAAAACCCTGCATTGCTGTCAATAAGTAGAGGCTAAAATAGAGGACCGAAAAGTTTCTAGAAGCATATAAAATCAAGTAAAGCGTTAACATCATACGGTTTAGATTACCTTCAATGTATGATTTAATGGCACGAATCTTTCAACATTGAGTTTCAAGACAACATATTCTTCGACTCTTGACTCTTAAGAACCCTGTTTTGTTGGCATTTTTGGGGAGAGTTCATGAGCGAGCTTATGGTGAAGACAGGTTTGCTTTTGTAATACTGACATTACTTTCATGTGGAGAACTTTTTGTATTGCAGCCTGAATCGCGTTTTTTTTAAGGCCCTAACATCGGAGTTAGTTTTGGTGTGAAAATGAACTCACTAAAGGGAAGAGAGAATTTTCACATTGGTTGGCAACTCCCATGATGAAGCCTTTAGTTATTGTGATTTACACGTCAAAAACGCTTTGCATCCAATTTTATTCTCAATGCAACATTTAGTACTCTCACGTGCTGCCAAAAGAAATCAGCAGGAATGTTCCAAAGACACAAACGATCATGAAATGGGACAACACTTACAAAATGATTGGTTTCTATTGGTTTGGTATCAAGTTAAGCAGTTTGTGCCATAAATACTAAAACTGGTACACCCTTGAGAAACCATTACAGTGTTAGAGAGAATAACGTGGAAAATTTCAATTATTTAAATTGCTTTGCGGGAAAAGCAACAAATCACAATGAACTAAAATTGACTGTTTCATCAATTATGTTTTCGAGCTTTTGTCATCAAATGATAGATATCGTTTTGTAAATCTAATAGAAAAGGACCAAATCCTACGATCAGATGCATTTTTGCAACTACAGACAAATACCTGGGAGGGTTAGTTCAACACTCTCAGTTATGAGTAAGGCCGGCTAAAACTTGCATCCTACAAATTTTACAAAAAAATGCATATCGCCGAATTTTCTGCAAATTTTGCAATTTTATCAGCAAAATGTGACAATTGTCTGCAATTAATTATGCAATTTCAGCCACTTCAGCTCAAAAATATGAATATTTCTAATAGGTTACAGGTATATTAACAACCGCCTGCATATATAATTCATCCATCCCTTTCAAATAACTCTGTCTCTCTTATCATGGCAGTTTTTGGAGATACACTACCTATATTAAAGGTCGTGACGCACTTTGTTTGTGCAACATCTTTCTCCTTTTAAAAGTCAGACACGTCTTAACATGTTTCCATGGGGTATCAGTAAATGGGTGAGAGATTGATGATTAATGTGGAAAGAGTTGGCCTGCTATCATTTTTAAGTAACTTGAAAACAGTGTAATCTTATCTCTAACATGTAATGAAACATAATCTTAATAACAAAATTGTTGTGAAATAGATGAACTGGAACATTATCAATATGCTGTTGCAGAACTGAGGTCTCTTTTTATCATGCAATATTATGCTGGTCTAGCTCATTAGTGTGAGAGGCACCTTGAACAATGCAAGAATCTTTTCGCCAGGTTTGTTTGTTTATTACAAAGTCAGACGGCAGCTCTCTCACTTGGCCTTCCATCTGATGATAGGTGTCCCAATTGAGGGATATTCCTGCTTCGTCGTCACGAGAACATTAATTATTGCCTCACCCTCAGGAGTGACCGCTTTTTTGCCCTTTAAGTTGTCGGAGCAGCAACTCATGCAGTAATTCAAATACCACAAAGAAGCTTGACTGGACTAGCCTGGGATCCAACCAGGATTCGCAAATTGGAGCCGGAGAGCAGATGCTGCAACAATACGGTACCACAGCTAGCCTCTTTTCCCCAGGTATAGTAGGTTCAAATTAGCGTGCTGAGAGTTATTATGACAGAAATCTACTTTTCATTGACTATTGCTTGATTTGGAAGGCAAAAAAGCCTTTACAGTCCACCAGAAGGAGTCAGTGCTTACGTTTTGACACATTTGTTTGCATTTTTTTGTTCAAATTCAGGTGATTTTTATTGCAAAATTGCAGTCAATAAAGATCATATTTATATGCAAATTTTGGCCGACCCTAGTTATTAGCCATCATAACTTTGTACGGAATACTACGTTGGCACTAAAGAGGCTGGTCAGACTGTGAAAAGATAAACGAGTTGATAGACACGATGGTTCATGGACATGGATAAATAGTCAAGATATCCTCTTCAAAATGGAGCAAAGATACGAAAGCCATTAAAGAGGCCAATGCTGATAATGCTGAATGTGGCACGCCATCTGAGAGATCGCTCATTCGGGGAAGGACATCTTCAACGGCGTTTCTTTCCATCGTGTAAATATTGTCAACTGAATCCATTCAGTGC
>NC_081450.1:8504202-8512192 GCF_007210705.1 Tigriopus californicus | reverse complement strand
GGCACTCCATGTTGGAAAATCATCAGCTAAACACTGCAATGGATGATCTACTGGGCCTTGATTGCAAACAGGTTATTGTACTATTTAGTCAACCCAAGCATCGGTTGTCCAACATCCAGGTTTTCGGCATCTATGACGTTGATCACAAAAAGTACTAATTGGACATTGGACAAACTCTTTATAACATAGGCCCCAGTTGGGTAACCGTGCGAAAATGCGCTCAAAACGATTGCTGATTAAAAGAAATGACCTCATGGACTTCAAGACATTCTACAAATTTGAACTTTATCATACACTCAAACACCTTCGCAACATCTGAAGGAAGAGAAGCCGGCCTATAACTACATGACCTAACTTTAGACTTGCCTTGATTCAATATGGAACTCATCAATTGGAAGAAAATTGGACCGCGAGTCTCTGATCGTTGGTGGATCAGATATTACATGAATACAAAAATAAGCATGTATTATTCTCATTGAAGTATTTAATTTAATGCTGTTACGTTCCCAGAGCCACCTGATAAGTCCATCAAAAAATAAAAACAATATCCAATGACACATGTTGATTAACACTAAGTGTCAAATGATCCAATATGGAACTCATCAAGTGGAAGAAAATTCCCTGTAGCGGTTAGAAAAGCCCGGGAAAAACCAAACCAAACCAATAAAAAAAACCAAAACAAAACAGTAAAAAAACATAATAACGATACAAATACCAACTGAGTAACAATAAAAAGGTTGCACAGTATTGCAAAAGTGCCAAATTGCAACACCCTTAAAAAGCAGCATTTTGTCAAGGTCTTCAAACCATCAAATAGGTCATGGAACGATTCTCGGATACCTTTGGGCATGATCCGACGCAATTATCTCTCTCTCTCTCTCTCTCTCTCTCTGGTAGCAGACTACGTACGGACATCATTTGGTTCGGCCACTCTAATTGATTCATTTGTTGATCCAGTCTCTATTGATTCGGAGGAGGTGTGAATGATTAATCAAACTGCTCATTGGACTGAGTGTCCTCGGGGTGCCTTCTTCATTTCTTAACAATACCTTCATTTGCGCAAATACTACAGTACATGTTGCTCTCAATGAATAGATCTCTCTCTCATTCATTGCCTTGTGTATCTTTGCAGCCCAAGGCGTTCTTATGGTTGGATCTGCAGTGTCCATGGATTGTAACAAACCAGGGCAAGGCTCATGCCGAGGCTTGTTTTCGGGTCAGATCGCTGATTTCAACCTTTGGTCGAGGAAACTCTCCCAGGCTGAGATACAGGCTTTTACCAATTGTCAAAGCGAAGGATTCGGAGACCTCGTCAATTGGAATACCGCTCAGTGGATTAACAACAACGTAAGCACGTCAGACTGTATAAAGTGAAAGGATACCAAATGTTCGCTGGTTGCAAAACCAGTGTCGTTTTCATTGTTTAAGAACATTTTCACATGGAATCACCAACCATTGAAAACCTTTGCTTTGAACTCTCCGTCAGGTTAACCGATTCCCATTGAACTTGAAAGAACAGTTGTGCAAAGAGAAAGAAGACAGTTTCATGGTGTTTCCGGAGCTCCGCGAATTCATCGCCAGTTTCCGTTTCTGTCGCTCGCTGGGTGCCAAAATGGCCGCTCCATTCAATATCGATCAACACAAGGATATGATCAACTCCACAAGGCGCTTCTTCGCCGACAAGGTACAAAATGCGAGCAAATTCCAACGGCATCAGGACGGATGCACAAACTTACCATTAGCGATGCAGATTTCTGACAAATACGAAACGTTTTTTAAGCCCCTAAACTGGCCATAGATTCTCAAATGATTGGTATATATCAATCAACAATGGACAATAGACATTGACGCCCAGCTACTATGTAGATGTGACTTCACGTTGCTTTAATGAACCTAAGACTTGAGGTGAAAATGAAGGGAGGGATACGTACAAATACTTCTAGACATGCGATCGTATCTCCTTGGGATGGACCGATGAGTATTCCGAAGGCACCTTCATCAATATCAATGATTACCTTTTGGAACAAAAGACGACCCCTCTCCCCAAGGAGATGAAAGAAGTTTGGAAGTTTGGCGAACCCAACGGTGGACGTTTGGAGAGCTGTGCCGAGCTCACTGATCATGACGAGTAAGTTCGATATATGTAGAGTCTCATGTCCGTACTTGGGCACTTGGGCATTGTATTCATTGCTAAAGGATAAACAAGACCATGCTGCACGTTTCCTTTGGTCTCCCTTCAGATGGAACGACATGCCCTGTTCGGGGGATTCCAAGTCCTGTACCAGTTGTTACTTCAAGAAGAGGCCGTTACTCAAACTCCGCGGACTTTGCCGAGACACCAATTTCGACCAGCAGTACATCATCACCACCAATTACATCAACGGCAAGCCCGTTATCAAGGGATACTTTCGCACCGTGATTTCTTGGTCTAGAGGGATAGATGGGACTCACCAAGAGGGACGATGGGAACTGACCTCGCTGATTAACAACGCCAGCAAAGCCGTCCTTCAATCCAAATCCAACACGATGTATCCCATCGGTCGACAAGTGTGGACCATCGAAAATGACGTGTGCTCAGCAGGCGAGACTGTGGACAAGAATCTTACACTCACCGTGTGCGAAGAGGGCAGTTACACTTGCGACAGTGGCGAATGCATCGACCTCACATTAAGGTACGCCAGCTAGTACGCCATTAATTACGGTCGATTGAGACATTTTCTCAGCCCTTTTATACCATGGTTCATTCAACGCCACATTTCGTCCCCATTGTGTTGTATGTACGTAGATGCGAAAATAACCAGAATTGTGAGGACGGGAGTGATGAGATCCAATGCACTATTTTGGAACTCCCTGATGGCTATCGTACGTCCTCGCCGCCACCTCCCGCCATCCTCAGCGAACCCGTCAAGATTGATCTCAACATTGACATCATATCGTTTTCCGAGATTGACGTGAACAAAATGAAGATCTCCATCGATTTCTATTTGTCCATGACTTGGTTTGATCCCCGACTGACTTTCCACAATCTGCGCGAAGGGTTTGCCCTAAATCCGCTCTCCTTGGAAGAGATGAAATCCCTGTGGTTCCCAGAACTCAGTTTCGTCAACACGGCCGGAAATGAGATCTCTCTGATTGACGACAGCACGGAAACCTACGTGTTTCGTAACGGCTCGAATTACTTCAATAGTCTGGCGGAGAATCACGAGACCAAGAAGTTTTACGGACGAGAAAATCCGCTCTTTGCTTATCGCAAATACACGATCAACTTCAGTTGCAACTTCGAGCTCCAGGATTATCCATTTGATGTGCAGAACTGCTCCATGGACTTTCAATTGCGTGTGGCCACGCGACAAAGAGCCATCTTGATGCTTGATCAAGTGGAGTACTTGGGCGAAGCCAACCTTTTGGAATATAAGGTCCAGGAAACGACTGTGGAACGGGATCATCCATGCGGTAACACGTGGAAAGCCAACTGGTAGGGGCACACGAGATTCGGGTTTCCTAAAATTGAGATTCATTCTTTAGGACGCCAAAACTTGTCCTCGTGTAATAAAATCTGGATCACATTAAAGCGGCGGGTTGGAAACCAATTGCTGAACACCTATCTGCCCACGGGCAGCCTCCTAATGACCATTTATTTGAGTCACTATTTCAAGATCGATCATTACGACACGCGTATTATGGTGGGCTTGACGGGTGGGTCACTCTTCCCGATCCTTTCTTTTCTCCTTTGATAAAGGAGGGTATTAATTGATCCTTGCTTGGCTCCTTTCGTCCTAGGCATGTTGGTGATCGCCTCATTGTTTGTCTCAACTTCGGCTTCATTACCTCGGACTTCATACTTCAAGATGATTGACATCTGGATGATCTTCTGCTTCCTTCTGCCATTCTTCGAGGTCATTCTCCACACAATTGTGGAATATTGGACGGACGACGAGTGTTACCAAAACAAGCGGTGAGACCATGATTTTTAGATGAAACTACGCTTCCATAATGTATAAACTGGCCCACTGATATGATTTTGTTTCATGGATTAGACAATTGACGGACTTCAAACGCAAGGACTTCACGTTCGACGGAAAAGTGGCCGTGGGAGCCAGTCGTCGGTATAGGAGCTGCTGGCAGAAGATGAAGAACTTGGGACCCCAATGGTGCATCGATGTATTTGCTCGTGTATTTGTTCCATTGGTGATTTTGGTCTTTAACATATTCTATTGGGGAGCGGCTTTGAAACATGGAGGAATCGAAGTCTAACGACTTAGGATTGGGGACAGAGGCTGGGAAACGCCAGTTCCGCATTTGCGCTACGTGTTATTCACAATACTTCGTAGAGAAATCCAGACAAAACTTATTCCCAGAGCAAGAACAAATAGAGATAAAAAGAAATGTATGGTCTCTCTCGATCTATATTGAGAAACTCTCGTAAAGTCGTAATCATTAGACGAGTTCGTGACGACCAAAAATGTACTTTTATAATGCGCCTACACTGGAAGTTTAGGACTTACGTACATACGTACAATACATGAATCTCCATTGATCATGTATAGAACTCTATTCTCAGACAGCTAATCAGATGACCCGGTGTCATTGGTTCCAAGAAATTCAACTTATTTCAAAGCATAGGTAGAATGAAAACAAACACAGTACCAAAAATGTTTCTTTGGGATAAATACATATCGTGCAAAGTATCCAAAAATGTACTCATAATAAGGGAATAAATTGACGCATATGAATAGAAGTCAGGTACGAGTAATTCGTACCCAAACCAGCAGCCTTTGGTCAATCCAGTCCAACCTCCAATCTCTCTTCCCATTGGTACAGCGTTATATGTAAAGTCAACTCATCGACCCCTCTACTTTATTTCTTCTTTTCTTTGTCCGATTTCTTTGTGGGCATCTTTTCCTGTTTTCAATTTCTAGGCACTCTTGTTCCCTCCTAACGACGAATTTAGTCGGTAACTAAAAATGTTTATTGCACATAGGGTAGTTTCAAGCTTGAAAGGGAGGGGTGTTTGTATTGAGAATTGAGAAAAAGTCCATGGAATTTTTTTGAAATCGATTGCACGATGTCAATTGCCATATTTTCAAAAGAAAAGTGGCTGAGCGTGTTGAAGTTGGGGAGACCAAGTGAAGGGCATTATATTCTTATAAGTTAGGTCAATTATTTTCTATGACCAAATCCTCGGGGAACACCCACGAGAAGGGAGACGGATGCAAAGATAGTTGTTATCAAAGCAGTAAATTTTCGATAAACTTCCTAATACCAAGCAAATCAAAGCTAATAGAATATGCAGTCTTGTCTCACTTGGATTTTTTTTTAAGGAAATGTAGCAATCTACACCAAACGATGCTTTCAAATTCATTTCGCAGACTGTAGGTAATACAAGTCAATCCTTTGAGAAAACGGGAAAGAAAGGATTTGTGTATTAGGATCAAATAATGGAACTGTAATTGGACTTTGTTCTCAAATTACGCTCAATGTCCTTTTGGACTTCTAACATTTTAATTTGAAAAACTGGTTTTCTCCTTGTAGTACTAACACCAACACCCCCGCACTCTGAAGACAAATATTATTGTATACTTTTAGCAGATTTTCTATCTTGGACGGGATGGAAAGTTGCTGCGTTTCAGTTCAACTTTTAGACCAAAGATCCACGACAAGTTAATGCCGTTCTCGTTCTTACCAAATGAAGCAAGAATAGTTTTTCCAATCATCATCAAAGTATTATCATGACAAATTGACAACAAATTGCTTGCTTACCAAGAGGGCCCAAATTGAGGATCCAGACGGATGACCTCCCACGTATTTTCCAGGGAAATTATAGGGATTTGCCAATATATAATAGGTTCACTGCAATTTTTATGCCTCTAGGGTACTTTGCACACAAATAACGAAGGTTCGCCTATATCTTTTTAGCCACCAAATAACTCTTTCGTTATGGTTCTTTATGGAATTCCTTTGGAGTACAAATAAGGTGGTGGTCAGAGTATAATAAGATTTTGCTTGTGAGAGTTTTCCATTCATCAAATATGAAAGAAATATTTAGCAATTTGGACATATTTTTCAATAACGATCAGTTGATAAAATGCCCTCAAAGAAAGGAAGAAAAAACAACAACGGGGAATGAAAAGATTTATCGCCTTTGGGACTACTACAAAGATCTATGACTACAGCTTCCAAATTTCACAATGGTACGTGAATGCGCTATATATAATACAAACAAGTGTATTCATTCATTTGGCTCATGGGATACTTAAAGAACTCAAGGGTAATGTCCAAAGTTATATAGTAAACATTATATAAAATTCGAATTTTGGGCCTTTTCTTCGTCTCGGCAAAATAACTTTAAAATGAACGAACAACTTTACAAGTAAATAACATAAAAGTGATCTGCCTTCAATTGAGGAGAACTACATTCCATATTTTATTACTTTCATTCGAAAAGTGGCTCAGAGTAGCCAAGACCAAGAGCAGGCCAATTTGAGGGAAAGCCCGTTCACAGTCCATGTTTCTAGAAGTTCGTGGCTATGCACAACACATTTTGTTGTTCTGATTTACATATTGTTTTGACATTAAACATGATATGATATGAAAGCATGCCTAAGAATATTGCTTGATTTTTCTTGCCAAGGCTTTTTCCGGCTTTACCAACCACTACAAGGAATATGATATTAGACTACTATAAACTGAATTACCAAACTATTAACTTACTATTAAGGATTTTAATTTGTCTAATAACTACCAGCCATGTTTTATGCAAAATTTGGTATACTTTGGCAGAACGAATTTGAGTTGTCAGATCGGGCTAATCCTTGAAAGTAGGGTTGATCTTTTGAGCTCTCTCATTTCTGTGATTTCCTAGTAATCTGTCAGATCATCATGTTCTGAAGATAGGGCTGACCATTACTCAAAAGCCGGTGTGCTCTAGAGGAAAACCGGTCAAAAACGTCGGTCTGGCTAAGTTCAAGTTTAAAGATGACCATTGGCCATTAATTATAGAAAGATTAGAAGAACTGGACCTGGTTTCAAATCTGAAACAGGAATCGTCCATAGATGCAGCCATTGATAAATTAGTTTCAATTTTAAGGAAGTTTGCTCTAGTTTAGCAATCTCTGAATGTGTTCCGAAAGGTGGAAAACGGACAAAAATTCCAAAATATTGGAAGACTTTGTTCAAAAAGAGTTTTAAACTGGCAAAAAGGCTGAAGAGCACTTCGAATCCAGTAATTGTGGGTAGTCTCCAAAAAAAGTTGGACATAGTTCAGGACATGAACCACTGGAATATGGACGGGGATGGTAAGGTTGAAAATTGGCAACTCCAATTCGAGTCAATGAATTAAATTCTTCTTCAAATAAGGCTGGCCCCAGATACATGCGATGGCGTATTTCAAATGTCAGCTCAATCAAACGACTGGGTCAAAAGTTATGCCCTCGAAAAGTGCAGTACATAACAGAGCACAGAATGAATGACTTAGCCCTCTTCTGGTAATCAATTACGCTCGTACCACAAGAGGGCTAGTTCGTTCATTCATTGAAGAGCTTTGTAGTGCCTTTTGAGACGGCATAACTTTTGATCCAGTCGCTCGTTCAAGCTGAAAATTGAAATGAGTAATTGTTGTAGCCTGGGATCATTCTCATTTAAAGCAGAACATGATGCGTTAACTCAATCGCGAAAAGCTAATTCCCAAACCAAGCGTCCCCGTCCATATTCTAGTTGTTCATGACTCACCCTTCACCCCCGTAACCTTCTTTGATTTCTGCTCAACGCACACATCAATTTCAAATCCGATCTCTACTCATGAGGAAATGTGCGGGGGTTGAACGCAATCTAGCTTGCTTCCAATTAGCGTCAATTAGCAATGGGTCAAAAATCTCCACCTCAAATTCCTCGACTCTTCAATAGCTATTTGTTAACCTGGAAATGCGGGAGATAATGTCCAGGGTTCGGTAGCGGGAGTTTCATTTTATTGGCGCCACAAGTGCGTCAGCAC
>NC_081450.1:8479218-8504076 GCF_007210705.1 Tigriopus californicus | reverse complement strand
GTTGCATCTTGGATCAGGGCAAGTTTCCATCTTCACAAAAGTTAGCTCACGTTGTTCCAATTTTTAATGGGGAAGATAAGTCGGTCCCCAGTAACTATAGGCCGATTTCTCTCACTTCGAATATTGCCAAGTGGTTTGAGAAAATTATGAAGTTCAAGCTTCCAGAATTTCTTGAGGTCAATGAAGTCCTTCCTCCTAGCCAGCACGGGTTCCGAGCACATTTTAGCACGTTTACCCAACTGATTGAGCATATAGAGCAATTCATTGAGGGACTGGAAAGACACGAACCAGTTGATGTTGTCTATCTTGATTTTGCCAAGATAAAATAGATCATGCATGTCTTTTGTTGAATAGACTTCATGACATTGGGATCAAAGGCAAGGTTCTCAATTGGATAAGAAGCTTCATTCAGGATATAGGAAGCAAATTGTTGAGGTCGAGGGATCCCTTAGTGACATACATGATTTCAAGTCAGGTGTTCCCCAGGGCTCCATCTTTGGGCCCCATCTTAGGCCCCTCCTTTTATGATATTCGTTGCCCCGCTTCAAAAGCTTAGTATTACTGCCAGTCTCTCTTCTTATGCTGCCGATACAAAGTTAGTTTCTGGTAGGAATGGCCAAAATTCCAGCAGCCTTGTAAAGGACTTAGATCGAATCTACTCATGGGTAACTAAGAGTAATATGGCCCTGAACGGAATGAAATTCCGCTCAATGACGTTTGGGTCAACTCCTTCGAATACTCCACTCAAAGATAATGGAGGTAAATATATTGAGCAGGTCAAATCTATGAAAGATCTAGGTGTAGTCCTCCAAAACAATGGAAAGTTCGATGAGCATATCCAGTTGAAGGTGGGTAAAGCTTTTGAAATGTGTGGTTCGATATATCGCACGTTTAAGTCCAGAGATAGCATCACGATGCTAACTCTGTACAAGTCGATTGTTCAACCACATCTTGAATATGCTTCACCCATTTGGGCTCCAATGAGTTCAGCAGGTTTGCGAAAGGTCGAACAAGTCCAAAATTGTTTCACTATGAACAACACAAGAATGAGATAGCTCTCGTATTGCAAGAGACTAAAAAAGTTGGGACTGTACAATGTTCAAAGACGGTACGAAAGGTATCTGATACTGTACGTCTTCAAAAGTATCCATGAGCTTTGTCCCAACCCAGGATTTAGGGTCAATTATAATGACCATAGAGGCTTAATGGGCATTATGAGAGCACCTTCAAGCCCTCGAGAATCCAGGCTAGTTCGAATAATGATGTCCACTTTCTCTTCTTTCTCGGGCTTCTTCATTGTTTAATTTGCTTCCCTCTGATGTTTTTATGGAATACGTTTTTTGATCTTTTTGATCCAGTAGCATCTTTCAAGTCAGACTTGGACAATTGTTTAGATAGCATTCCAGATCAACCCTACATTCAAGGACTAGCTCGGTCTGCCAACTCAAATTCGTTGGTAGACCAAATATCATAAAAATATTGAAAGGTAATACATAGACGAATTATAACCTTTCATTTTAATAGTACTGGGGATTACATTCCGTGTAGCGTTTAGATAAGCCCGTGAAAAACCAAACCTAAAAAGGGAAAAAATATATTGTGACCACATATTTAGCAAAGAAATATTTTAATGAAACTCTAACCTGGTTTTGTTTCTAAAAAGAAAACATTTCAAGGTGGGGAACTTTATAAAATATGCGGCAAATCGATAACATTTCATTAGGCGGCCTACCTGATTAAGATTTACTTACTTCTTCAGAAAAGCGAACGTGTTGCCATTCTCCAAACGTTTTGGTTGGAGTAGCATGAAAAACGACAATCAATATTGGTTTTCTGAATTTCCAAATAACAATGAAATTCAATATCTAAGGCTCTTATCATCAAGAGCTTCCAAACTTGTATGTACCTGAATGACCAAAAACTGTGCATCTCAACCGGGGAATTCAAATAGCCTGCTCTTTTTCATTTTGACGGCTTATTTTTGGTATTGTCAATTATGATTTTGGTGATCTTCATGAGCAATGTGATCTCTTACAATTTCCAAGACGATGTAAGACTCCAAAGTTTGTGTGCAATATTTGAGCACAAAGGCAAGGTTTAGTATCGCCATCTGTGAATTTCAACATCCGTGCCGTGTAGGGTGGGATTGTGATGAAGGCTTACACCTCTCCACGACAACGTGAACTACGTCAAAAGCATGAGGATCCTGGTTGGAAAACGTGCAAAGAACCTTTTATTTTCAATTGCAAAATAACTTTTCAACGAAACTGCCACTAGTGGTAAGTTACTGCAGAGGTTTCACGGAAAATCACTTAAAAATTCTGATTCTTCTTTCCACAGACATTTTTATCTCGTAAATTAAGCAAATTAACCATAATCAGAAGGAGGCCTTACGCTCATAAGTTATTGATAAGACCATTATCAATAGGTTTTCGAGTTGTCACTACTGAATGTGAGAGGCCTAGTAGTAGAATGCACAACAACAGGGGTAGGCACTATCCATGGTGAACTTATCAAAACATTTTCTCAACATTGAAACACTGTCAGTCGCTTTTATGAGAATAATTTTCCCTGATTTCTGACCTCTAAGACATGAATCAATTTCAAATCAAGATCAAATTTAGGATAGCTTACCGAGATGAATAGGCACACGTTCCAGGTGGAATCGACCGAAATGAAGCGATTCGAAAACCCCGTAAAACACACTGTGTAACAGTGTGAAACACGCAATAAAATCAGGTCAGTTTTGTAACACACTGGCACATTTATTGAATTGAATTGATTAACTTGAATACCATAACAGACCATTTATTGCGAAGGGGAAATGGCTAGTAAACGTACAGCCAATTTAGGTTCCTATGTTTAGAGAGAGAAAAAAATGCATTAATTGGTCCTTAGTTTTCACGAACAAGATATTTTAAATGTAAAACCTACCTGACCCTGTGTGTAACGTACGGAGGAGCTTCCCGCTACCGGTTACCAGGGTCCGTCTAATGTATAAGAGGGTAACCCTTCTCATAGGCCTTCAATGGACAACCACGTCTAATTGTAAACCCGATGCTTCACCATCAACTCGACCTAAGGACTTCTGAATGTCTTAAGGCGTTATGTCTTTACGTTATAGACCCCAAGACCCCCCAAAATTGACTAGGGTTCTTCTCCGTACATTCAGTGGCCCACAGTTTCAACCAATTCGATTTCTCAGCGGTGGAACATACGGTCGTTTGAGTCATGCGCTAGCCATGCCCTAAGTGAAACCGGAGGAGAATATTTGTTTCAACCATTTACTTATTCTTTGTTGCCCGAGGGGTATAAATGCTTGAACTAGAAATCAATTGATCTTGACACCTCCAAAAGGATGACAAGGAACATCATCGAAAAGCGAGGGAGTTCCGCCGACGATAGTGGAACTTCGACTGTGGCATGGAACAATGATGCCGAGGATCCTGATGACCCAGTGATAAAAAAGAGCGGTGGTGCCTTCAAGCTCTTGCACAAACTAAGCTTGTTCTTCGTATGCTCCGGTGCGTTGGTTTATCTCTCTTATCTTTCCATTCATCGCTATGCCTTACGGGAGACAGCCACGGCGGACAAATATCTTCACATCTCGGAAGTTGCATTTCCAGAAATCACCTTGTGTCCGTCCAATCCGTACAAACTAGACATTTTGAAGCGCCATGGCATCCGTGAACTTCGCGACATTCAATTCAATGCCCAATGGATAAGCTCTATCCAACCTGATTTGGAGCCAACCGAATTCATGGACGCAGTCAACATTCCTTTAGACGAGATTTTTCACTCCGTCTCAGTGGACACGGAGAAGCCTCTAGCCAATCGGAGGACTCAATCGCTCTTGAATGGGACCCTCATCGGGGCGTGTCAACTAACTCCTATTTGGAAGATTCGAGACTATTACTTCAACGGAATTTGCTTCTCTCTCCAGTTACCTCGATGTCTCCTGAAATTGGGGATCCTGGAGATGAGTGTGCGGCTTCATCAGTCTACAGACGTGTTTATCCATCATCCTGACCAGTTCCTTTCGCCCAATAGTAGAAACCGGGTCAAGTTGCGGACCCCTGTAAGCCCCAGTCGGACGATGCATTTCAAGATTGCAGCCACGTACGAAATCGTGGAATTAGATTCAAGAACTGGCAAATGCTTCGACTATTCAGACTCGTCGTCAGTGGGCTTCGACCAATGCATGTATGACATCCTGTACGAGATGAGTCTGAACGAAGTGAATTGTACGGTACCGTGGTTACCAAAGAAGGATCGAATCTGCGTGGATGCAGAATCGCGTTCCAAGGCTTTCACAGTGTACCAAAACAATCGACGCAATCAATTTGGTTTTTGTGAGACTCCTTGTGCCTTTACCAATGTGTTTTTTGGACCACCAGTGGAAGAACTTGGCTACAGCTCAAATCAAGAGGGCGCCATTACCACGGGAGCCGAGTTGGTTATCTACTTCCGGAGGGATGTTAAGGTGACTTTGGAATACTTCCTGGTGTCTGGGATCTCGCTCATTGCTGAAATCGGAGGTTATGCCAGCTTGCTTCTCGGCTTTTCACTCTTCAACCTCACAGACCTGGCTGATTTCGTGTTTGCCAAAGTGAACCGGTTTTTTCGTGGTTGTAGCACAGCATCCATTGCAATTGAGCCTGCCTTACAAAACAATGCCCGCCATGCTTCCTCTGCTTTGCATTAGGTGATCGATTTCACGTCCGGCTCTGCACCTTGACCTTGGTCCGATTGGTTTTGTGTTCTTTGTGCGTCTTTGACGTTGGCCGCATGAGAATTGGACTTGAGATGGAAATTCAAGTGATGAGATCGTTTGAATTTGACGCCACAGATCTCACATTCAAAGGGCATTTCACCAGTGTGAATCCGTTCATGAACCACCAAGCCATTGTGCTTGAGGAACAACTTCGGGCAAAATGAGCATTGAAACTGGAATGATAAGTTAAAACAATGATTAGATGAGTATCGATCGACAGCCTTGACCAAAGTCATGACATGGACGCAAGTGGCCAACCTGTTTTTCCTGGCTTTGATGAATTTTCTGATGTTTGAGAAGGTTTCTTCGTCCTTTGAGGTCGATCTTGCAAATTGGGCACGACAAGGTACGGTCTTCAGGTTTGAGTTGATGTTGGTCGATCACGTGCGACGTCAAAGAAGACTTCCTTTTGAAGTGTCGGTCACATTTCACACATTGAAATGAACTCTTTTGATCAAGTGGAGAATGACGGGAAGATTCGTGGACTTTCAAATTGGCCTGGAATCAAATCAAATGCGTTTGTATACTTTCCACCCGTACAGTTCACAGGAATGCATCGTTCAAGTGGAATCATGTTTTTGTACCTTGGACACGAATTCGTCTCCGCATTGATGACACTGAAATGGTTTCCGTTGGTGAACATTGGCCATATGGGCTTTATGATTGCGCACTGATTGGCTGACATAATTGCAATCTTCCACCAAACACAAATATTGACGATTACTGACGGTTTTGGAAAGCGAATGATCACTCTTGAAGTGCATCCGCAGGTGATGATGCAAGTCTAAACCAGAATCACATTGAGTCTGGCAAATGTGACAAGTCACTAGCCTATTATTTTGGCCTTGATTGGCATGTTGAGCCTTCAAGTGGGCGATTAAGGGATGAAGACCCAGAAAAATCTGATTGCAAACCGGACATGGTTTATGAGCGAAACGTTGTGCCCCTTGAAAGCAATTGGTCCAATGAACATAGGTATCAGGTGGTACTTTGGAGATGGGAACCGCACCCACATGAATCCGGGTTGGACGGCGATGTTTAGGTGACGGTTTAGGAGACGATACTATGGTAAGAAGTCCACCCTGATGAGAATCCTCCTCGACGTCCACTTCAGCCTCATCAATGTAAGAAATTCTGACACTAGTTTTCGGGGACGATGGAGGAGCTTCCGCTTGGCATTCGTTATTGAATATATAATGCTCTGAAATTTTAGAAGCAAAAAAAAGAATACTAGAAATGATATCAAAATATACGAACTCTACGCAATGATGAATCGAGACCAATGGTTTTTTTCAAGTTTTTCATTGTTAATACGTATCGATAATAACACGATAATCTGGTGGATAATACTGTATGTACAGAGATGAGACAATGTTGTCCAAAATCGTTTGACTAGACTTCGTACAAAATTAGGTATTCCGAGATCGTGTTACGAGAGGCGCCGGAGTCATCCATTCGAGGATTGACTTGAGTATTTGTGGCTGTCACGTCTGACAAGGACAAAATCTTGGACAGGTCTTTGGTTTGTTCTGCCATCTTGAGTAAATGAACAGAAGTTTGAAGATGCTTTTTATAGTGGTGCTGCCGCAGGAAATCGCATCGACAAGTTTCACATCGGTAGGGGCGTTGCTGAGTATGAATGCGGATATGGAATCGCAAGTTTTGGGCACTGGAAAAACGTTTCTCACAACCTTCATGAGGGCAAACCAGAGTTTTAGGGAAATGCCGTCGTCGGTGTTGATACAAGACATTACGTTGTTTGAAGGCCTGTCCGCAAATATCGCACACTTTGTCCGGATCCTTGTGAATCATCATGTGACTTCGCTGTTGGTCCACGGTGCGGAAAGTCTTGTGGCAGTCCGAACATGGAAATCGTTTAATGTTCGTGTGAGTGAGCACATGGTCCCGGCTCAAGGCGTAGGTCTTGGAACGGTGCTCGCAATGGGGACATCGGAAAGCGGCCACGCCATGTGCTGATTCTACGTGGCGTTGAAATAGCTTGTACTGACGAAACACAATCTGGGATTGAGGACAATCAGGCCAATCACATCGTAATGCCAGCACACGTCGATGTCGTTGAGTAAAATGTGTCCGCATCCCTTTCTGAGAATCAAACACTTCTGAACATCGCGTACATGGATGGGTTGGGCGTATTCGTGAGGATCTTCGGTTAGCTGAACGTAAACAAATTAGCATTGGATGACCTGGCTAGGCCCAAGGGTGGTTCCACCCCCTCCGGGCCCTCCGGGGAAATGAAACAGATACTTACCAGACGAAATGGCTGGTTTCTCAGGCCAATCCGGAGGAGTAGCTGATCCGTCGGAGAGCGGGTGAGCAGCAATTTTCGACACGGACAGCGGTCGACATTGGAGCATTTGAGTGAGACGCTTGAGCGCATGAATCCGATCCAGGGGTAAGGGTAGGGTTTGTCCTACGTACAAGAGTTCCAACAGGGTCTCCATATCAGCCAGCGTTACATCTGGGAGGATGAGGACCCGAGGGGTGTCGGAAGCCGACCAGGCCAGATCCTCACTCGGAAATCGAGCCAACCAATTGGGCGAGATTAAGGCCAGAACCAAAAAATCGCAAGCCACCTGTCCATCTTGCAAGACCAGAATAGTGTCAGTGGTGACATCTGATCTACCCGTCGGCTCATCGGCGGGTTTCCTAGGCGGAGAGCAAGTCTGGATGGGATTCAGGGGCGGCTGACACCATGATTCGCCGTGCAGAGGCTCGCTTGGATTGGCTCTTATGGATTGGCCAACGCTCTCATAACGAACGTCCCATCCAACGCTCCAAGGGTGTACGACGCTAACTCACTCACCATCCAACAAGCAATGGTTCTCCCGTGGGCCAACCAAACGGACCCACAGTGTCACCAAACCATCTGGCGTGGGGGGCTTCATCCTGTCGGCTTACAGGGTCCTGTCAAATCCAAGGGAACCAAAGCATTCCGATATGAATGAGGATCACTGCCATGTGACAGGTGACGGACGATAGGTTCGCCCCGGTTGGCTGGAATAGGCAGGCGGACGGATCGACGGACACGCCAGAGAGGACACGCCAGAGAGGACGCACGGGTCCTTCGACCTTAACCCGGGACTGAAATGCCGACCACGACCTTCATACTGGATGTCCATCACCCTGAATGCTATATCTCCTGTCTACACAAACCAACTTCACCGGACACAAAAAGCAAAGAAAGAGACGCTCAGCTCCTAAAATCATTCCGAAGATGGATGTCGCTCCTGCACGATTTTGGCTGGAAACGATCAACGGATGAACCGGATGAACCAAGAAACGTTGCTATCATGGATGAACGACTTGTTTCTGTAACACATGTCAACTTATCAGGCTTTACGCCACATGGCTTGTAAGTGGCATCAGCAATCGGTTGTTTGGATTACCGGGTCTTGAGTAAAATTGACGATCAAATCGGACCTTGGTTTGACCAATGATCCTTGACGTACATACTTCCCCCGAAGTTCTTGGACTTGAAACCCGTCACTGTTGGCGCTCTGAGGGCGAGCCATGAGAGTCATGAACAGACTACCGCGCTGCTCTTGGGCCCGATCTTTCTCTCAAGGACCTGCTGCGGCTCGTCCTGTGACTTTGGATTATTTCAAGTGGTTTCTGCCCGTTCAAACGCGGTTCAAGGTGATATTTTCAACCTCTAGGATGCATTCATTCATTCCCTCGATCGGATGAGGGTGACCTGGGGGTGGACATGTTAGGGTCTGTCTTTCTTGTGTCTAATTTCTGTCGTTAATGAATGCCATTAGGACAATGACTCTTACGGACACATGAATAATGCGGTCTACCACGCCATTAGCGACAGCTTGGTGAACGTCTTTTTAACCCGTCAGGCCGGATGCAGCTTGGACAACTCGGATGAAACCGCACGTTTCATGGTAGGTCCAACCTAACTTCCGCCAGGAATTCTCCCCCCCCCTAACCTAACTCTAGTGAATCCTCGGCATCGCAGGTCAAAACCCTATGTACATATTACCAACCTATTTCGTTTCCCAATGTCTACTTGGGCGGATTGGCCATCACGAAGCTGGGTCAGTCGAGCGTGGACTATGAGATGGGATTATTCGCCTTGAACAGCGACCAATTTCACACGCAAAACTTCAACCTGGTCCATGGGAACTTCTTGGCGGATCTTGGCCACGTGGATTTGGACGAAAAGTCGCGGTGTTTGGGCCAATTTACCCATGTTTTCGTGGACCCCAAACGCGGATTTAGACCCACCCCGATTCCTAGCCCAGTCAAAGTGATTTTGCAAAAACTCTGCACTTCAACGGTTGTCCCACCCTAACGCCTTCAGGGCGGGTAGAACGATGATCCCTGACACCAGGGACTAACTAACGTCTGTCCATGACCATCCACTTTATCGCCCAAATAAATTAAATCTGCTCAAGTCAGCCCTAGAACGTACTTGCTAAGGCTTCGACTTCCCGCTCTCGGAATCTCGGAAGAGGCAGGACAGCGCCAAACAACAACGAACGGCTCCAAATGGAAGCTGACACTGCTGAGTGAAGTTGGCCATGTGGTTGGTGGGATTTTCGTACCCACGTCTAGAATGAAGGGAAATGTGAGCGAATAGCGATTGGAACATCGAGCCTTAGAATTCGTGACGCGGTCATTGGCATCCATCAATTATAGGTAGCCATTCGGCTAATCTGAAACTGTAGGCACATTCAAATCCGGTGCCGATCCCGTCATCAAAATGAGCGATGCCAATCGGAAGCGCAAATCCAGAGACAAACAATTTTATATCCAACAAGCCAAGCGCAACAAGTTAGCCAAGTTCAGTTTGGTTCCGGGTATCAAAGGGTTCCTGTTGTTCTGCAACAAACACGAAAAAGAAGCCATACGAGAAGGATACCGAATCCTCAATGAGTTTGCCGACAAACGCACCCAAGTCCTCGAAGAGAGCCTCAAAGAGGTCAAACAAGAGCATCAGTTGTCAGCACAGTCTCAAGATTCCCAATCTGATGAAGAGATTGACGTGGATCAGGCCATGGATGAGGAACGCCAGGCCCTGGCCCGCGAGCGACAGTTGCCCTCGGAGGAGAAACGCTTTCAAGTGGTGGAGAGCGGAGCCCAAAATGTTCTGTTCATTCGCACCACTTGGGAGGATCCCGTTCAATTGGCCATGGATGTCATGAACGCCATTCTCGAGTCGGGTGAGCAAAGAACCAGGTATCTGTTGCGGCTTCTCCCCGTCGAGGCCACGTGCAAGAGTCAAGAGACGGCTATCGAGAAGGCCATTCAGACCATCCTTCCGCGATGGTTTAAGGGCAAATCAGAGGTCAGCTACGCAGTTCAATTCAAATGTCGACTCAATAGCAACTTGAACAAAGATCACATCACCCGGATGATCGGTCGTCTGGTTCGCCAAGTCAATGACGCAGCCAAAGTGGACTTTAAGAAACCCAACTTGACCGTCATGGTCGAAGTGATGAAAGGCAATTGTTGCATAGGTGTCTTGCCCAATTACGCTCACTACCGCAAGTATAACTTGATTGAATTGGCCTCGCCATCGCCCGGATCAAACAAGGCAGACGTAGATTCTCAGAAAAACGGAGACGAGCCAGCAGCAACCGTGACATCTTCCGAACATGCCAAAGTCAAATCGGAAGCCGAAGAACCCGAGTTGAATAAGAGTGATGAAGTTACTGAGAGTTATAATCCCCTAAGAAAAGGTGAAAGCGTGAAAGAAGAGTCTCAAAGTATTGGTCAATCTCCCGACTCCAGTGAAGATGTCACAATTATTACGAATGCCGACAACCCGCATCCTAGGTCTAATGATGGATCCGATGTAGATTCAAGAAAGGCATTATTAGGAGCACCCCTTACGGATCCAGTTCTCAAACAATCCTCGAATTCGAACGATCACGGTTCTGTCCAGCCCGAAGTAATGCCGTAATTCAGGATGCCGTGTGAACCTTTCATGAGGTTGTGTTCTGTGTTCCTTATTTCTAGACTCCAAGGTTCAATACTAATGTAAGTTTCTTCCTCGAAAACTCGAGTGCAAATTCTTCGTTTTTAAAGTGTTATTAGTTCTTGAATGATTTACATGACAAAGGCTTTCTCAGCTTCGGTGAATGAATAGATCTCTTTTGTCCGGGGACAGACAATTCGGCCATCGTTGCCCATGGACATGCTTGAGAGAGCATCTTCGCCGTAGACGTACCCATTGGGCAGCATCATGGGCTGATTGTTCTCGTTCAAAGGTTTGCCCGTAATGTAACAAATTAGCTTGGATTGGGAGCAATGAGCGAAAGGTAGATGTTCAGCCAGGCCATTCAATGGCACTTGACACACAGGACATTCGAAGTTGCGATCTGAATAGCATTTCTGAGTCTTCAAGGCTGACAAACCGGCCTGTAGGGCCACGGAGAAGACCGATTGATTCGAGAGCTGAAATAATCGGTAGTTTTCGGCTCGAAATTGCTCTATGAGCTCTTGCCAACGGCTTTCTTTGAACATGTCACAATAGGGTTGAATCCGGGTACCAGGGGGAAAAGCCAATAAGGCCATGCCTTGTTGGACCGTGGCCATCTGTTCGTGCTCGGTGGTGCTCAAAAACCTTCGGGCGTGCTTCACTGCGTCCATTTTACGGTTCTGTTTCACCATTTCAATAAACTCTTGCAAGCGAACGTTGAACTCGAGGGTGGACTTCATTTTCCGCATTTTCGATTTGTTGTCGTGGCACCAATTGAGACATTGGCTGGTATCCTTCTTGAGCAGTGCCTCCTCGACTTCCTTGGCCACTAAGAACAGATTGATATTGGTCAGATCTTCAATTTTTGCCACCTGAGCTAATTTGATGGCAGAGTTATAGAATCCGGATCGGAGGAAATGCTCCACCAACATGCGATCCACCCTGGTCTTTTGCCAGGCTCGCAAGGCCGGCGTTTCATCGTGCTCCGGGACACACCCACCCTGCAAGACGCAACTGGGGCATGAGCGAATCAACATCTAAATCACCGGCTAAGTCCGAGCGAGCTGCTTACCTTCAAGTAGGTGAGGCGCTGTTTGAGGTTCTCCATAACGGCTACCTCGGATTGGACGGCCTCATCGGCCTTGGACTGGAATTGCTCCATCTTTTCGACGAGCACATCGAGGCTGGTGGCCAAATCGCTGAGGTTTTCAGGCGAGTGAAGATTCCTCTCCAAGGTGTTCCTGGCCGTGGTCACGTGGGACATTTCTCGCTCGATGGTCTTCTGGGCACTGCGGAAACGCTTGTTCAGCATTTCGTAAGGCACTTTGAGAGTGGGATGCTCCAACGAGCGTAGGTCGGACATTTTGAGCTTCGTGAGCTCTTTCCTCCGTTCAAGCGAATTGACACTTGATGGCGGCTTTTCGAGAAAATAGATGCCGTCCAATGCTGAAATTCTTCAGCTGAAACAACAACGCGGTGTACTACTGACACTACTGACACCTAGTACACTGCATGCACGCAGCCAATTAATAAAACAAAGGAGGGTCCCGGAGGGTCCCGGAGGGTCCTCATTCAGCTGTCCAGTTTGGAGATGACCTTTGGCCGTGAGTCTTTGTTCGGCTCTGTCACTCTATGGTGACTCTATGACTCTGCTGTGGCCGGTCCACGTCAACTTTCCCAACGTAAAGTTTCAGTAGCCAAATCTGACTTCGACGTCAGCTGGGCTGGGCTGTTCGTCAGTGTTGCCACTTTGACTATTTATTTACGTCTGGCCGAAGCTTCAGAGATAACTATACCTAGACACCGGACTTTGGATAGTACCTAACATTAATATTATATGAAGAAATCTATTGTTTTTAACCTAACCTTGCCTAACCCAACCTGACCTAACCTTGCAGTTGCAAGGGCTGGGGGCGTTTAGGCAGTGGTGACCGAGTAACACGCAATAGCCAAAGTGGCTACACTGACGTCATTCGGTTGCCACTAAGGTGTGTACTTTTTTTCTCGTACCAGATCTGCCATTGAGCGCAAGATACGAATAAAACAACGCAACCTCAAATTTCTCCGAAATACCTCTGACTTGAAAGCGCAACGTCCACCCTCAGCATGAGGGCCAAGCTAAATTTGAATTCAAAATGGCAAAATGTGCACAGTATATTTCAACTTTCAATACCATTCAATTCTAAGTACATGATTTTGAATGCCCTTTCAAGCACATGGCCTGCTCTTGGTTAGGGTGAGGGTGAGCCACTTTTCGAAATGTAGTAATGAACTATGGAACTTAGTTCTCTAGAGTTTTTAACACCGTTGAATTCTAAGTATATGGACTATGAATGCCCTTTCAATCATATCACTATTTGTTAGAGTGACTGTGAGTCACTTTCCGAAATGTAGAAATGAACAATCAAAGTTAATTCGCCTCAGAAAAAGGTGAAAATTTGGTCTCAAATTTGACTTATTTAATGTATTTGACAAGATCTTGTGATTCTGTGATATTGTTATATGTGATATGCTAATTTGAATGGTTGGGGGGGGAATTTGTAATATTCCCTCACTGTTTCAGTACCCATCTCTAGAATGCTGTGAATCAATAGAAATTGCCAAAATAATTGCTTGGGGGCAAAAAGGTATCTTTTGAGTTGCGAAATCAAGAGGGAAGGATCACTTAATTTACCTTGGCAGCTTTTCAATACCAAGGCGAGGAAAATAGAAGTTGTGTTTATTCATTGCTTTATTACGACCATTAGCAGATCTGGTACGAGAAAAAAAAGGCTAGACTGGGCTGTCCTAAAAGCGAGTCACGACTAAACCTCCACCCGATTTCATCGTACCTCTAGCGAAAGAAATTCGAACCTTCTACAGGTTGCGTGATTATGACTTGGATAGAAGACAAACCATGAGCTAGATTAGCGCCACCAATTTGGGATATTCTTGCGCTATTAAAGCGCTCACAGAGAATATTCAATTTTTTGTACTTTTTTACATAACTTGGACACTTCTTACTTTTCACAGGCAACTTAGGGTAACAAAGGAGAAGATGACCAATATCAACTCAAAGTGATATTTCTTTCCAGACAAGAAACATACTTTTTACCTCTAACATGCCAACACCAAAACTAAAATATCAAAATGCTTATTGAGTTTTCCAATGGCTCCAATGAGGCAAGCGCATCTTTCATCAGTACAAGATGCAAAAAATGGGAAGGAGTAAATATTTGGACAATGGTTGGGGTCCTGAAAAATAGCTGGTTTGTCTTTGAACAAAATTTACACGCAAGAACAAACTAGAAAATATATCAAGTCAGATCATAAGCGACCAATGTCCTCTCTGTTTTTTTCACGACTCTTTAGGATTGGATGGATCTTAAAAAATCTTGGGCTAAAGTCTCAAAATTCCCCACAGACTTAGGGTTTTTACGTTTTAGGATCTTTTGTTGAAAATATCTGCAGAGGTTTCTTAGAGTTGTTTTTGCTCTTTTTCGCAGAAATCTGAAGTAATAGAGATTAGAGATCTGTGTTTACTAGAAACGGTAGGGGCCAAACCTTTTTTTTAGACAAGTTTTGAGTATTTGTTCGTCATCTTTTTACAAGCTTGACTGCTTCCAATAATTATGGCAGGCCTTTGGGTCAAAACTCCAGTTTTTGTCTTCATCATCTCCCTTGGTATGTAAAACGATGAGAAAAACCATTATTTACTTGCGTTTTAACTCTACAATGTCTAGACATTTTCCAGCATTTGTTTCATTGTCAATCTCACTTTCTAAGTCCACATCAACCCCATCAGTCAAGCAAGGTTTTTTCCAGTGCTGACCATCTGGTAACCCGGTCATTGGTGGGAAGTGAGATAAAATTGCTAATAGGCCAGTGAAGCAAGCAAAACATTTTTGCTTTTTTTTTTTATTTGATTACATTTGGCTTCAAGCCTTTTTTGTTTCCCGTTATTACATTTTGCTGCCGCTTAAGATGTGACGAGATCGGCATAATGAACTTTTCTGTGTTGATTACAGGGCTGGCCGGGGATCAAAGGGTTTCCGTCTTTGTTTGCCATGTGTACCCGCTGTAGATGACGATTCATTTGCAACTCTCCACAAAGGCTTTCCACAGAGAGAGCAAAGAAAAGGTCGCTCGCCTAAAATTGAAATTGGGTTACTAATGGTGACTGTTAGGCAAACAATTGTGAAGTTTTGATAGACATACCTGTATGAGAACGTGAATGTACTGTCAGCCTCATGTTCTGGGTGAAAGACTTGCCACAAATATCACATGAAAATGGGCGTTTGCCAGTATGGATCAACTGAAAGAAGGGATGAAAGTTAGAATCTCAAAGTTGCGTGATCATTCGGAGGCTACAATACCTGGTGACGGTTATAGGCTGTCTTACCGTCAGGGTACTTCCACATAAACTACAAAGATATTTTTTCTTGTTCCTTATTTGCTCCTGCTCCTTTCGGCTGGAGGGTGGATAAGAGAAACCCGTTGTCCTGTCATTTGTTTTTGATTTCATGTTCTTAAGCAGGATTGGCTGCTTCAAAGTTTGCTCTTTTTCGGTTTCGCCGCTCTTCAGGTTCATCATGTTCCTCCCGATCCTCTCCATTCCATCTTTCATGGTCCTCTCATGTTCACCACCTCGCCGTCTTCGTCGTTCGTCGTCGTCCTCTTCCTCGACTTCCGGATCCTCTTCTTGAAGGATCAATTCAGGCATAATCATACTGGCTGTAGGCGGAACCCAATCCTCGTCCTCTCCGTTGTCCTCATCTACCTCATTTGGAGTCTCCCTCGCCGCCCTGGGGTTGAGCCTTTGGCCCAAATCACAATCGCAAAGATGGCTAGACATAGACGGGTTTGTACTGGACTCCAAGTCGTCCAAGAGGGGAACGGCTCGATGACACTTTGGAACATTTGACTTGGTGATGCCCGACATTTTTCGCATGGGCCACGGGCGTGATCTGGTCGGGACCATTTCGTCCACATGTGGCGCAGAACCACGGGCAAGTCTTCTCGGTCCGGTAGAGCCTTGAGAACTTCTTTTGAACTTTCAGGAGAGATAAATTTGGTATTGGTCCACCAGGCGTTGGAATCCCTCCCATGAGGAAGAATCATTGACGTCAATGAAGCGGTATACATGTATTTCAAAAGTGTCTTGACCTCTTCGGCGAGGCCTCGATCTTGAGAATATCTGTTCCTGAGATATTGCTTCGCCATAACTCCGAAAAGGCCGCAATCACTACTTTGTGGGTGAGAAAGCTTTGATTGGTGGGGCAATGACGTGAGGGTTAGGTCACAGAGATCCTCGCTTTTGAAGGCATTGAAGCACATATCTCTCAAATGCAACGCGTGCTCCACTCTTTCCCAATTGGATTCCAACCTTGATCCAAACATGGTACGGTGACAATTCGTCGATGGCGTAGCCACAAAAAAGTTTAGCTGGATTGTTTAGACGAGTGAAGCACCTCGTGCCTTGGCGGATTGGCAAGTGCAACAAAACAGCTGGCTACGCCTTTGAGTCGCTCTGACAACCCAACCTTAGAAGCCAACATTGGAACTTGGAGATGGATGAATAATAAGAGTTCCCAGCAACTGAATCTTAGGGCGAAGTGTGAAAATTGTTGTAAGGTTATCTATTTCTACATCTTGATATTCTAGGAAGGTTGCTTGGTTCGGAAGGTTCCTTGTTCGCAAGCATGATCTTTGGCATTTTACACCCGTCCAGGGAGGTACGAGTATGTGAAGTTCGGTGGCATCTGTTAGTTCGATTGCTAAAGTTCAAAGTGCTTCTTTGTCCAGTTAAACAGGAGATAACATCAGACCAGAAACCGTGGTTCACCGATACATGACTTTTGCGAATAGATTAGGGCCTAAAGGGCGCGAGAGAGGAAGTGAAGAAGAGCCATTTTGATGTCTTTCTACATTTACTTTTTTGGCCGGGAAGACTCGAGCAGTGGGATCAGTTTCTTTGAATGGAATAAGGGCCGGATTGTGGGTGCAGGGTTACGATCTACTAGGTTGATTTCAAGACTAGTAATGAATTGGATGACTTCAATCTCAGCAAACAGAGCCCAAGGCTAGTTCTCGCTGGTGTTTTGTCCACTTTGGAGTAGTCCTGGGTGGTGGCGTGACGTCACACCAGAGCTCTGCAAGACTGTAACGTGTACGACGACAAACGGCGACTGATATGGATAATGGATGTGAGCACTAGAGATGGCAACTGAGTAGAAAAGAGAGGCTGGGAGGAGCCTTTCGTATTGGTATTGTGGTGATTCACTTGATGAAGTGAAGTGAGATAGGGAAAGTCGGGGAATCTCAGCAATCCTAGGCAGTGCAAGCATCCAAAGTCAAAGGCCTAGTCATGACCTTTTCGACCCCACCAAGTGAGCACAAGCATGGCCGCTTTAAGTGGATGGATCTCTTGGAGAAAGAGTTCGAAAATTTTTGTGAGCATGGACGAGTTGTTCAAGTCTGTGACGGAAGAATATGAATCATTATGATCTATACGAAGCCAATCGGAAGTCCTGGCCAATATGGGATCATGCTTCGTCCAAGTTCTACACAAAGCACAAACATTATTCAACAAAATGCCAAACACGAAGCTGAACTCATTCATCTACGAGAGGAATTGGCCGAATCCAAAGCCACCTTGGCCAAAGTGGAGTCCGAAAAGAAGTACCTGGTGTGCAAGCTTCAATCATCCTTACTGGAAAACCAGAAGCTAAAGCTCAAACATGTCGAAGGACCCGAGATGCATCGGGCGAGAAAAGATGTGTGCAGATATCCAACTCAAACTAGCCACGAAATGGCCATCATTCAGCGTGTGGATTGGAACGCCAAGAAGATGGAGGAGAGGGCCAAGAATCTGGAAGAGGAGAATATCCGACTCCGAAAGAGTCAGGTAGAGCTTGAGAGCGAGTTGGTTGGTGCCCGTCTAGGACTCCAGATACTTGGACAAGGAACTAGCCGGTAGAATTCAGCAGATCCAAATTTTGCTAGCCAATGAACAAGTCAGGAGCACAAGCAGAAGGTTTGGAACCAAATTGAGACCGAAATGCATCTCCAGCGATCCAAGACAATCTCGAACATGTGCTACGCCAAGCAGCGTATCAAGGATTCTTCTCGAGCTCATGATCCGCATGAAAATGACCAAAAAATCATTCACTGACCCGAAAAGCCGCATCAAGCAAGTGCACATTCACAAGAACGATTCCGAAGAGTTGGTATGGCCATTTTGGTGGCAAAGAGCACGGTTTACCCATCATGATATCCGAGGTGTTTTTCTCACACTGCTGTGGGCCGTTGCCAGAAGATTTCAGCGGGTGATGTGATTCTGGCGTGAATGGCGACAGCTTCCAAAGCTTGGCCACCGAGGCGGTCAAGTATCTCTCGGCGCTTCGAGGAGCCATCAAATTGGACTTGGAGCATCGAGTGGATGATAACATTGAAGAGTGTGTGTGATATGACAAGCAGGTATTACGAAATCTTTGGCGATGTTCAGGATTCCAATGTGGATTATCCGGCTGTGCCGCGGATGTCGTTGTCGCGCCCTGGACAAGCAAAGACACACGGCCGCGATCGGCTTCAATCGATTCGAGAGCCTCAACCAACTCCGTGAGAGAGTTGCCCCAAGTCCATTCCAGCCCCAAAAAATCTGCCTTAAATGGGAAAGTGTCTTCAATCTAATTGGCCAAGGACAGCCTTTATTTTGAATCCAAGTTTTGTGATCATATTTTTTTTCCGAGCGTTTGTTATCATTATTAACCGTTTACATTTGTTGCACCAAAAATGGAAGAAATTTCATTGATCAAATTGTGCTATGTGTAAATCAGGTTTATTATTAATCTCTTGTTCACGTTCAAACTCGACCTTTTCGCGAGACTTCTTTTACTAGGGTGAATATTCGCACTGCACTCAGTCGGTCAAGATACGGGTTATTTATTTGAAGGCTTGAAATTTAGTCCGTGATTATTTTAGTTAGTCAACGATGCTCATGTGTGATTGAAGGATCATCCATCCACCAGATCTGGGTTAGGTTCTTTGGATGGTGTGTCAGGTGTGTCAGAACTCGGGTCACCATCGTAGTATCCACTCGAAGTGGAGAAGCAAATTTGACCTCGCTCTTCTTCTCCTTTCATGAGGCAGTCAAATGAGGGATTGAAATTTTTCTGTGGATTGTTGTTCGGCTTCTTGTAGAATCCAGGGCTTGAAAGGTTCCGTTGGAGGCTCTCTATAGTGAATGCGATCGTCATCGTCCGTCATTGATGATTGGGAGGGAGCCCGAAATCTCCGTTGAGAGGAGGGCTGGCTGGAGTAGATTTGGACCCTGACCATAAGACCAACTGCAATCATTGAGACAATCGTCATGAATTGCGATGGAAACTGGATGCTATATTATTATATATCATCATCATTTTTATTGTATTACTTGATTCCTTCCGTCTTCTTTGAATTGAACTCGAGGCTCCAATTCTAGCCGCTCCATCTCAAACGAGGTTTTTCGATTACGAACTTGAGCCTCAGCCGAGCTGATGCTTGTCTCCTGATTCTCATCATTTCTTGACGCTTGGTATGTTCTTGTTGAAGAAGTAATACACCTCAGGTTGAATGTTGACGCCGATCAAAATCATGCTCGAATCCCTCTCCACTCTGATCGTCAGCAAAAGTCTCATCTTGATATGGGTTGTGCGTGTCCGTTGCAAGCTCCTCCAAATTTTCCGCCACGGGATATTTGTCTTCTAGAACTGGAAATTTCCTGGGGAACTGGATTGAAAATGACAAGTCTCATTAAGTACGGTGACTGTTATGCATAAACATTGAGCTCACCGATGATGAGCCTTGGCTCTCAACTTGGCCATTGATTATCGTCGTGGTGGGAGGATGTCCTACGCCGCCGAGTATGAATAGCTGTGAGATGAAGACGGATTGCATTTGAGTCTCCTCCTCCATTAGGAAACGTCCATCGTCCGTACGTATTCTTTTGAACAGTCACGGGTGATGGGGGCAATATCCGAACACCGCCCTTGAACCTTCCTCTTCCCTCTTGCCGCCGGACCTCCTCTTTGCGAACGATTTGCTCTTGTTGCATGGCAATCATCTTGGCTTCTCCTTGACGGGGTTGAACTCGACAGTGTTGGTTTAAGTGGTCACGGAAGAGACTTCGCTCTCGTGGTGGGTGAGAAAACTGAGGGAAGAGAGAACATGATCTTGGTCTTGGGAGGCAAGCTTGGAGGCGAGTCTCGAGATGAAGAGCTGTGATGAAATGAGATTCTTGAGCACTAGAAGAGGAGGTGATTGCGTTGTCGGTCCGCAACTGGGACATGAACTGGTTGGTGAAGTCCTCCGCCATGCTTGCGCCCCTGGACGTTCGCATTTAAGCGCTCCCCCATTCATCGCGTGGATGGTCGCCACGTCTAGGAGTATTTTGCATCACTTGCCTCCTGGCTTGGACCTGTTCTTGCAAATAGGTTGGCCCGTCGGTCTCTTGTTCCGAGCTTGAGCCTTTATTTGCCGACGCGATCGCTCCTGATCTCGTTTACATCCACTCTCCATCCCATGTTTCGTAACATCTCGTACAGTTTTTGAATGGTCTCGTCCGACTCCCAATAAGGAGGTCCGTGGGGTCCGTCGACCTCTGGTGAGGTGCATTAGCAGGGGAAGTCCATGGTACTGTCATGTACTCCATGAAAGCGGAATCCCGCCCGTGCGGGTCAAGGGGTTTTTCCAAATGGGCAGGATTCTACCGTGTCGTCGCAACGGTACCCCGATGATTTGATGTCGCCCGGAGTAAAATTGGAGGCCGAGGCGCAGGCCACCCGTTCCAGAGGGTCGCTTTTGAATACCTTGAAAGCACTCTGGGGTAAACGATAGGGGGTCAGGCCCATTTTTGACAGAGGAGTGGGTTCATAATCTGGCAGACTGGCCAAGTATTCCATAGCTCGCGGTAGGGCGTGCTGGAGGCATTCTTGGTCTGTTGGCTACATCTTCTGGCTGAGTTCCGGTTCTTGGTATCCAAACACAGGGCTTGAGTCGCTGGTCCTCCATTTTCCATGAGAGTCGGGTTACCGGTCAAACCACTTCTCGGGAAGGTACAAGTCTTCCACACCACCTTCGCCCGGTCCCAATGATGAATTCCGCTCACACCAGGCTTCACCCAAAGGATTGACAGCCTGACACGTGTAGATTCCCGAATCATTTCACATAATCCTATGGAATACCACTGTAACGGATATGGTCGATCTGCTTGACCTCGATCCTTCGCTCGGGTACATATCTGTTGGGAAACCATTGTAATTTTCGGTGTGCGACCTGGCTCGTCACAATTTCATCCTCCTTATACCAAGTGACCTCGGGGAGAGGCCAGCCACCACTCCCACTTCTGCCACCAATCTAGCACCTGAAGATGTCTCCGTGTCTACCAGGCGCTTCCAGAACACAGGTGGGAATGGTTTTTCCGCACTATTAGATCACAGTTCGAGATGTCATGTCCCAAACGTTTTGCGCCACAGCGTGTACTTGCCCATGTGATGTTCCGTGCATAGCGAATGATGAAGGTGGACATTTTTTCTGGAGTGGTGAATCTCCACATCCTCCCAGCCTCGTTCCCCAGGAACCACTTCTTCGTGCGTCGAAATACCAACTAAAGATTGGCTGAGGTGAGAATCAAACAATGCCTTCAAAAAAGACTCGAGCTCCTTCTTCAACGGCATTGCCTTCGATTTTGGTGACGAAGCGGGGAATACAGGGAGCCTTGGGGCCAATTTTCAGCGAGTCTTTTGGACGCTTTTCGGGAAGTAGTCCTTCCTGTACTCCGTTGGGTACATTTCCTTTTGGATGTATGCATCCCGCATTGGTTTGTAGTAATCCATATTGTCTAGTATGTCTCAGAGTCCAAGAAAACGGCACGGGTTCAAAACTCACCCAGTCGATTGATTTGAATAACACATAACTATTAGGCCTGATGACCCGACATCAGTCACAACCTCGATTTCGAATGAGGAACACACATTGAAGGAACTTGCACTCCCTACACTCGCTGTTCTTTCTCAAGTGCTTATACTTGATCCGTCGTTCGGCCAATTCCAAAGATGAATCAGGATGTTTGATCACAATGACAGACAGAGTTCGCCCAGTTGGGTCGGTCAGAATATGTCCAAACGAACATCCGCCAACTAAATAACGAATGATCTCACGTTCTTTTTACCACTCTGACTTCCTTTCGAGGTGAACGATGACGATCCTTGAAGATCTTGGCCGACTTAATCCTGATTTTAGCCGTCATGCAGGAGCGGAGAGAAACGACGATTTGACGATTGTGTTGGAGGTAAGTGAAATACCTGCTCAGGACGGACTCAGGTCTACTTCAATAGGTGGGTGGAGGGAAGTTTTGTTAGCTTGAACTCCTTTCTTTGAGCTCGAAATGCATGCTTTCTCTCCCTATTCTTGGGCACAAGCTCTTTTCGAATTCAGTTATGAGGTAGTACGCTCTACGCTACAGTTGGAGCCCCCCCCCCAAAAAAAAAAAATTGAATGAACTCAAAAACAGGTTTGGGCCCAAAGTTGTCCGACATCCGTTGGCCTTTTTTAGCACGATTACAAAGTAGATTACCGTAGAGTGGCTATTAAAATAGAAAAAGCTGCTTCTTTCCAATATTTGCAAAAACGCATAGCCCAATTCTCATTTTGATAGCCCTTGACCCAAAAACACATGGACTGACATGTTTTATAGTTTTAGTTAATTCTTGAATTCGGTCCATGACTGAACAGATAAGGGGTCTTTCAGTCCATTCTAATATTATTGCCTTTGTTCGGCCAAGGAGTGCTTGCCCTTCAAGACTTCCTAACCCCTGGCTGCTCTTTGCCCAAACGGAATTTACGCTCTCTAGTCCTGCCATATACTCGGACAGTACTTGCTTTGTACGAGAGAAATGAATGTGGAATCGTTTGGTTTCTCCAATTCATTTCCTTAAATCGTTTTCAATTACTTGTATTAATTGTCTCAACTGACTTTGAGCTTTGCCATATTGATGATGGAAATTGGTAGACTGTTTGCATTAACGTGACAGGATATGAATTTGTTTGCACTTAACCTTACAGCTAAAGAAAAGGGCACACACATTGTATTTTGATAAGTAATTTTTTTGATCAACATGGAATTTCTGATGGCGAGGGGAGTGTGTGTTCAAAGCGATTCAATTGAAAAAGAGAATAAAAGTCTCGTGAACAAATTAACGTATACATTTGGCTTGAATGTTATTGGTGCTCCTCATGGGGGGTTGTAATCTTACAATGTGGTGTTATCGATTGCAATGGGACACTTCGATTCAGTGGATGCGAGTAACTGGAGGCCTACTATTTGTTATTAAAGCAACGTATTGTGCACACGGTACGCTGCAGCCCAGATTCTGTCAAGAGTTAGGCTTAAAAAGCGAGAGAAATGGAAGCCCAAAATGAAGTGATTTTGGTGCCCAATCGCATCTTAACCGATCAGGAGTTTCCACTGGAACGACCACAAAGAAAAGGCCTCTTGGGCTTGAAGTCAGTGTTCCCTCTGACTTTCTGTGTTTCTCTCTGTGCATGGGGCTGAATCGCTTTTAGCATTCAATTGACTACTGTCGCCTCTAAGCGGCTGGGTTTTGTTGCCTAGGATTACCCCGAGATCTCTGCCACAATTTGAAGTAAAATGTGGATGGATAGCCCATGATGTTGTCGGCATCGTTTCGAGGGGTTGTTTGAGATTTGGAAACGAGATCAAGGTCCAATCCTTTTTAGCATTGGATCAGTTTTACTCAAAGAACTGGGATTCAGCCATGTCGATGGTGCACAATGGCATGGAAGTGGAAACCCAGAGCATCTTGACGGGCATATTGGCTTATGACCAAGCATCACAAGACAAAGCTCTTTCGAATGGCTATTCAAACCTGCAGATATGTTTCGTTGACCACTTGCGGTTGGATTTTGGGACCAATCCGGCTGCCAGCATGGCTACTGCTCTGATTGCTTGACTACTATTGTGTGGGAAAAATTGAAAATGGAGCAATGAGCTCAGATTCCATTGTCCGTTTCCGAATTCGCACGCATAATCATGGAAAACCCAGGTTGTGAAATAAATAACGCCTTCTTCATTGTATGAGGCGATGATGACAAATGTTTGAACTATGTTATCTTCGCACGATTAGTGGAACAACTTGCTGTCCCCGGTCAATTGTCAGTACCTGCCGAATCTTGAGGACCATGTGGACAGTGTCCCGGACTGCGGGTTGTTTTCTGCCTCCACGATGTGGAAAAGCGTTCCACGGCCAATAGTATTCGCGAAAAAGGGACAAAGAACAAGCGAAACGTTGTTACCAACAATGTCGGACCACAGTCGTTTCAAAGAATGCCTTCAGAAAAAGGTCGGGGCTACAATACCTGGTGACGGTTATAGGCTGTCTTACCCGTCAGGGTACTTCCACATAAACTACAAAGATATTTTTTCTTGTTCCTTATTTGCTCCTGCTCCTTTCGGCTGGAGGGTGGATAAGAGAAACCCGTTGTCCTGTCATTTGTTTTTGATTTCATGTTCTTAAGCAGGATTGGCTGCTTCAAAGTTTGCTCTTTTCGGTTTCGCCGCTCTTCAGGTTCATCATGTTCCTCCCGATCCTCTCCATTACCATCTTCATGGTCCTCTTCATGTTCACCCTCGCCGTCTTCGTCGTCGTCGTCGTCCTCTTCCTCGACTTCCGGATCCTCTTCTTGAAGGATCAATTCAGGCATAATCATACTGGCTGTAGGCGAACCCCAATCCTCGTCCTCTCCGTTGTCCTCATCTACCTCATTTGGGTCTCCCTCGCCGCCCTGGGGTTGGAGCCTTTGGCCCAAATCACAGTCGCAAAGATGGCTAGACATAGACGGGTTTGTACTGGACTCCAAGTCGTCCAAGAGGGGAACGGCTCGATGACACTTGGAACATTTGACTTGGTGATGCCCGACATTTTTCGCATGGGCCACGGCGTGATCTGGTCGGGACCAATTTCGTCCACATGTGGCGCAGAACCACGGGCAAGTCTTCTCGGTCCGGTAGAGCCTTGAGAACTTCTTTTGAACTTTCAGTGAGAGATAAATTTGGTATTGGTCCACCAGGCGTTGGAATCCCTCCCATGAGGAA